>NC_064641.1:894318162-894627559 GCF_023864345.2 Schistocerca serialis cubense
AGCAATGATGGAAATAAAAGAAAGGTTCAGGAGTGGAATTATAATTCAAGGTGAGAGGATATGAATGATACGATTCGCTGATGACATTGCTAACCTGAATGAGAGGAGGAAGAATTGCACAATCTGCGGGATGTAATGAACAGTCTAATGAGCACAGAGTATTGACTGAGAATAAATCAAAGAAAGACCAAAGTAATGAGAAGTAGCAGAAACGAGAAAAGCTAGAAACTTAGCATGAGGATTGATGGTCACTAAGTAGATGACGTTAAGGAATTCTGTTACCTTGGTAGCAAGATAACCAATGACAGACGGAGCAAGGAGGACATCAGAAGCAGAATAGACCTAATGAAAAGGGTATTTCTGGCGAAGAGTGTGGTATCGATAGCAACGATGCCACAGCATAGTTTCAAAGGTTGTCACTACCACGAGACACCGACGACAGCGCCCTCTAGCTGGTGCTGTGCAGCTCTACGAGCTCCGCTACAGATTCGACTCATTTCATCAGGTGCAGACAGCCAGGAAACATCGCTTCAGCTTAGTTTGCTATTGAGACTTTGTATCAGTTACGACGGGGCCACGACGTCGCACCTACGTGCTCATCATCTAAAATTATGTAATATGTTTGCATATTTTTGTACACTAGTAAAAGGGCTTTAACTGTATTTGCAGTACCGACGTGTATTACCTTTTCCTGCTCCTACCCACGCGTCGCATTCCACGCGGGATACAAAAAAGATTAGTCTACTAGTATTTGAGGAAGAAATTTCTGAGAAAGTACGTGTGGAGTACAGCACTGTATGGTAGTGAAACGTGGACTGAGAGAAAACCAGAACAGAAGAGAATCTAAACATTTGAGATGTAGTGCTACAGGCGAATGTTGAAAAGTAGGTGGACTGATAAGGTACGGAGTGTGGAGGTTCTGTGCAGAATCGGAGAGGAAAGGAATACATGGAAAACACTGACAAGGAGAAGGTACAGGATGATAGGACATCTGTTAAGACATCAGGCAACGACTTCCATGGTATTTGAGGGAGCTGTAGAGGGCAGAAACTGTAGAGGAAGAAAGAGATTGGAATACATACAGCAAATTATTTGAGGACGTAGGTTGCAAGTGCTACTTTGAGATGAAGAGGTTGCCACAAGAGAGAAATTCGTGGTGGGCCGCATCAAACCAGTCACAGAAATGATGACACCCCCCCAAAAAAAAGTAGCCTATAGAGAACTGTACGCGAGGGCCCATAGTGGAGGCGACGGAGAACAGAGAAGCAACGCTCTGTGAATTGTACGTGCAGGGGGACTTCAGCCTGTGGCACTGCACTCTTTTCACTTAGGGCCAGAGCAGGATCGTGGAGTTTCATAAAACATTCGGCAGACCGTTTTGAAGGTGGCCAGTTAGCGAAAAGTGGGTGGAGGAAGCCATTTAAGGGAGATGCTGTAATCTGAACTTTCATGCAAATGGCAGGACGGTCATAAAACCACAAGCCCTTTCATGGTGGAGGCTGGGACGATATGAACAGAGTATGTGTTTAGTTGAGGCAATACTGTAACTCCCTTGATGCCCGGAAGTTGGCGGAGTGGTAAAAACATATATTTCAGGGTAAGACTGTCTGGGAATCTTAACAGCCTTCTTTCAGAAACTGGGAACGGTCAGCGTGGGTCCCTGTAAACGAAGGACTGTGGCCATGTCTAGGTAGACGTTTTTTGCCGAACATGGCCATGCTTACTGTGAGAATGACGTCTCCCTAGTCTAAAATATTTTCTTTCTCAAACAAGAGAAATTTTGAGTCGCTGACTGACTCCTCTCAGGACATGCAAAACAGAGGCTTGCTTCTCCAGCGCGGGAATCTTGTTGCTGTGCCTGGATTGGCTACCAGGCGAGCAGAACAGTCAAGACGGGAGATTCAACATGTAGAGGATAGTTCGATAGATTTGTACAACGTGAAGGTGAGTTTTTCCGCTAATTCGGCTCCTGTACCAAGGCTTAGTGGAAAGTGTTTGTGATTCTTTGCCTTCTTCATCTTCTGGTCCTCCCCAGGTCGAGAACTTCAGATCTTTCCTCCGCGGCTGACACTTGTGGTCATCAACTTGTGGTGTACTAAGAACGAGTGGCTGTTTCCTTCTGTACCGACAGTGGAACTGCATACCATCTCAGAGAAATCATGTGTCACGGGTGTGAACTTATTTGCATTGAGTTGGCTGTCTGACGTTTGACAATTTCAGTATGCGCTGTCGTGCCTGTGAGTAAAATTGTTTGGCTAGACAGGCAAACGGGTGCACCTCACACTGAAATCTGCCGGGATTTCAAGCCTCTGATGGGGAAGATTCTTGCGTTATAATAATCAGAATGGCAGTCCCCGTAGTTTGCAAGTTTTTGTGGACACGTCAGAACTTTACAGCTGCCGCAGTGCGCCGCACATCGTTTGAAGCGTGCAGTTTTCTGCTGCCGCCTGAATCACTGTAAAAGGCTAAAATATTGCTGTATCGTCGTAGGGATGTTAAATGATATTCACAGCTCCCTGTTCTCTGTGAACCATATTTTGTGGTGCACTTGGTCATAGTTGATTCCATTTGAACAGAATTGGGCCTCATTGTGGATTCATGTAAACGATGTCAGATTGCTTTGTAAGAGGGATTAATTCAGGGGAGAATTTGTGTAGTTTCCACATGCTGTGCCAATAAAACACCATCCCTTTCCAAGATTATGTTTGTCATTTTTTTAAGATTTATCATCTCGATTGCAACTAAAAAAGGATGAATAAAATCTGTCATTATTTTTGTAAACTTAAATACGCCGTTATTCTCATTCATCCTCCTCCAACCATTCACTGTTTTTATTTTATTGTCGTGATACATGGACACACTGGCAATTCAAAATTCAGTCGTATTAAATTAGTTAATTTGATGATTAATTTGAGCTCTGAAAGTGACCGTAGACATAGACAACAAAAGCGCCATGAGTAAATTCACTAATTTCATTTATAAAAATTAAGGATCTAGCTCACGATTTGAAGACTGTTCAGAAGATAATGCTTTCCTTTATGTAAAAGTAACAACATTTGGCACCACTCTGAGATATATATTTTTGGTAAAGTAAGCGACCGCTTGCACTTCTACAAGATGAGAATCGCATCCCCTGCAAAAGTACACAAAAATACACAAACAACTCTTGCATCTTCGTTTACTTGGACTCGACTACCTTTACGTGACGACATGTTACTAATCCGTCCCTCCCTCCCAACTGCACTGAGCCTCACGCTGATGGCATATTTAACCACGTTTACAAAAAAAAAAAAAAAAAAAAAAAAAAAAAAAATCCTCATAAGCTCAAAACTTCACTGCATCTGCGAAACATAACAACATCAGTGCCCCATCACTACCGGTAATTGTCGTTCGGTGCATCTCTTTACTGGCATCAAATATCAACTGTAACACACAAATCATCCTTATAGGGTAAAAAGCTGTGGATTCAGAAAAGAACTTCATAGTCAAGATCTCTATTTTATTTGCTAACTAGTTTTGGGTTAAACAACCCACCTTCAGATCTTGAGTAATTTTCTGTAAACTCCACACTTCTGACTTGCACATTTATCTTAATGTTCGACATGGCCAGAATGGAGCTACACGACCTGTTGTGAATATAACCAAAAATTTACATCTTAGTTACAAATATGCAGCACAACATAATAAAAGTTATGCAGAATTATACATCCAATCATATTATAAAAGTCTATGTATACAAGTATGTTCCATTCCTCTTGAACCACTGGCCCAATTTCAACCAAACTTGGTACACATATCATTTACTGTCTGTAAAGAACCACCGTACGAGCAACAACCACCTGCCTCTCAAAGATAGAGGCGGGTGGGGCGGTGGGGGGGAGGGGGAAGGTGAGAGAAAAAAGGACCATAGTCGCGACGCACAAGTGCCCAGGCTACGTTCATCTATAATTGGGAATGAGAGCACTTGGTGTCTTGCAACCACTTTTACATATAACTGAAAACCTATAAGAGACTTTTTCTCGCTGACAACAGACGATAAATGATGAAAGGAAAAAAGTGTATCGCTTACTATATTTTCGCTGTTGATGCATTAAAACTGCCGCATGTGACACGACCTTGTTATATATTACTTCTTTACTGCTTACTATATTTGCAACACATTTTGCAGAGAGTATTCACGTGTGCCACTGAAAGTACTTGCACAATTATATCATTGTACGACACATAGTTCACGAAATATGACGTCATAAACATTGAACTGCGTGGATACAAAAATTTCAGAAGGAAATTCGCTAGAGATAAATTGATATATGTTTAGAGACAGGTGTGAAATACTTGACATGTACGTGAAATGTATGTTACATTCGTGTACACCGGAAAAGCCATGGGTAAAAAACTCCTCCTAAACCCGTGGATCGATTTCAACGAAACTTGGTACGATATTACTTACTACCTGAAAAAAAAAAAAAAAAAACCCGTAGAGGTAAGAAACAGCAGTCTCCTATTGGGTTGGGAATGATCAAGTGGGGAGAGAAGGAGGAGGAGGAGGAAATGGGCAAATAAAGAGAAATGGAAGAGGTGGAGATGGGCAGGGCGAGGGGGAGGAAGTGATGGACAGTAGAAGGAAAGAGGAGATTATAGAGGGAGAGGAGAGCAGGAGATGGAGAGAGCGAGGAGGAGGAAGAGACAGAGAGAAAGATGGGAGAAGGAGGAGATGGACAGAGACAACAGAGAGAGAGGGAATGAGGAAATGGACTAACAGAATGTGGGAACAAATACATACCCGGACAAACTCGGCTATTCAGCTATTTCACGTATAAAATCATGACAGGACCCCTACAATACGCGTCTGACTGCTTCCAATAAAGTTCCCTTACTTGGGGCGCCGTTAAGCTCCAGACTAGCAAATGGTGAAACTAAGAGTAAATTATGGTCCCAGTTTCGTGCGGCAATTAATAATAAATGAGCTGTACACTCTGAAATTTGTGAAAAATTAAAAAAAATCTCACTTGCATTACGTTTCATTTTATAAGGGAACGACAAACTACTTAGGAAAAATTAGAATATATTCTTCGAATCACGTTACAAGCTCTGCTTGAATCAATTAAAGTCAATCGACTGACGCAAATATATAACACGTCAATCCAAAGTGGATACAGTACTAACGTAAGAAAGACGGATACCGTTGAATTAGTTCCTTTCTTCGAGAAATGATAGGTTGTGGATTCTGTGTCTCTTAGTGAACTGTTCCACCATTTCACATCAGTCATCTGGCGTCTGTAGACCCTTGTACTCGAAGATGGGTGGCATCTCCGACGTTCTTCGATGGCGATATGTAACAAATTTTGCCACAAATCATTAGCAAAGAGGATTTTTCTCCAGTTGGCGCCCTTCTTCCACCACTCAGCGAAATTAATATTTCTCGCTTACTTATATTAGAATTTGAGATTTTAAAGAGAGCTAAAAAACGTTTCTAGCTGGACCATCAGACATCTTAGATGGCAGAATGAAGCAATGGTACCTCGGAAGGTCGACCTACGTCATACTGGACGATGGCGTCAAAGATGTGCTATATCACTCTCCGAGCTGTGGCTTAAGTGAATGTACGGGACAGACAAGACACGTTATCCAACATGTCGGGATTCAGGCAAATAAGGTCAGATTTCAGGACCACAGGTATTACAGATTCAGGCCGTCAAACAGAGCATTCAACAGTCATGTTTAATGGGCTGTGCGAGCTACGTAGGGGCCATGAACCTGTAGTTTAGTGGGGCTGAGTTATTTTTTTGACAGGAGAGTGTTGGTATTTTCTTTGACACGATCAATAGGAGAACGAGATTTGTTCCCTCACGCCCATCATCGGGAGAAACACCTCCAATTGCTCTCGCCCGGTCCTTCATAGGGATAATAGTAGGCTGGCCGAGGGAGTCCGGCTGCGCTGCCGAAGCAGGGGCAGCGAAATTACAGGTTCGCCGACGCCCGCTGTGTGAAAACGTGTCCGGGCGCCGAGCCGTGTCGTGTCAGTGGCCAAACGCGTTAAGTGGTCCAACTCTGGAGCAAGCGGCACGACGGAAAAAAAAATAACAAAAGAACGCCTTAGCTCTGCCAGCCAGTGAAGCGAGGGGTACGCACAGGTTTGCACGTGTGTGGGTGGGAGATCTAGACCGTAGGCTGAGCAGATTCTTCATTATGATACTGAGTAGATAGGCTTAGCGACTTCGGTTCCTTAACTTTTCGAAAGGTTTCTTGTGTAGTCTCCATTTTTACTGTCATTTCTACTTCCTGTCAGTGCTGCTCGTTATTTTGGAGTCATACCATCCAAATTTCAGCTCGGACGATAAATGAGAGATCCTAGATGTGTCCGACTCCACAGTGTAGTGGTTGCACCTAGGGATGGGTTGTTGTTGTTGTTGTCTTCAGTCCTGAGACTGGTTTGATGCAGCTCTCCATGCTACTCTATCCTGTGCAAGCTTCTTCATCTCCCAGTACTTACTGCAACCTACATCCTTCTGAATCTGCTGAGTGTATTCATATCTTGGTCTGCCTGTACGATTTTTACCCTCCACGCGACCCTCCAATGCTAAATTTGTGATCCCTTGATACCTCAGAACATGTCCTGCCAACCGGTACCTTCTTCTTGTCAAGTTGTGCCATAAACTCCTCTTCTCCCCAATTCTATTCAATACCTCCTCATTAGTTATGTGATCTACCCACCTAATCTTCAGCATTTTTCTGTAGCACCACATTTCGAAAGCTTCTATTCTCTTCTTGTACAAACTATTTATCGTCCTTGTTTCACTTCCATACATGGCTACACTCCATACAAATACTTTCAGAAACGACTTCCTGACACTTAAATCTATACTCGATGTTAACAAATTTCTCTTCTTCAGAAACGCTTTCCTTGCCATTGCCAGTCTACATTTTGTATCCAACGTTCCTAAAAATACTGATACATGTATACTGTATCGATATTTATAGAAGAATATCAAGAAAAAGCATCGATATTTCGAATATGTACAGGACTTTAAAGAAACTGATGGAACTTACAGAAATGATTAGCAAACATTTAAAAATAGACAAATACTTTATTATATCCAACACTGATCAATAAAAGGCGCACAAAGTACTACACTGAAGAGCCAAAGGAACTGGAACGTCTGTCTAACATCGTGTAGGGCCTTCGCAAGCACGCAGAACGTGCCGCAACACGACGTGGCACGGAGTCGACTAATGTCCAAAGTGGTGCTGGAGGGAACTGACACCATGAATCCCGAAGAACTGTCCATAATCCGTAAGAGTACGAGGGAGGTGAAGATCTCTTCTGAACAACACGTTGCAAGGCATCCCAGATATGCTCAATAATGTTCATGTCTGGGGAGTCTCGTGGGCACCGGAAGTATTTAAACTGAGGAGAGTGTTTTGGAGCCACTCTGTAACAATTCTGGATATGTGGGATGAGGCATGGCCTGCTGGAATTGCCCAAGTCCGTTGGAATGCACAATGGACAGGAATGGATGCAAGGGATCAGACAGAATGCTCACGGACGTGTCACCTGTCAGAGTCGTATCTGGACGTATCCGGGGTCCCATATCACTCCAACTGCCCACGCCCCACGACGTTACAGAGTCTCTACCAGGTTGAATAGCACCCTGCTGACATGCAGGTCCATGGACTCATGAGGTTGTTTCCATACCAGAGTGCGTCCATCCGATCGATACAATTTGAAACGAGACTTGTCCGACCAAACGACATGTCTCCACTCATCAGCAGTCCAATGTCGGTGTTGTCAGGCTCAGGCGAGACGTAAAGCTTTTGTCGTGTAGGCATTAAGGGTACACGAGTGGGCCTTCGGCTCCGAAACCTCATACTGGTGATGTTTCGTTAAATGGTTCTCACACTGACACTTGCTGATGACCCAGCATTTCAATATGCTGCAATTTGCGGAAGGGTTGCACTTCTGTCACGTTGAACGATTCTCTTCAATCGTCATTGGTCCCATTCTTGCTGGATCTTTTTCCAGCCTCAGCGATGTCTGGGATTTTATGCTTTACCGGATTCCCGATATTCATGGTACACACGTGAAATGGTCGTACGAGAAAATCCCCGCTTCGTGGCTACCTTGGAGATGCTGTGTCCCATCACACGTGCGCCGACTATAACACCAAGTTCAGACTCACTTAACTCTTGATAATCTGCCATTGTAACTTCACTAACAGATTTAACAACTGCGCCAGACGCTTGTTGTCTTATATAAGCGTTACCTACAGCAGTGTCGCATTCTGCCTATTTGCATATCTCTGTAATTGAAAGCGCATGCGTATACCAGTTTCTCTGGCGCTTCAGTGTATAAAATCACTTCCTTACAAAAAAACTTTTTAATGATACCAATAATCGTCACCGATAGACATTAATAGAACTCTTCGTTTAACGTGTTCCCCTTTCAGTCTGCTTCTGTTATCCAGCACACCTGCGTTTACTAAGGAAGCCACTCTCAGGCTTAGCGTATTAAGTATTTTTGAGCAATTTCTGACAAAACAGGTGTGAAATGACGACTAAATATTTCGGACGAAAGAGTCCACTTTCCATTAAATACGAGTGCAGTAATGTGTGTGATTCTTGTGCCGAGTGTACGTTACTTTTACGATGTGGCAATCTTTTCTTGATCAGGCCCTCGGGGAGTAAGAAGCGCAGATTCTGCTTCATAGTTGGGAGTAGAAAGTAATAATTTCCACCATTCTCGTACAGGCCTGTGACTAAATGTGTGCATTTTGTACCTTGTACCTATCGTCTGCAATGGTAGAAATGACACACAGAAGTTACAGGTTTTCGTGAGTAGACGGTACAGATACATTCATATTCTAATCTGGCACTCACTTGTAGTACTGAATATGAAATTAAATGAAGCCCATCGTAAGACATCTCCTTTCAGATTACAAAGATTGGTAGTAGTTGGAATGGGCAAGCAATATGCTGTTGACAACTATAGTGCCCTTAAATCAAGAGAAGACAGACAATAAAAATATCGCTTCCGATATTAAATATCAAATATCGATTAATTGGTACATCGCTAATTTAAATATTGCCGATATACGTCATTATTATTTTGAAGAAATATAGTTAGTTTGATATATCGGTACTTTTTCCCAATTCCTAGTTGTATCTGGTCACGTTATCACAGAGCGTTTCCAAGTAATGGCGTTAATACCTGACTAGGCCGGACTGTCAGTGACTCTCCAGTACTGTAGGAGGATATGCGTCACACACCATTCTGGAACGGTATTCTTCTGTTTGTGTGTATTATACAGGGTGTTACAAAAAGGTCCGGCCAAACTTTCAGGAAACATTCCTCACACACAAAGAAAGAAAATATGTTATGTGGACATGTGTCCGGAAACGCATACTTTCCATGTTAGAGCTCATTTTATTACTTCTCTTTAAATCACATTAATCATGGAATGTAAACACGCAGCAACAGAACGTACCAGCGTGACTTCAAACACTTTGTTACAGGAAATGTTCAAAATGTCTTCCGTTAGCGAGGATACATGCATCCACCCTCTGTCGCATGGAATCCCTGATGCGCTGATGCAGCCCTGGAGAATGGCGTATTGTATCACAGCCGTCCACAATACGAGCACGAAGAGTCTCTACATCTGGTACCGGGGTTGCGTAGACAAGGGCTTTCCAAAGCCCCCATAAATGAAAGTCAAGAGGGTTGAGTTCAGGAGAGCGTGGAGGCCATGGAATTGGTCCGCCTCTACCAACCCATCGGTCACCGAATCTGTTGTTGAGAATCGTACGAACACTTCGACTGAAATGTGCAGGAGCTCCATCGTGTATGAACCACATGTTGTGTCGTACTTGTAAAGGCACATGTTCTAGCAGCACAGGTAGAGTATCCCGTATGAAATCATGATAACGTGCTCCATTGAGCATAGGTGGAAGAACATGGGGCCCAATCAAGACATCACCAACAATGCCTGCCGAAACGTTCACAGAAAATCTGTGTTAATGACGTGATTGCACAATTGCGTGCGGATTCTCGTCAGCCCACACATTTTGATTGTGAAAATTAACAGTTTGATCACGTTGGAATGAAGCCTCATCCGTAAAGAGAACATTTGCATTGAAATGAGGGTTGACACATTGTTGGGTGAACCATTCGCAGAAGTGTACCCGTGGAGGCCAATCAGCTGCTGATAGTGCCTGCACACGCTGTACATGGTACGCAAAACAACTGGTTCACCCGTAGCACTCTCCATACAGTGACGTGGTCAACGTTACCCTGTACAGCAGCAACTTCTGTGACGCTGACATTAGGGTTATCGTCAACTGCACGAAGAATTTCCTCGTCCATTGCAGGTGTCCTCGTCGTTCTAGGTCTTCCCCCGTCGCGAGTCATAGGCTGGAATGTCCCGTGCTACCTAAGACACCCATCAATTGCTTCGAACGTCTTCGTGTCGGGACACCTTCGTTCTGGAAATCTGTCTCGATACAAACGTACCGCGCCACGGCTATTGCCCCGTGGTAATGCATACATCAAATGGGCATCTGACAACTCCTCATTTGTAAACATTGCACTGACTGCAAAACCACGTTCGTGATGAACACTAACCTGTTGATGCTACGTACTAATTTGCTTGATGCTAGTACCGTAGAGCAATGAGTCGCATGTCAACACAAGCACCGAAGTCAACATTACGTTCCTTCAATTGGGCCAACTGGCGGTGAATGGAGGAAGTACAGTACATACTGACGAAACTGAAATGAGCTCTAACATGGAAATTAAGCGTTTCCGGACACATGTTCACATAACATCTTTTCTTTATTTGTGTGTGAGGAATGTTTCCTGAAAGTTTGGCCGTACCTTTTTGTAACACCCTGTATAACGGTGTGCAACACTTCAGAAGTACAGTAAGTACCGCATGATGTGTCGTTGCCAAATATCATAGCTCGGCGAAACTGGGACCATACATACGAAGAACAACTACGGTATAGTAAAAATGAACTAAAATGATCATACGGCATTGATGGACGGAGATCCCACCTGGAGAGGTGAGACCGCCGAACTGCAAGTCTTTTCAGTTGATACCACAAAGGTCGACTTGCGTGCCGATCATGATGAGGGCAACACAACGCCCAGTCCCCGAGAGGAGAAAATCTCCAACCCTGCCGGGAACTGAACCCGGGCCCGCTGCATAGCAGTCAGACGAGGTGATCACTCAGCTGAGGGAGCGGACGGAGAGTGCTGCACCGAAGGTAATTGAAAGTAATACGCTATGAGACGATCAGAAATGACGGTTTTATTCAAAGGTAATAATTGAAGGTAATTCTAAAATATTTCTGTTTGCTGATATCACTAGCTTGGTAGTGAAGGATGTTGTGTGCAACATTGGGTCTGCTTCAAATAGTGCGATTCATGACATAAGTTCATGGCTTGTAGAAAATAAACTAACGCTAAATCACTATAAGACTCAGTTTTCATAGTTTCTAACACACAATTCAACAAAGACCGACGTTTTAATTTCACAGAATGGACATATGTTTAGCGAAACTGAACAGTTTAAATTTCTAGGTGTTCAGATATATAGTAAACTGTCGTGGACAACCCCGGTTCAGGGTCTTGTTCAAAGACTTAATGCTGCCTTTTTTACTATTCGAACGATATCTGAAGTAAGTGTTAGACACCTAAAAATAGCCTACACTGCTTATTTTCATTTGCTTATGTCATATGGTATTAAATTTTGCGGTAATTCTTCCCATTCTCAAAGGATATTTTTGGCTGAAAAACGGGCAGCTCGGGTAATAAGTGGTGTAAGTTCGCGAACTTCCTGTCGACCACTGTCTTTAGTCTGGATATTCTGAAAATTGTCATCTCAGTATATATATTTTCACTGTCGTTTCTAGTTAACAATATCAGCCTATTCCCAAGAATTAGCAGCTTTCACTCAGTTAGTACTAGGCAGAAATCCAATCTGCATTTGGATCTCAGTTCCTTGACTCTTGTGCAAGAAAGTGTGCAGTATACTGCTGCATCCATTTTCAATAAGCTACTACAAGAATTCAAAAATCTTAGCAGTAATCCACGCGCTTTCAAACCGTAACTGAAAAGTTTCCTCATGGCTCACTCCTTCTATTCTGTCGAGCAGTTCTTGCAGAATTAAACTGATTCCTATGTTAAATTGTTGATTGCATTTACATAAACTTATGGCTTGTCATTTTTTGCGTTCACAAACATTTTATTTTACCTGTTATTACTTTTATGTTGTAATTTCATGTACTGACACGTTCCATGACATTTGGGCCCATGGAACTAGACGTGTAAAATAAAAGAAATAGCAAATAAAAATGAACAGAGACAATTTCAGAGACTTAGCTGGTCTCATACAGATATGTTTTATGTATATAGATTAAAGAGGCCAGTGAAATTTGCTTTCAAGACTGGTAGTCGAACCCGGACCTCCTATTCACTTGGCATCTGCTGTTTCCGTGTAATGGGAAATTCAAAGCAGACTGAGGCGGCAGTGAGAGGAGGGAGGCGTGCTGGGCTAATCTGTGCTGTTGTGTGAACCACTGTGCCAACGTGGCTTAGGGCCTAATGCACCTAGCTAGTAAGCAAGAGACCCTGGTTCGATTCCCGGCCCTGGTACAAATTTTCACTCTCCGCTTCAATTTATTTACATAAAATTACATTAAAGCCACCGCAATTCATTATGTTCCCTGGACAATATCAAAGGCGGGAAGTAGTTCTCCCTAAGGTGTGTGATCGCCACGGGCATCAACACATGCTCTGTAATGTGCTCCTGTGCTGGCCGCAAGCCTGGTAAGGATTTCTTGTGTTACAGTGTTCCATTCAACTGCCAGTGCGAGTAACATCCTCTGGATGGTCGTTGGTGTGTGTGTACCTGATGCCTTACGTCTCTCCAACGCTTCCGACATGTGCTCGATGAGCAGGCCAGTCCATTCGCCGAATATCCTCTCGCTCCTACGCTCTTCGATGGGGTCATCCGTAAAAATGAAGTCAGGACCGAATGCACCCCTCAAAAGACCCGCACTGGGAAGAAGTACAGTGTGGCAATGACCTTGACCGGTGAATGTACAGTGCTGAAAGATTAGGAGGCCACTGTATCTATGCAACATTATGCCTTCCCGCACCATAATACTTGGGTTACCAAAACGATTATGTTTCTGGGTGCAGTACGTTTTCTCACTACTCGCCACCCACGTTCAGTCACCATGACACTATGGAGCATGATACACCGTGCCTTGCAGTCCAGTTAAACGTGGTTGAAATTGGACCTGCTGCTTGACTTGGGTCCCTTCTTGCCTGTCCAACAATGCAGTGGTCATCTGCTGTTGTAGTTGACCGTGGTCGATTGACTCCTCTCCTTTGGAGAGCAGTGCCTGTGAGAATGCTGTGAGCAATGCTAAATTCCTGGGCTACACTCGTGACAGTTCCATTTTCCCGATGGTTCTTCCCAGTGTTGAGTGGTTGTCTCCTGAACATCCTATAATAAAGCACACCACCACAGTGCTCCTAACAACTCGCTGAATGACACAGACAGTGTTTCTCGCGTTTTTTCAACTACCTTGTGTTAGGGGACAGCCTCATTTACTGCTGTTGTCATGTTATATTTCATGCCAAGTGAGATCCAAGTTTGTGTGGACCACTGGGAGACGTCTGGAAACATGCCCCCACACTTTCATTCGTTTCCACAAAGTAGTTGCTATGGTATGTTACTGTATGCAGCTCGTCCTTAGGTTTTGCAGACCAGTGTATTTTAAAATCTCCCTTCGTCTTTTTCTGTCTACATGTGAAGGCTAATATCAGAATTTTCATACGGTTTTCACTGATCGATGGACGATTCAAGAGTAAGTTTTTTTTTTGCAAGTACTTTATTGCCTCTACGACTGACAAGTCGTCTAGCCACAAATAATTAGTGGTACCTGTGCGAATCCGGGACGCGCTGCTCGTCGCTTATAAATTCGTAATCCCGTGAAGGACAGACGAGCATTCGGACAGTCAGGCATTTTGGATTTCTGCTGGCCCACTCTGGAAAGGCTGGCTCGCACTTAATTTGTCTTTATGGTTAAATATATACAAAATTTTGTCGACATTCTGCCTTTGTGTTACTTCTCTGAGGCCTTCCCCCTGTCGCTAATTTTACAACACTTTAGTTGAAACACCTGTCGAACACTCCGCTCTCCGATGTTGCCACGGTGAAGGAGACAGGGTCATCTTTAAGGTGAGGTATTATTTCTTTGGAGATGGTGGGAGAAAGTATGGTGTCGTCCGAAGAGCGAGATACCAAAGGGTTGGTACTTCGCAACGCAACCACAAGAAAAGATATAGTCGCTGCAAATCGCGTCGACAAATGAGCAAGCGACACAGACGTAGCCACGCACAGAAAGGTTTTGCTACACAGCCTAGGGCTGTGTTTGAACATGGCTCGAACTATTAGAACAATTTACGTCACAGTTCGGGAAATCTCGGATACTGTTCGATTTTTTTATCGGCCTGTGATCTAGTGACTTTTTTTGTACTATCGTAACGACCTGTCTTAGCATTTTTAGTGGACTGTGGTTTTTACCAATAAAAGTAACTGTGAAACATCTTCTAGAGTGAAGGTCGCGCGTAACAACGGCAACAAATAAATGAAAGATTACAGTCATGATTGTGCGTAATACTCGAGCTTTTGCTGAGTCGCTATCTAGTGAGATCAGATGGTACTACGAGGATTGTTCACAAAGTGAGTTCCACAGGGAAAGTCCTGTAAAAACTTGGCACAGATGTGTTGTCAGTGTCTCTAGTATGCCCGTCGATCGTGTCGCGTTGCTCTTTTCAGTTTTGAGTGAACAGTGAGCACGTAACGATGCGTAGGGAATAGCATCTCCCGCCAAGTATGATGAGGGCCAGCTTAGAGATTTCGCCTGTGTCATGCAGCCCACATAACACAACTGTCGAGCAGTTCCTTCTTCATGCCAATTCTCGGCTGCACACTGCATGGGCAATGAAAACATCTCTGCAGCGTTTCCGATGAGAAGTGTTTGATCACACAGAATAGAGTCCGTAATTGGCTCCACCTGAGTCTCATCTCTTCTCACGAGAACCGCTGGCTATGAAGATAAAATTTTTCCACAGACAACGAGCTGCAGACCCGTGCAGATAACTGGCCAAAAGCACAGGCGGCTGCTTTCTATGACGAGGATTATGGAATGTTGATACAACACTACGACAAAACTCTTAATTGGAGCGGCGACTATGTGGAGAAGTTGGTGGAAGGTGTACGTAATTGCTGCAAATAAAACGTTTCTGGTTTTCACTGTGATTTGCATTTCGCTACCGATCGGAACTTACTTTCTGGACAACCCTCGTATTTCCCAGACGGGGCACTCCGTTCCAATTTATTCTCACGATAAAAATTACAGTCATTTTACCTTGCGATACATTTCGTTTGTTCGGCATTTAAGTTGTGGTTTGTTGTCTTGATTGTTCCATTTGAATGTTGCCATCTTGTTTTCAGACCGATTAAAATCTGGTTAAGTTTTTATCTGTTATTCTAATATGTGACAGGGATCAAATAAAACAATACGTTGGGTTCACTCAAGCAGTATGTTTTTGGATGACAACATTTTCGACTTTGTGTGTTAACTTTACTTAAAAATCGGCGTAAATGTTTACATTTACATACATACTGTATGAGACCTTGTATTTGCAAATCTGTTTAAACACAATACGAGTTTGTGAAGTGGTAGGATTGAATGCGGCTTCCTGCACTGTTTCACGAAATTGCAAAAATTATACAGAGTCATAGTTTAGTGTTGTGCAAGTTCGTAGTTTCTTGCGTATACCCTGCATTCGCGCCGCGCGAATCACGTGATGGTTCAAACGAGTTCGATACTGTGTCGGACGCTGCATGTATTGGGAAATCTCGAACGCAAGTATCGATCGCCTAGACCTAATGCTGCCGTAACGGCTCTTGTGATTACAGCCGAGCATAGGACCGCTCAGAAGCAGCCCGCGATCATCGACTAAGACGACAGCATTGTCTTCTAGGAGGGCAAATGAGTGATCACTGTATTAGGCAGTACTCAACCTTAGAGTTATTGTTAAATGTACTCTGAGAGTTGTATTTTGTCGGTACCAAGCGATAAGTTAACGTTCAGAGACAGTTGTAAATACTCATGAAATTCCTCGAAATGGACTGTAAAAAGTTAAGCAATTCTACTTCCCTGTGTTATAATAAAGTGAAGTAATATTTTATGTGTTATAGTTATCCACTTGGTCTCCTCCTGGAGCAAACCAAAGAACACTCCGTTGTACCAGCGGATATATTTTCGTCCGGTAGAACAGAAAATTACAGTTATGGCCGCCGGTCTGATAATTACCATCAACTGCATCCCACCGTTTTATTTTGCCATGTCTTTGGTTTACTCACCCGTTAGCGAGCCACAAATAAATTAAACAAGCCAGTCACAACTTGTGCTTCGGACTGTTTTCCAGTCCGCGTATTAATGCCGGTCACGTGTCGATGCGTCGTCCTGGCCGCCGCCTGTGCTCCCAGGTAGCCCCACCACTCCCAACTTCCCGGCTTTTTACGCTTCCGCCGCTACCTCCAGCGGTCCGTCTGGTCGCAGCCAGACCACTGCCGCTTTATTCTTTTCTGGGCTGTAGCTACTTATTATAGTTACGAGCTTTTTATATTACTCAGTTCCAAAAACGTATCCAAAAGTATCTTAAGGAAGTCTATTTACCTATGGAGAGGGACTTTTGTGGAACCCTCGTCCATAGAATTCTTGATTTAGTATCCGCCATTACCGTGCTGTATTAGCGAAAGCGAGGAACAAGTTTCAGATGACAGCTGCGTATTGACATGTTTGTTTAGTCAGTGCGAGAGAGAGAGAGAAGCGTTCAACGAACTACAGGAAACGTACTACAGGAAAAACAGTACGCATCGCAAAGGGCATTTTCTCTGAAATTTCTGAGAGTTCATTTTCCTAAACAATTTAAGTAACATTTTGCTTCATGCATTACGAAACGACAGCGAGTGTGAAATTACTGAAATTCTGAGGTACTTAGAAGGATGATATGGGTTGAAGTCCTGTCCACGAGGAGGTCATTAGAGACGGAGAACAGAAACAGATTGGGGAAGGAAGTCGCCTACATCTTGTTTAGAGCAACAGTCGCAGCATACATCTTCAGCGATATATGGAAACGATATTAAATTTAGATCTGGTAGCAATATGGGGTTTTTAAAAGCCGTTGCAAGATGGAACTTCAGTATCTTACCGTTGCAACACCTACCTCGGTGCATATATGAAGGGCTGCAGGCAATTTCTTCTTGCCGCGTGCGACACGCTGTTGTAACAGGAGGCGAAACTGTTTCTGATGAAGTTTGTATCTTCGTTCGGAGAGAGTGAGGGGGTGCAGGTAAAGAGTAACAACAGTTCATTAAAATGGTCCAAATGCCTCTAAGCACCATGGGACTTAACATCTGAGGTCAAGACTTAGAACTACTAAAACTTAACTAACCTAGGGACATCACACACATCCATGCCCGTGGCAGGATTCGAACCTGCCACCGTAGCAGCAGCGTGGTTCCGGACTGAAGTGCCTAGAACTGCTCGGTCACAACGGCCGGCAACAGTTCATTTCTCGGAGACCTCACCTAAGACTAGCTATTTCTAACTTATTTTTACCCGATTTATGAACATGGCGTCTTGGACGAGGAATACTTGTTGTTGTTGTGGTCTTCAGTCCTGAGACTGGTTTGATGCAGCTCTCCATGCTACTCTATCCTGTGCAAGCTTTTTCATCTCCCAGTACCTACTGCAACCTACATCCTTCTGAATCTGCTTAGTGTATTCATCTCTTGGTCTCCCTCTACGATTTTTACCCTCCACGCTGCCCTCCAATACTAAATTTGTGATCCCTTGATGCCTCAGAACATGTCCTACCAACCGATCCCTTCTTCTGGTCAAGTTGTGCCACAAACTTCTCTTCTCCCCAATCCTATTCAATACTTCCTCATTAGTTATGTGATCTACCCATCTAATCTTCAGCATTCTTCTGTAGCACCACATTTCGAAAGCTTCTATTCTCTTCTTGTCCAAACTATTTATCGTCCATGTTTCACTGCCATACATGGCTACACTCCATACGAATACTTTCAGAAATGACTTCCTAACACTTAAATCAATACTGGATGTTAACAAATTTCTCTTCTTCAGAAACGCTTTCCTTGCCATTGCCAGCCTACATTTTATATCCTCTCTACTTCGACCATCATCAGTTATTTTGCTCCCCAAATAGCAAAACTCCTTTACTACTTTAAGTGCCTCATTTCCTAATCTAATTCCCTCAGCATCACCCGACTTAATTAGACTACATTCCATTATCCTTGTTTTGCTTTTGTTGATGTTCATCTTATATCCTCCTTTCAAGACACTGTCCATTCCATTCAACTGCTCTTCCAAGTCCTTTGCTGTCTCTGACAGAATTACAATGTCATCGACAAACCTCAAAGTTTTTATTTCTTCTCCATGAATTTTAATACCTACTCCGAATTTTTCTTTTGTTTCCTTTACTGATTGCTCAATATACAGATTGAACAACATCGGGGAGAGGCTACAACCCTGTCTTACTCCCTTCCCAACCACTGCTTCCCTTTCATGTCCCTCGACTCTTATAACTGCCATCTGGTTTCTGTACAAATTGTAAATAGCCTTTCGCTCCCTGTATTTTACCCCTGCCACCTTTAGAATTTGAAAGAGAGTATTCCAGTCAACATTGTCAAAAGCTTTCTCTAAGTCTACAAATGCTAGAAACGTAGGTTTGCCTTTCCTTAATCTTTCTTCTAATATAAGTCGTAAGGTCAGTATTGCCTCACGTGTTCCAGTGTTTCTACGGAATCCAAACTGATCTTCCCCTAGGTTGGCTTCTACTAGTTTTTCCATTCGTCTGTAAAGAATTTGTGTTAGTATTTTGCAGCTGTGACTTATTAAGCTGATAGTTCGGTAATTTTCACATCTGTCAACACCTGCTTTCTTTGGGATTGGAATTATTATACTCTTCTTGAAGAATACTGGAGGAATACTACGACATGTAAATTCCAATATAAGTATAGAACTAACAAACTCGGAACACGTTGTTGTACGAATTGGACTCACCTCACGTTTATTTCTGCTTCGAGATACAACTGACACTAAGATGTACTAGCTCCTCTTTAGTACAGGTTACTAGAATGTCTCCTCTCAAAGAGGACCAGGAATAAAGTCACTTCACTTGTCGCATAGTCGTAAGGGAAGACAAAGGTAAAAGTGCCTTCTAGGTTTTCGTATGTCAAAGACGTTCCCCATCCTCTTGGCTGTACTGCTACGATGGACACGGCACCACACGGTGGAACGTTCGATCTCTCCTCGTGGGCGAGTTTAGTTCGATATTTATATCCAAGTAAAATGGCTCCTTATGAGAACCAAGAAGCTATCAGCATTGTCTTCCCTGCATATAAAAGCAATGTTCTGACTGGCTGATTCATCGTCGCCCAGGCCAGACCGCTTAGGGTACAAAATTTAAATTTGGAGAAGGGGTGAATCTCATAGGGTAGGCGTCCTTTAAGATGGAATTTTTCGAAATTGAAACCCTAAGGGGGTGACATAAGCTGTGAAGGTTTTTTTGGAAAATGTCGCTATTAAGACAATTTTGAAGCTAGATGTACGAATTTTGGTATTTAGTTTCTTAGTCACAAATAAAGAAATACGTGTTTCAGCATGTTTGGAAATTTAATCCTATACGGGTGAAGTAGTTGATGAAAGCTTTTTTTTAAAAATATCATTTTCAAGAACTACTAAAGTATTTTTAAACCTACGTCTATGAACATTGGTATTTGGCCTCCTAGCTACAAATAAAAGTATACAAGTTTCAGTGTTTTTCAAAACTGAATCCCTAAGGAGGTGAAATGCGGGATGAGTTTTCTATGAAAATATTTTTTATGAAAGCTTTTTTAAAGCTAGAAATAAGAAAACATGTGTTTCACTGTATTTGGAAATTCGACCCGAAAGGGGTGAAGCGGGGGATGAAAGTTTTTATGGAAGTATTTCACTGTGCAAGTATTTTTTAAGATAAATCTACGATCATTTCTATTTGTCTTATCTGTTAGAAATAAAACATTCGCATGTCAATGTCTTTGGAAATAAAGTAGGCACAGACTGAGTCACTATCTCATCATTGCTCAGCCCAAATCTCTGAGAATAAAAACTTCAAATTTGGAGAGGTTGTGGATCTTATACTGTAAGCATCTTTTCAGAAGCGATTATCCGAAATTCCATTCCTAAGGGGGTTAAATAGGGGAGTAGGGGCTTTTGGAAAGTATGTCGCTGTTAAGGGAATTTTAAAGCTAGAACTACGAAGGATGGTATTTGGTTTCTCAGTCAAACAATAAAAAAATACGTTTTTCAGTATTTTTGGAAATTCAGCCACTAAGGGGGTAAAATAATGCGTGAACGATTTTTTGTGAATGAATAATTAGTAAAGAAATACTACAAGATTTCTAAGGCTACATCCACAACAGTTGGTATTTGACTCCCCGGTTAGAAATTTTAACCAAAAAGATAAGAGTGTCATTGTTTCTGGAAATTCAACAACGAAGAGAGTGCAACAGGGATGAATTTTTTTTAAATTATTTAATTACATAAAAAAAACCAAGAATCATGGGCCTTGCCGTTGGTGGGGAGGCTTGCGTGCCTCAGCGATACAGATATTTGTACCATAGGTGCAAATGGGAGGGTATCTGTTGAGGGAACAGACAAACGCGAGGTTCCTGAAGAGGGGCAGCAGCCTTTTCAGTAGTTGCAGGGGCAACAGTCTGGATGATTGACTGATCTGGCCTTGTAACACTAACCAAAACGGCCTTGCTGTGCTGGTACTGCGAACGGCTGAAAGCACGGGGAAACTACAGCCGTAATTTATCCCGAGGGCATGCAGCTTTACTGTATGGTTAAATGATGATGGCGTCCTCTTGGGTAAAATATTCTGCAGGTAAAATAGTCCCCTATTCGGATCTCTGGGCGGGGACTACTCAGGAGTACGTTGTTATCAGGAGAAAGAAAACTGGCGTCCTACGGATCGGAGAGTGGAATGTAAGATCCCTTAATCGGGCAGGTAGGTTAGAAAATTTGAAAAGGGGAATGGATGGGTTAAAGTTAGATAGAGAGGGAAATAGTGAAGTTCGATGGAAGGAGGATTAAGACGTCTGGTCAGGTGAATACAGGGTTATAAATACAAAATCAAATAGGGGTGATGCAGGAGTAGGTCTAATAATGAATAAACACTATTGTAGCCAAGGCAGAAACGAAGCCCACGACTACCACAGTAATACAAGTTTATATGCCAACTAGCTCTGCAGATAATGAAGAGATAGAAGAAATGTACGATGCGATAAAAGAAATTATTCAGATAGTGAAGGTAGAAGAAAATTTAATAATAATAGGGGACAGGAATTCAGTAGTAGGAAAAGGAAGAGAAGGAAAAAGAGTAGGTGAATATAGGCTGGGGGTAAGGAATGAAAGGGGAAGCCACCTAGCAGAATTCTGCACAGAGGATAACTTAACCACTTGGTTTAAGAATCATGAAAGAAGACTGTATATGTGGAAGATTTCAGATAGATTATATAATGGTAAGACAGAGATTTAGGAAACAAGTTTTAAATTGTAAGACATTTCCAGGGGCGGATATGAAGTCTGACCACAATTTATTGGTTCTGAACTGTAGATTAAAACTGAAGAAATTGCAAAATGGTGGGAATTTAAGGAAATGGGACCTGGATAAACTGAAAGAAACAGAGGTTCTAGAGAGTTTTAGAGGGAGCAGTAGGGAATGATTGACAAGAACGGGTGAAATAAATATAGTAGGAGAAGAACGGATAACATTGTGAGATAAAAAATAGTAAAGGCATCACAGGATCAAGTCGGTAAAAAGACGAGGGGTGGTATAAATCCTTGGGTAACAGAAGAGATATTGAATTTAATTGATGAAAGGAGAAAAATATAGAAACACAGTAAATGAAGCAGGCAAAAAGAATACAAACGTCTCAAAAGTGAGATCGACAGGAAGTGCAAAATTGCTAAGCAGGGATGGTTAGAGGACAAATGTAAGGATGTAGAGGCATATCACACTAGGGGTAAGATAGACACTGCCTACAGGAAAATCAAAGAGACCTCTGGAGAAAAGACAACACCTGGATGAATATCAAGAGCTCAGATGGAAAACCAGTTCCAAGCAAAGAAGGGAAAGCAGAAAGGTAGAAGAAGTATACTGAGGGTTTGTACAAGGGAAATGTACATGAGTGCAATATTATGGAAAAGTAAGAGGACGTACATGAAGATGAGATGGGAGATACGATACTGCGTGAAGAGTTTGACAGAGCACTGAAAGATCCAAGTCGAAACAAAGCCCTGGGAGTAGACAACGTTCCATTTTAACTACAGATAGCCTCGGGGGAGCCAGCCATGACAAAACTCTACCAACTGGTGAGAAAGATATATGAGAGTGGGCGAAATACCCTCACACTTCAAGAAGAACATAATAACTCCAATCCCAAAGAAAGCAGGTGTTGACAGGTGTGAAATCAGTCGAACTATCAGTTTAATAAGTCACGGCAAAAATACTAACAAGAATTCTTTACAGACGAATGAAAAAACTGGTAGAAGGCGACCTCGGGGAAGATCAGTTTGGATTCCATAGAAATGTTGGAACACATGAGGCAATACTGACCCTATGACTTATATTAGAAGATAGATTAAAGAAAGGCAAACCTACGTTTCTAGCATTTGTAGTCTTAGGGAAAGCTTTGACAATGCAGACTGGATACCGTCTCTCAAATTATGAAGGTGGCAGGGGCAAAATGCAGGGAGCGGGAGGCTGCTTACAATTTGTGCAGAAACCAGATGGCAGTTATAAGAGTCGAGGGACATGAAAGGGAAACAGTGGTTGGGAAGGGAGTAAGACAGGGTTGCAGCCTATCCCCTATGTTATTCAATTTGTATACTGAGCAAGCAGTACAGGAAACAAAGGAAAACATTGGAGTAGGAATTATAATCCATGGTGAAGAAATAAAAACTTTGAGGTTTGCCGATGTCACTGTAATTCTATCAGAGACAGCAAAGGACTTGGAAGAGCAGTTGAACGGAATGGGCAGTGTCTTGAAAGGAGGATATAAGATGAATATCAACAAAAGCAAAACGAGGATAAAGGAATGTAGTCGAATTAAACCTGTGATGCTGAGGAAATTATATTAGGAAATTGGACACTTAAAGTAGTAGATGAGTTTTGCTATTTGGGCAGCAAAAAAACTGATGATGGTCAAAGTAGAGAGGATATAAAATACAGACTGGCATTTGCAAGGAAAGCGTTTCTGAAGAAGAGATATTTGTTAACATCGAGTATAAATTTAAGAGTCAGGGTGTCTTTTCTGAAAGTATTTGTATGGAGTGTAGCCATGCATGGAAGTGAAGCATGGATGATAAATAGTTTAGTTAGGAGGAGAATAGAAGATTTCGAAATGTGGTGCTTCAGAAGAATGCTGAAGATAAGATGGGTAGATCACGTAACTAATGAAGAGGTACTGAACAGAATTGGGGAGAAGATGAATTTGTGGCACAACTTGACTAGAAGGAGGGATCGGTTGGTAGGACACGTTATGGAGCATCAATGGACCACAAATTTATTGTTGGAGCAAAACGTGGAGGGTAAAAATCGTAGAGGGGTGAATATGCTAAGCACATTCAGGAGGATGTGGGTTTCAGTCGTTAATTGGAGATGAAGAGGCTTGCACATGATAGAGTAGCGTGGAGAGCTGTATCAAACCAGTCTCTGGACTGAAGACCACGACAGCAACAACATTAAAAAATTTAAAACTAAATTTATGAAAATTGGTATCCACTTCTCTGTTAGATGTAAGGAAATATTTGTTAGGAAGTGAAAGTTGCTATGGAAATATCTCCATAAGAACGCTAAATGCATGACTAAAAAGAACTTCATACTCCATCAACCAGAATCGCTTTTTAGTCAGTAATAGATTCGAGAAATACGATGCTAAATGGCCTTAACTAGCGTTAAATGCTTAGTTGGTGCTGCAATTTGTGAACAACATAAAAATTCGATTAAATAAAAACAAAATTTCTCTGCAGGTTATACAGTCTACGCAAGCGAAGCAAAGGGCGCTAAACTAGCTTTTCTATAACGGTACAAAATACTCGTGGCCCACTTACGAGCACCATTTTGATGTAAGTGTTCATGAAGCTATGATATCTATTTTGTGCTTTTTGTCCTTATACTTGCCCATTACGAGAATGTGCAGTTTAAGAGATACAACACATCAAATATCTCTCCCAGACACGTAATTTTTAGTGCTCTACGTTGTGTTACAGTATTAGAAAACATGATTTTGCAGGAGCAACATGCTGTGGATCCTGTTATTATGTCAGTAATTAAGAAACAGACTCTGGAATGCTGAAAGGTTGCTCAAAATACTCATTGTTTTTTGTGAATTTCTTTATTAGTTCTTGTCATAACGCACCTCGGGATTATCTGATGAGCTGATAAATAAACAAAATTTCTTTTTGTTATGGTGGATGTTACAACAGTCTTATAATCAGCATTACAACAGAACGACACTTTACTCTTGACTATTGTTTTATTGTAGCGACCATCGTAAAACTATTGTAAGATCTACCATACATAAAAAACTGCTTTTCTATCAAGTCATCAGATAATGAGATACACTGAAACGTGTCATGACAAGAAATAATAAAGAAATTTGCAAAGAACCAGTTGAATATTTTTAGCAAAATTACAGCATTTTGAAAGTCTATTTCATAATTACTGTGATAATGGCAGCATTTCTCTTTAAGGATTTTCCATCTAGCTTAGATTATTATTATTTAGCAGTTAATTATGGAAAGGAGATACAGTACATAACCCTTTTACAGAAAGCCTTCACGCATAGTTCCGATCCGGATATGTCGCAGTCTTCCTGAAAGTTCGTGTGTCTAGCACCAGTGGAATGTAACCTCAAGTAGGCCAAAGTTCAAAAGCAGGAAACAGACATAGTCATAGTTTTCTATACTAAAAAATTTTCATGTGTAGAGATAACGATTTTAATAGTCGCCATTTCAGTATGTCCAAGGATTAAATATTTTGTTATTAATTATCAAAAGTAATTGAACATGAATGTTGTTTATCACTGAAAGCAGTTGATAAATTATATGTAGAATAAAAAAGGGAATAGCTGTTTTGCCTTTCTAGAATAGACCCCAAACTTTCACTTTTATTGATTCATGTATTCTACATATTTGGCAGCAGCATTTCTAGCGATTTTTGTTACGATCCTCACCAGATATTAGCTGCCTTACAGGGCCAGGGTCATATTTATTTAGAATGTGTGTTTCACATCCTGGGCTTGAGAAGACAGTTCAGAGGTTTTGCCCATTTGCGCACCAAGTGGTAAGCTATGTTTGCACACATTAGTACACTCACTGTGCAGATATAAAGGTCGGACGTACGACAGTATCAGCAGTAACACATCCTCAATTAGAACCAAAAAGAACTGTCAACTGTTGCTGCCTTTGCTGCCTTTCGTGCTTTGCATATTATTTTCGCCACATGTATTTTGTATGGTACAAAACAATAATATAGACAGTTTAGGCATGGAAATAGAATTGGAGCACGTAATTGAGAATACAGAGTCATGAAACTTACTAGCAGATTAAAACTGTGTGCCGGACCGAGACTCGAAGTCGGGACCTTTCCCTTTCGCGGGCAAGTGCTCTACCAACTGAGCTACCCAAGCACGACTCACGCCCCGTCCTCACAGCTCTACTTCTCCCAGTACCTAGACTCCTACCTTCCAAACTTTACAGAAGCTCTCCTGCGAACCTTGCAGAACTAGCACTCCTGAAAGAAAGCATATTGCGGAGACATGGCTTAGCCACAGCCTGGGGGATGTTTCCAGAATGAGATTTCCACTCTGCAACGGAGTGTGCACTGATATGAAACTTCCTGGCAGATTAAAACTGTGTGCCGGACCGAGACTCGAACTCGGGACCTTTCCCTTTCGTGGGCAAGTGCTCTCCCAACTGAGCTACCCAAGCACGACTTACGCCCCGTCCTCACAGCTTTACTTCTGCCTGTTCCTCGTCTCCTACCTTCCGTACTTAACAGAAGCTCTCCTGCGAACCTTGCAGAACTAGCACTCCTGAAAGAAAGGATACTGCGGAGACATGGCTTAGCCACAGCCTTGGGGATGTTTCCATAATGAGATTTTGACTCTGCAGCGGAGTGTGCGCTGATATGAATCTTCCTAGCAGATTAAAACTGTGTGCCGGACCAAGACTCTAACTCATGACCTTTGCCTTTCGCGGGCAAGTGCTCTCCCAACTTACCAACTGAGCTACCCACGCAAGACTCACGCCCCGTCCTCACTTATCAACTTTTTTTTTATTTAGTAGCAATAATATTTTATTTATTCATTTAATTTTAATGTCCCAAAATAAAAATCATATATAAAAAAGAAAAGAAATATAGGGCCGAAGTGACATCCTCGTCACTTCACTGGGAGTAAATCTTATCCCTCGAAACAACGTAAACCTGGGACTCCCCACTGCTTCGGGGGGTTATGAAACATGCTGCCTAGAAACTTCGCAAAATGCGCTTTATATTTAGAGTGGCGTCGGATGATTTCGTGTTGTTCTAGTAGATAATGCCAATAGTCCATGCCCGATATCAAGGTCCACGAGGGCACGTAGTGCGATGCGTGTCCTCCAATCCATCGGATTGCCGATGTTTTCTGTGAGGGGAAAAAGACAGCGTCAGGGAAAAATAAAGCGTCCGTCGTGATCGTTGATTCGTCGGTGCGTCGGAGGAGGGCCAAACATCCTTTGCCTCACCCCACTGCAGAGAATATTCGTCGGTGTCCTGCATGCCACATATAAGGCACAGCGGGGAATCTACCATGCAAATGTCGTACAATCGTTGGCTGTTGACTGCCTTGCGGTTGATTAATGTATACCATGACGATCGCGCTGCTGTGGTGATGAGAGGTGTATGGAGAGCTCGCCAAATCTGTCGCCAGTTTCGTGTTGCGTATTTAAGTTCGCCAACATTGCCGCCATGATGACGCCGCAAGTATCGATATATCTCACGGGTAGTGGGAATTCTTGTAGAAGGTATCTGTAACTGAACATAACTAAAATCAACAAAAAATCGCGCGACGTGAGAAAAAGAGGGGGAGATTGCGCCTACCGCCACCGGTGGTTGAAAGGACGTGGGAAGAAGCACATCCAGGATGGCCGACGTGATGGCGTGTTGCCGTTTGTTCCAAGTTCGTAGCGTCGCTCGCAGGTATAGAGCTAGAGCCTTGTTCCGCACATCCGTGAGGTAAAGTCCTCCAGAAAGGTGTGGGAGAGTTAAAGTCTTGTATTTGATCTTAAACAACATTCCTTGGGTGACATAGTATCCAAAGGCAGCCATTAATCTGTCAGCAATACCATGTGGCATTGGCAGTACCTGTGCCAGGTGCGGCAGTCGCGAGGCCAGGTGAACATTAGTGTAGTCCACCCTTTGGAGCAGGTCGTGCGTTCGGAGTGAATTGTTGCGTATGTGCAGTCGGACGTGCTGGAGGAGACGTCGATAGCTCGCCGCCGCTGATTGCCGTAGCGATCGGGTGAACAATACACCTAAGCATCGCAAGATGTCCACCATAGTAAACGGATTGTGCAGAGCGTCCAGCCCTCGACCGATGTGCATGATCTTGGTTTTATTCATGTTGACCCTGCTTCCCGCAGCTACTCCGTACGTGGTAAGAAGGGTAACCACCTGACTTACTTCGTTCTCCGACCGGACGAGTGTCATCAAGTCGTCGGCATATGCACGACACGTGAAGGAGCTCGCACGGAGTCGGAAGCCTGTTAGAGTCCGTCTAAGAGTCTGCATCAATGGCTCGAGCGCTATTGTAAACAGTATCATCGACAAAGGACATCCGTGCCTAACTGAGCTGCAAACAGGAATCGTTCCTACCTCCCTGCCATTGACTCTCACCGTCGAAGAAGCGCCGCGAAGGAGCCGCATGAGGACGGTAATAAAATTCTGTGGTATCGCCATGCGTCGCATGGTCGGGTCAAGGAAATTATGGTTGATCTTGTCAAAACTACGATCAAAATCCACCGATACGAACGCCGCTCGCATGCGACAAGCTTCCGTCAGGGAAATTACGTCACGGTATTCGCCGAGGATAGAATGTATGTTGCTCCGAACCGCTAGACAAGCCTGGTCTGGTGGTATTGTCTTGGATATTACAATCTTGAGCCTTGCCGCCAACATTCGCGCAAAGATCTTATAGTCAGTATTGAGCATCGTGAGCGGTCTAAATTGATGGGCGCTGTCACTCGCTGTCGATTTCGGTATTGGTATAAGCAGTCCCGCCATGAACTGCGACGGAACGTCCGTGTCAGGGCTCAATAACTCATTATACATCAATACCAACTGGGACGTCATTAAATCCGCAAATGCGCGATAAAATTCGAGTGTCAACCCATCTGGCCCAGGGGATTTATGCACCGCACCCTTCGCGAGTGCGCCCCGGATGTCATCTTCCGTTAGGAGTTCCAATAGCGCCTCTGCATCCGGACCATCCACCTCCGTTTGCATCTGTCACAAAATTTCTTCTCCTGTCCGATTGTCCGTCGGCGTCCCAGCGAAAAGGAGGCGATAATGCTCCAGAAACTCAGCAGCAATGTCCTGTAGTGACGTCAAGGGCCGAGCATCGTCATCATGGAGCACTGTGATCAGGGATAGGCGATTACGCGCATGTCCCTTGGACACATGATGCATGCTGATACGTTCTCCATCGACGTTGTCCAAGCACCGAGCACGGATCGAAAATCCCTCCAGTCGACGTCTCGTGATCGATAAAATGCACGCCTGAATGAGATGGACTTCCGCTTGACGCTCGGGCGATGGGGCCCTGGAGGACAGGTCGCGGAGCACCATGTGGTAATAATCAAGTGTATCTCGGAGCCATTTCGCTTTTTCCTTGCCATACGTTATGAGAGCTCTTCGTATCGCCGGTTTTGCACACTGCAGCCACCATGAAAGAATCGTGCGGTGCACCGGCAGACGGCGAGTGCAAGTCTGCCATGTTTCTTCGATCCGCTGGCGACATGCGAGATACGCCAATAAGGATGAATTAAGTTTCCAGGAACTAAGACTCCGCCAGACCCACTGCCGTGGGAGGATTAACGTGCATAAATATGCAAGATGATCCGTAAAAGCTGTGGGCCAAAGTTCAGCAGCCAACACGTGATCTCTTAATCCGTCAGAAACATAAATCCGATCCAGCCTGCTCGCCGAGTGGCTAGTAAAATACGTGTAGCCCTCTCGCTGCCCATGGATCTTTCCCCACGTGTCCATTAGGGCCATGTCCCGGCAGATCGTGTTCAATGCGTGGCAGGAGCTGAAATTAGGAGTTTGATCCTTCGGTGTGAGTACACAGTTAAAATCCCCCCTACCAAGATGTGGTCATACCTCCCATGGAATAGGGGGGCAATCTTCTCCGAGTAGAATCGTGCACGTGCCTATCGATTGTCAGATCCGGAGGGTGCATAGATGTTGACGATACGAATGCCATTCACGGTCATAGCCAAACCCCCAGCTGAAGGAAGGTAATCGAGTTCACACATCGGAATCCCTTCCCGGACTAGTATCGCTATGGCGCGTCCTCCATCTGGAGTCGGCGCTAGATAAGTGTTGTATCCATGCACGTCGGGAAAAGCAGCATTACAGGTTTCCTGCATCAGCAGAATATCAACGTCTCTGGCGTAAATCATGTCCCGGAGAAGTTGCATCTTTGCAAGCGAACGTGCAGTGTTAATGATCACTGTGCCCCCCTTATATGCCTGGTTCGTTGTCGTTGTCATGCTCGTGTCATGCCATTGAGAACGCCAAGGGCTGTAGTCCACTATTCGTGCTCAGAGGGGTGCCCGCCAAAGGGTTGCCCTCCTTTGTTGTCGTTCCGTGGTGTGCATCCTGTAAGTGAGTGGTCATCAGTGTGCTCCCTGCCGCCGTTGGATAATCAGCTGCCAGCAGAAAGTCGTATACTCCTAGCTCACTTACTTGTTACATAGTTTAATTCTTAATTTCTTTGCGTGTTTTTGGTACTTGCATTGTTTAATTCATACATTTCGGCCGTATTATAGTATTTGAGAGTTGTAGCATCGCGTTTTAGATCCTGAATAGTGTAAAATCGCGTAGTCTCCCTCCGCCGTCGAGCAGTGTGTCAGCAGTGCGCAAGTAGCAGCATTACTGCATTTACTAGGCAATCTCGTATTTTAATAACCGTTTAAATTTTGTGTCGATTTGTTTGTGCTCTCTGTAGATTAGTTCAAACGTTCTTTGCACAACAGTTTTTAGCATGGATAGGGACTGCAATGCTGTGTTCGGATGCAGGCTGAGCTGGCATCCCTTCGCTTCCAGCTTCAGGCAGTGTTGGCTTTGGTCACACAGCTTGAGGCTGTTGCCAATGGGCATCACTGTGGGGGTCCGGATGGGGGTTTGTCGGGGACGGCCAGCTCGTCCCACGCATCCCCTGATCGGACTACGACTGTGGCTGCCTGGGATACTGCCCACATTGAGGCTGACCCCTCACCTGTGGTGGAGTGGGAGGTCGTCTCGAGGTGTGACAGGGGGCGAAAGACATTCCAGAGGGCTGAACGGAAGGCCTCTCCAGTTTGTCTGACGAACCGGTTTCAGGCTCTGTCTCAGGCTGATACTGATCTTCGGCGGGACACGGCTGCTTGTCCTGTTCCAGAGGTTGCCCCTCAGTCTGCAAGATCCGGGCGGTCGCAGAGGGTGGGCTTACTGGTAGTTGGGAGCTCCAACGTGAGGCGCGTAATGGGGCCCCTTAGGGGTATGGCAGCAAGAGAGGGGAAGAAAACCAATGTGCACTCCGTGTGCATACCGGGAGGAGTCATCCCAGATGTGGAAAGGGTCCTTCCGGATGCCATGAAGGGTACAAGGTGCACCCATCTGCAGGTGGTCGCTCATGTCGGCACCAATGATGTGTGTCGCTATGGATCGGAGGAAATCCTCTCTGGCTTCCGGCAGCTATCTGATTTGGTGAAGACTGCCAGTCTCGCTAGCGGGATGAAAGCAGAGCTCACCATCTGCAGCATCGTCGACAGGACTGACTGCGGACCTTTGGTACAGAACCGAGTGGAGGGTCTGAATCAGTGGCTGAGACGGTTCTGCGACCATGTGGGCTGCAGATTCCTCGACTTGCGAGATGGGGTGGTGGGGTTTCGGGTTCCGCTGGATAGGTCAGGAGTCCACTACACGCAGCAAGCGGCTACACGGGTAGCAGGGGTTGTGTGGCGTGGACTGTGCGGTTTTTTAGGTTAGATGGCCTCGGGCAAGTACAGAAAGGGCAACAGCCTCAAAGGGTGCGGGGCAAAGTCAGGACATGCGGGGACCAAGCAGCAATCGGTATTGTAATTGTAAACTGTCGAAGCTGCATTGGTAAAGTACCGGAACTTCAAGCGCTGATAGAAAGCACCGAAGCTGAAATCGTTATAGGTACAGAAAGCTGGCTGAAGCCAGAGATAAATTCTGCCAAAACTTTTACAAAGGCACAGACGGTGTTTAGAAAGGATAGATTGCATGCAACCGGTGGTGGCGTGTTTGTCGCTGTTAGTAGTAGTTTATCCTGTAGTGAAGTAGAAGTGGATAGTTCCTGTGAATTATTATGGGTGGAGGCTATACTCAACAACCGAGCTAGGTTAATAATTGGCTCCTTTTACCGACCTCCCGACTCAGCAGCATTAGTGGCAGAACAACTGAGAGAAAATTTGGAATACATTTCACATAAATTTTCTTAGCATGTTATAGTCTTAGGTGGAGATTTCAATTTACCAGATATAGACTGGGACACTCAGATGTTTAGGACGGGTGGTAGGGACAGAGCATCGAGTGACATTATACTGAGTGCACTATCCGAAAATTACCTGGAGCAATTAAACAGAGAACCGACTCGTGGAGATAACATCTTGGACCTACTGATAACAAACAGACCCGAACTTTTCGACTCTGTAAGTGCAGAACAGGGAATCATTGATCATAAGGCCGTTGCAGCATTCCTGTATATGGAAGTTAATAGGAATATTAAAAAAGGAAGGAAGGTTTATCTGTTTAGCAAGAGTAATAGAAGGCAGATTTCAGACTACCTAACAGATCAAAACGAAAATTTCTGTTCCGACACTGACAATGTTGAGTGTTTATGGAAAAAGTTCAAGGCAATCGTAAAATGCGTTTTAGACAGGTACGTGCCGAGTAAAACTGTGAGGGACGGGAAAAACCCACCGTGGTTCAACAGCAAAGTTAGGAAACTACTGCGAAAGCAAAGAGAGCTTCACTCCAAGTTTAAACGCAGCCAAAACCTCTCAGACAAACAGAAGCAAAACGATGTCAAAGTTAGCGTAAGGAAGGCTATGTGTGAAGCATTTAGTGAATTAGAAAGTAAAATTCTATGTACCGACTTGACAGAAAATCCTAAGAAGTTCTGGTCTTACGTTAAATCAGTAAGTGGCTCGAAACAGCATATCCAGACACTCCGGGATGATGATGGCATCGAAACAGAGGATGACACGCGTAAAGCTGAAATACTAAACACCTTTTTCCAAAGCTGTTTCACAGAGGAAGACCGCACTGCAGTTCCTTCTCTAAATCCTCGCACAAACGAAAAAATGGCTGACATCGAAATAAGTGTCCAAGGAATAGAAAAGCAACTGGAATCACTCAACAGAGGAAAGTCCACTGGACCTGACGCGATACCAATTAGATTCTACACAGAGTACGCGAAAGAACTTGCCCCCCTTCTAACAGCCGTGTACCACAAGTCTCTAGAGGAACGGAAGGTTCCAAATGATTGGAAGAGAGCACAGGTGGCCCCAGTCTTCAAGAAGGGTCGTCGGGCAGATGCGCAAAACTATAGGCCTATATCTCTGACGTCGATCTGCTGTAGAATTTTAGAACATGTTTTTTGCTCGGGTATCATGTCGTTTTTGGAAACCCAGAATCTAGTCTGCAGGAATCAACATGGATTCCGGAAACAGCGATCGTGTGAGACCCAACTCGCTTTATTTGGTCAGGAGACCCAGAAAATATCAGATACAGGCTCCCAGATAGGTGCCATTTTCCTTGACTTCCGGAAGGCGTTCGATACAGTTCCGCACTGTCACCCGATAAACAAAGTAAGAGCCTACGGAATATCAGACCAGCTGTGTGGCTGGATTGAAGAGTTTTTAGCAAACAGAGCACAGCATTTTGTTATCAATGGAGAGACGTCTACAGACGTTAAAGTAACCTCTTGCGTGCCACAGGGGAGTGTTATGGGACCATTGCTTTTCACAAGATATATATAAATGACCTAGTAGATAGTGACGGAAGTTCCATGCGGCTTTTCGCGGATGATGCTGTAGTATACAGAGAAGTTGCAGCATTAGAAAATTGTAGCGAAATGCAGGAAGATCTGCAGTGGATAGGCACTTGGTGCAGGGAGTGGCAACTGACCCTCACCATAGACAAATGTAATGTATTGCGAATACATAGAAAGAAGGATCCTTTATTGTATGATTATATGATAGCGGAACAAACACTGGTAGCAGTTACTTCTGTAAAATATCTGGGAGTGTGCGTGCGGAACGATTTGAAGTGGAATGATCATATAAAATTAATTGTTGGTAAGGCGGGTACCAGGTTGAGATTCGTTGGGAGAGTCCTTAGAAAACGTAGTCCATCAACAAAGGAGGTGGCTTACAAAACACTCGTTCGACCTATACTTGAGTATTGCTCATCAGTGTGGGATCCGTACCAGATCGGGTTGACGGAGGAGATAGAGAAGATCCAAAGAAGAGCGGCGCGTTTCGTCACAGGGTTATTTGGTAACCGTGATAGCGTTACGAACATGTTTAGGAAACTCAAGTGGCAGATTCTGCAAGAGAGGCGCTCTGCATCGCGGTGTAACTTGCTCGCCAGTTTTCGAGAGGGTGCGTTTTTGGATGAGGTATCGAATATATTGCTTCCCCCTACTTATACCTCCCGAGGAGATCACGAATGTAAAATTAGGGAGATTCAAGCGCTCACGGAGGCTTTCAGACAGTCGTTCTTCCCGCGAACCATACGCGACTGGAACAGAAAAGGAATGTGATGACAGTGGCACGTAAAGTGCCCTCCGCCACACACCGTTGGGTGGCTTGCGGAGTATAAATGTAGATGTAGATCATTTGCGGGTGGCAATTCCTGTATGTCTTCGACTGGTTCCGCCCAGTCGCAGTGGTCATCCATCCGAGAAACGTCCTCTGATGTTTTTCGACGTGGTTGCCGGGACATTGGTGTCCCTGACTCCGTCGTCGGCAGCGCTGGGTCAGTCGGTGTCAATGAAGAGGAACCATCTGAAAGGCAGGACATCCGGTCACCATCTGACGGAATCCTGTCAGCGTCCTCTAAAGGCACATGTTCTGTGTCAGACAGTTCTTCGGCTAGGGCAGGGGGGGGGGGGGGGGAGGGGGGCGGGGGGACGTGTCACCGAACTACGGCGACGCTTTTTGCGACGCTTCGGCGATCGCTGTTGGCGTGGCCTGCCCTCTGCTGCCTCACTGTGTTCGTCGATCGTTCGTTGGTCTGTTGCCGGCGCCACTGTCTCGACCTCTACTTCCACGCCGCGTGCTACATGTAAAGTTTCGGAAGGTTCCTCCCTCAACTGACGTGACGTGGGTGTAGGGACATTCTCCGAGTCACCTCCATGATCCCGTAACTCGGTCTGCTCTTGCATAAACACGTCCTTGTCACGCTCCGAACTTGGCAACACCTCCCGGCGGGCCACCGACACGTACGTCATCGGCAGTTGCGTGGGAACTTCTCGCTGTGACGCTTCCCCATGTGGCAGTTGCACGACGCGGCGTTGTATGCACTCCGAGCGGATATGTCCTTCTCCACCACAGCCTGAACAGGTGCGTGGCTGGCCATCATAAATCACAATAGCTCGACATCCTCCAATGTATAAATAGGAAGGGATATGTTTAGTAAGGACGATCCGCACCTGTCGGACGCCGTTTAGCACAGGATAGGTGCTAAAACTTGCCCAGCGTTCAGGCGTATGACTAAGTACCGTTCCATATGGTCGCAGCGATTCAGTAACCATCGATTCTGGCACCTCAAACGGCAATTCAAAGATCCGAATGACCCTCACACCCAATCCTGAAGGAGCTACTGTTACATCGCTGATACGGCCATCAGAGTGTCGAAATTTAAATCCTCTTTGACCAGCGGAGAGAGTTCTTTCACACGCAGCTTCATCGGTCATCTTTACGTACATTGTACTGCTTACAATGGACAGGTGTATTCCAATTATGTCTGCAGCAGGTAAACTAACTTCTTCCCTCAAAAAACGCTCTATTTCGAAAGCTTTGGGTCTGGCAAATTCGTTGTCGAACGTAAATTGGAGCGTAGTCTTTCGAAAATCGTGTGCCATGGCGATCGAGTCAGACACCAACACGCACGAGTACCGGCGGTGTAAACACTTCCTCGTCCACGCGCGCCCGCGGCCGGCACAGCAGGTCCGTGCCGCGCCACCGCCTAAAGCAGACTGTGAACGATTTTTGTTACGATCCTCACCAGATATTAAATGCCTTACAGGGCCAGGGTCATATTTGTTTAGAATGTGTGTTTCACATCCTGGGCTTGAGAAGACAGTTCAGAGGTTTTGCCCATTTGCGCACCAAGTGGTAAGCTATGTTTGCACACATTAGTACACTCACTGTGCAGATATAAAGGTCGGACGTACGACAGTATCAGCAGTAACACATCCTCAATTAGAACCAAAAAGAACTGTCAACTATTGCTGTCTTTGCTGCCTTTCGTGCTTTGCATATTATTTTCGCCACATGTATTTTGTATGGTACAAAACAATAATACAGACAGTTTAGGCATGGAAATAGAATTGGAGCACTTAATTGAGAACACACAGTCATGAAACTTACTAGCAGATTAAAACTGTGTGCCGGACCGAGACTCGAAGTCGGGACCTTTCCCTTTGGCGGGCAAGTGCTCTACCAACTGAGCTACCCAAGAACGACTCACGCCCCGTCCTCACAGCTCTAATTCTCCCAGTACCTAGTCTCCTACCTTCCAAACTTTACAGAAGCTCTCCTGCGTACCATGTGAACTAGCACTCCTGAAAGAAAGCATATTGCGGAGACATGGCTTAGCCACAGCCTGGGGGATGTTTCCATAATGAGATTTTCACTCTGCAGCGGAGTGTGCGCTGATATGAATCTTCCTGGCAGATTAAAACTGTGTGCCGGACCAAGACTCGAACTCATGACCTTTGCCTTTCGCGGGCAAGTGCTCTACCAACTTACCAACTGAGCTACCCAAGCAAGACTCACGACCCGTCCTCACAGCTTTACTTCTGCCAGTACCTCGTCTCCTACCTTCCAAACTTTACAGAAGCTCTCGTGGAGATAAATAAACAGAGACTGGTAACAGTAAACTTGTTGTTTCATTTAATATGAGGAGTTATTCTGATTTGACATGGCAAAAATATCGAAATTATACACAGTTGTCGTTTGCATTACAAATACGGCACACATTCCATTTTATATGCACTTGCATTTGTCTACATCCTAACCTAGACACACACTTCTGAAGCCGGTACACAGTGGATGGCCTTGGGTACCCTGTACCACTGCTGGTCATCCCCTCTCTTGTTCGAGCCGGAAAGGAGCGAAGGGAAAACGACTACCTACACGCATTCGTACGAGCCAGGATTTCTCTTGCCTTGTCTTCACGATCTTTACGCGATATATTTGGTGGTGGCAGGGGGATCGCTCTGCCGTCACAAATACCGCTCCTGTAAACTTAAGACGACTGTTTCCCGTACACTACGGTGTCGTTAGCAGACACTCGCAGATTGCTGCTCCCTGTATGTCAGATAGTTGATGTGTTATAGGGAGCAAGAGTGGGCATATCATACTTCCCTCAAGTCTTGCTGACGATACCTTTATCTCTGATGAACACTCGCCGTCCAAGTGAATGTACTGAGTTCTTTAGTAAATAACTCATCATCATCATCATCGTCATCATCATTTAAGACTGATTATGCCTTTCAGCGTTCAGTCTGGAGCATAGCCCCCCTTATACAGTTCCTCCATGATCCCCTATTCAGTGCTAACATTGGTGCCTCTTCTGATGTTAAACCTATTACTTCAAAATCATTCTTAACCGAATCCAGGTACCTTCTCCTCGGTCTGCCCCGACTCCTCCTACCCTCTACTGCTGAATCCATGAGTCTCTTGGGTAACCTTGCTTCTCCCATGCGTGTAACATGATCCCACCATCTAAGCCTGTTCGCCCTGACTGCTACATCTATAGAGTTCATTCCCAGTTTTTCTTTGATTTCCTCATTGTGGACACCCTCCTGCCATTGTTCCCATCTACTAGTACCTGCAATCATCCTAGCTACTTTCATATCCGTAACCTCAACGTTGTTGATAAGGTAACCTGAACCCACCCAGCTTTCGCTCCCGTACAACAAAGTTGGTCGAAAGATTGAACGGTGCACAGATAACTTACTCTTGGTACTGAATTCCTTCTTGCAGAAGAGAGTAGATCGTAGCTGAGCGCTCACTGCATTAGCTTTGCTACACTTCGCTTCCAGTTCTTTCACTATGTTGCCATCCTGTGAGAATATGCATCCTAAGTACTTGAAACCGTCCACCTGTTCTAACTTTGTTCCTCCTATTTGGCACTCAATCCGTTTATATTTCTTTCCCACTGACATTACTTTCGTTTTGGAGATGCTAATCTTCATACCATAGTCCTTACATTTCTGATCTAGCTCTGAAATATTACTTTTCAAACTTTCAATCGAATCTGCCATCACAACTAAGTCATCTGCATATGCAAGACTGCTTATTTTGTGTTCACATATCTTAATCTCACCCAGCCAGTCTATTATTTTCAACATATGATCCACAAATAATATGAACAACAGTGGAGACAGGTTGCAGCCTTGTCTTACCCCTGAAACTACTCTGAACCATGAACTCAATTTACCGTCAACTCTAACTGCTGCCTGACTATCCATGTAAAGACCTTTAATTGCTTGCAAAAGTTTGCCCCCTATTCCACAATCTTGTAGAACAGACAATAACTTCCTCCTAGGAACCCGGTCATATGCCTTTTGTAGATCTATAAAGCATAGATACAATTCCCTGTTCCACTCATAACACTTCTCCATTATTTGCCGTAAGCTAAAGATCTGGTCGTGACAGATCTTTTTTTTTTAATTAAAAGGCTTTTAATGCCTACACCACAATTTTCCTGTCACGATTAAAGTACGATAACTGTTTTCGTTTCTTATCTGCAACGACCTTCAGATCTGTAACACACAGAGGAAACGTAGCCTAAGAAAATTATGTACAATCAAATAGAATACAAAAACACTGTACAAAAGCTGAGCAAAGTAATTCACACACATTTCATTTCATTTCACCTATCATAGGACACAAATAAGTACAATATTTATCAATGTGGATATGTGGCGGCCGAGGTGGCCGTGCGGTTAAAGGCGCTGCAGTCTGGAACCGCAAGACCGCTACGGTCGCAGGTTCGAATCCTGCCTCGGGCATGGATGTTTGTGATGTCCTTAGGTTAGTTAGGTTTAACTAGTTCTAAGTTCTAGGGGACTAATGACCTCAGCAGTTGAGTCCCATAGTGCTCAGAGCCATTTGAACCATTTGATTACCAAATAGGAATAGGCAAAACCTAAATGTTCCTCGTACTGTGTAATCTTGTATAGAGTAAATTGCAGAAGAGTTAAGAATTTAACACTATTGAGTGTATCATTTCATAGCCAGTACTTTCCTTTGTTATTTTATTATCTCCTTATTTGTGTATTTCATGTTTGCAACCACCTGGTGGAGGCAGCGTTTGTAGGTCAGCACAAAAAAGTGGTTCAAATGGCTCTGAGCACTACGGGACTCAACATCTGAGGTCATCCGTCTCCTAGAACTTAGAACTACTTAAACCTAATTAAGCTAAGGACATCACATACATCCATGCCCGAGGCAGGATTCGAACCTGCGACCGTAGCAGTCACGCGGTTCTGGACTGAAGTGCCTAGAACAGCACGGCCACCGCGGCCGGCAGGTCAGCACATCTGAACATTCTAGCATATACTGAGAATATGGTTAGAAACCAACCAATTTTGCATACGACTAGATAACGTCACATATGGAGCAAAGGATAAGCTTACCTTTCTGGAGAGCGTGTAAGTGTCAGGGCGACAAATTAGCGTTATAAAATCCGTTGTGCAAAATTTTTCACTTACACGTTCGGCTCGCAGGCTTACACATCAGCAGAAAAGAGCAAAACAGAAGCGGTAGCTTACACACTTTGTGAACTTCCTTTGCTGATTGACAGACGCAGCGCCGATTGCCGGGTCGTAATGCGTCTGCCATCGCGAATGACAACCTCAGCTCGCTGCAACACGTCAGCAGCGAGGGCCATGGATGATCTCCGCGTCCGCTGCAAATCATGGAGCTACGCCGAACCGCCATCTGATGATGTCACCCTCCGCGCTCAGCGACTAACTGTACTTTCGTCCACAGCAAATCCTCCATAGACTTTGCACAAGCGTTTGTGAATATTCCTCACAGTTTCTTCCTCTGCAGTAAGAAATTCAATGACACCACTTCGCTTGTAACGTACACCACCTACAGACACCATTTTGAAACTGTCCTGCAGTTACGCGATCTGTCGGAAGTGACGGAAACTTGGCGCGCTCACTCTGCAGACATACCTAACGTTCCACATTCGTAGCAATGTTTTCGGCTTAGAAACAAAATTGCGGTGCATTACTGTCTGGACAACCCTCGTACGTTAATGCTTATAAGAAAACCGAATGTTTTCTTGTGATACGAAGACTGCGATGTAGGCTGCTACGTACAGACGGTAGCAGAGCCAGGATTGGGAAGGTGTAGGCACATTTATTTGGTCCAAGCCTTGTTGACACAAATTTATTATTTAACAATAATTGGTTATACATCCAAGTTAATACAACTAACAGTTTAAAAGCAAATTTTAGCAATAAATTTTTTTTTAAACATTCTCTAGAAGAACATGCAGCCCCACTCTGAAACATTACATAAAGGTACTGTTAGTAAAGGGTATATTATATCGTACAATAGTGCAACATGTACAAATAATAACAATTACACCAGAAAAAATATTGAATTTGTGATGTGTACAACATGTAAATCAAACCTTAAAAAAATCCAATTTGGCAAGAGTACAACAAATTCCCTACTGCCTGCTTAAAAAAAAGTGGTAATCTCTTTTTTTCCTCCTGATGCACTTAAGCTTACGTAAACCCTACACAAATGTCACTTATTTTTCTCTCATGTGACATCAGTTCACCTTTCGTGACAAATACACAAAATCTCTAAATTATTTTATATCGGTTAAGTAAGCTACAAAACAGAAATAACGTTAACAACTGTTGACATGAGTAAACACTGGGAAGTTTTCAATTTCACGATGGTTGTGTGATCTAGCAAATTTTCATTTAAATACTCACCCCACGTGTTCCAAAGTCAATACAGTCAGTCTCACGAAGAAACACAACTTAATACATAAATATGGCATTATCAAGAAATAGCTGGGTTTATCCCAAGCAATATTAGTAGAATTAAGAAATTTGCAATTTAAACGCACCAATTTTAACAGAGTCTAATGTAATAATAATTTGGACAGAACTTTCATAAAATGATCGATGATAGTGGATACCGTGCCATACACTATGAAACAAATTAAGTATTATTCACAGTAGACACCTGGCACACGATGATATTCTCTGAAGTATTTCAAATCACAAAATGTTCGCTGCAAGTACCAACCACATAGTAAAGTAATGATCATTAAATGTAATAAAAGTATATGAAAATTTCGGCCTTAGCCAGGTGACGAGAACCACACCAATGCAGTTTCCTGTTACACTCGAGTGCCAGGCCCAACAAGCAACAGCTGGTCATGGAGAACCTCGCTAAGCAAGGGAGCATTCCGTCCTCCCCACATGCTCGCAAACAGCCATACTCATCGCAGTCCTTAATCGGCAGGCACCAGTTGACTCCCCGGTGCTTTCATCCTGTCGCCAAATCCCTACCGAGCCGTCCTCCCCAAAACTATTGCTTCGTGCACCAGCGCCAACAGCACTCGGCGACCACGCCCCCTATCGCTGCGGCGAAAACAAGTGAAATAATCTCGCGGGTAAATGGGTAAATCAAATGAGCTCAGCCGTGACACAGCTCAGAAGATTTTTAACTTAAAAAATTATGTAATAAACCACATTAAGACCGCCGTCTCATCCCTGACAGTTTCAGAAGTACTGGCGTCTGTTACCAAAAAAGCCTTCGAGCCACACACGTATTTGCTGACCCTTTTCACTACCCTCAGATTTCCTTTAACACTTGTGTTGAGGTATGCTCCGTGCATTGTAGTGGCGATGTTAATCTGCGTAACAAACCGAACTAATTACTGACGTGAGAAAATAGCCATGCAAGTGGATACTAAAGTCTCGAACACCCGTTGCATGTTTTCAGTGTGTTTACCAAGTATTTCTTTCTGTGCAAACTATAAGTACCGTATCTGGATCTTATTGGGTGGAGTCTAGGTAAAAACAGGTAGATGCTTTGATTTGTGCGACTTTTTGCAAGAATATGATAGTCTTTACTAAAAACACGCTTCACCATAATAAATTTTATTGCGCCTGCAGACAGCCTAAGTGATTGCAACGCACCAAGTACAGTGGTGTTGACCTCTTGGGCTATGACGTGGCTGCGGTCTCCTTTATTGGCGCAACTGCCAATTGTTCCTTAAGAGGTGCGCTAATGATCATCATCAGTTGCCATTAAGCCCGACAATTACAAGGGGCTGCTTTCGCGACCGGCTGTAGATCCTGCGATATGACTGCCCTCGTGAATGAAGCGCGCCACGTGCAATAACTCCTTAAGAGACGGGGCTCGCGAGAGGAGGCGAAAGCACTCAGCCAGGTACGAGGGAGATCGAGATAAATGAATGAATACATCCTTTGGGAGAGGATAAACTAATTAACATCCAACACATTACGTCTTATCTCTAATGCAGTGCAAGACGGATGCGAATTTCACAACACGGTCATAAGGTTCGACGCCACGGGGTGGTGGGAGAAGAAAAAGGAGCTTTCATGAGGCAGAGTCTGTTGTTAGTGTTGTGGTAGGATCCTTTCAGCAGCTAGTTCACAAAACAGGATTCACTGGTTCGATATTGACCTGCGGAGGAGATAGAGTTTTCTGAACTGTTTTGATTTAACGGTATGAAATGTTGGTACTAGTTATGGGCTAGAATGTAGTTAAGTATAACCCGAGCAAGGTGATGGTCTAACAAAACAATAAACGAGCCTGTCTGAGCTTACGCTTCAACTAAGATTACCCTTTACTAATGTGACGAAATGAAGTCTAGTTTGTAGAAGGTCACTTCTTTCACGTGACAAAAGCCGAACCTTTCCTCTCTTTCTGTCTGCAGAATTAGACGTTTATCTCGAAAGGACCGTTGCCAACAGTAAATTACGTCTGCATCACGCTGTTTCTCTACCTTTGTGAATATGCCTTTCTTTGGTGTCATCTACTCGTTTGGAGTGGATAGTGCTGCCATGTAATCTACACGTACCTCTACACTCCGTGAATCTCTAACATATGTGTGTCACATCTTTTTACTGCACCATATTTCATGCTCTCTGTGACAGATCATGGAACGAATGACTGCTTGCACATCTCTCTATTAGCTATTATTTTCCAAATATTTACTGCATGATCTCGACGGGAAACGTAAGTTGCCGGCTCAAGAGTATTCATGGTTACCACCCAGAAAGCTGATTCTTGTGACTTTCTGATAAAGGATGCGCACGAGTTAGAACGCCTAAAACCGAACAAAAATGATTTTAAAATATGGACATACATCTATTCTATGCCACCTCTTAAGATTATTTTCCTATAAAAATCTAGAATTGGGTACAATCAACGTTTAGAGGTCAAGGAACCAAAAGAAGCATAACTTACAAGAATACTGGAAAAGCATAAGACCTACAGTTATGAGCAGCAAATTTAAAAAAGTCTGATTGTGTTACTTGGGTAATGATTTACAGGGGTGGGTGGGGAGGGTGGGGGGGGGGGGGGGCAAAATTATGGAAACACTAATAGCGATCACGCACTCCTGTCTTCAACGCAGACTGCAGAGGCTCAATAATACTGAGATTTGGTGACTGGAATGGCCAGGGTCTCAAGCAACCAGTCCTGGATGATGCGAGCTATCGCCTCGGAACACAGAATCACCATCGGGGAACAAACATTGTACTGTGGGATGGACCTGATCAGCCAAAATAGTCACATAATTCTTGGTAGTAATGCGTATTTGCGGAAGAATCATGGGGTCCAAATACCACGATATGCCTGCCCAAACCATCACTGAACCACCGTCGTGTTTCACTCTTGGGATTAAATCCAGCCATAAGTTGGAAATGGTGTGCATCAAGACACATCGGACGAAATTACTTTCTTCCACTGCAGTATATTCCAGGGTTTATCACTTCGGCACCATGTTTTCCTATTACTTAGGGGCAACTGTATCACTGATAACAGGTGGCGATCACTCAACACACACTTTCGTTCGCGTTGGGACTTAGCGTATGATGTTTTCCCGCTTTCGCTGTATGCGGTATAAATCTCCGGTATAGTGCCTCTTGAAACACCAAACACGTCGATTACCTTGATTACGGAAGCAACTACCATTCGAGCACCAAGGATCTGTCCAGGTTCGGAGATGCTTACCTCCGACATAATGCAGTCACAACTACACAGAACCACGTTCTGCCCAAGGCTGACACCTGCTACATACCAGGCCAATCCTCAGGTGCCATTCGTACATCCTGTAGGCGTGGCTAGCATCTCCAATTATTAGTATTATATGTGTGGTATCTGTTCTTTCAGGCACCACACATATAATACTAATATAAATTGAACCGCCAAAGAAACTGGTAAAACTATGAGTATTTAAATACAGAGATATGCAAACAGGCAGAATACGGCGCTGCTGTCGGCAACGCCTATATATGACAAGTGTCTGGCGCAATTATTACATCGGTTACTGCTGCTAGAATGGCAGGTTATCAAGATTTACGTGAGTTTGAACGTGGTGTTACAATCGGCGCACGAGCGATGGGACACACCATCTCCGAGGTACGATGATGTGTGAGTTTTTCCAGTACGACCATTTCACAAGTGTTCCGTGAATACCAGGAATCCGGCAAAACATCGGCTCTCCGACATCGCTGTTCTCCGGCCGGAAAAAGATCCTGCAAGAACGGGACCAACGACGACTCAAGAGAATCGTTCAGTGTGGCAGAAGTGCAGCCCTTCCCCAAATTTTTGCTAATTTCATTGCTGGGCCTACAAAAAGTGTCAGCGTGCGAACCATTCAACGAAACAGATATGGGTTTTCAGAGCCGAAGGCCCACTCGTATACCTTTGATAACTGCACGACACAAAGCTTAACCCCGACACCAACATTTGACTGTTGGTGTTTGGAAACATGTTGCCTGATCTTACGACTCTCGTTTCAAATTGTATCGAACTGATAGACATGTGTGGGTATGGAAATAATCTCATGAACCCATGGAACCCGCATGTCAGCAGGGGACTGTTCAAGCTGGTGGAGGCCCCTGTAATGGTGTGGGGCGTGTGCAGCTGGAGTAATGTGGGACCCCTGATACGTCTAGATACGATCTGACAGGTGACACGTACGTAACTATCCTGTCCGATCACCTGCATCCATTCATGTCCACTGTGTATTCCGACGGACTTTTGCAATTTCAGCAGGACAATGCGACACCCCTCGCGTCCAGATTTCCTACAGAGTGTCTCCAGCAACACGCTTCTGAGTTTAACACTTCCACTGGCCACCAAACTCCCCAGACATGAACATTATTGAGCATATCTGCGATGCCTTGCAACGTGCTATCCACAAGAGATTTTCACCCTCTTGTACTCTTAGGGTTTTGTGAACAGCTCTGCAGAATTCATGGTGCCAATTCCCTCCAACGCTACTTGGGACATTAGTGAAGTCCATGGCACGTCGTGTTGCGGCACTTGTGCGTACCTGCGGGAGCCCCACGCGATATTAGGCAGGTGTACCAGTTTCTTTGGGTCTTCAGTGTGTATTCATGTCATTTCATGATATAATCAGTGTGGATGTACCCAAGATCTGACATCTGGTAGGAATCATGCGATATGCTGCAAGCTATGAGGACGGTAGACCGGAGGCGTTACGGAAGTAGCGTGCGACAAATTGGGAATTTGGGGCGGCTGCGGGGTCTGCTCGGATATCCGAAGTGGTTAAGGCGACTGCTCGTGTAAATCGGTAAATGTGAGTTCGAGCCCAGGTCTAGCAGAATTTTTTGTCACCGTTGAAGAACTTCAACGCCCTCATACGGCTGAGTAGCTATTTCTCTTTCGTCATTTGCATTTACGTTCAAGCATGCATTTCTCGCATTGTGTAAAACCGTATATGTTCGATATATGTTAATACATATAGCACCTATACAGTCATATTCCCCAAAATAGGTCTTATTGCCTCGTCGTACGTTCTTCACGCATTTTTCATCATAGTACAAATATTGATTATCAATCAAGTGACACTAACGTAGCAGAATGGAACAGTTCGTGGCAAAGATCTGCATAAGTTCATGATTGTGGCTTTTAGTATTGGACTATTTCTGCGTTTATACACAAAAAAATCATTCAGCTTGTCCACGTGTTACCCTTGTCAATTGTTTCATTCCACTGTGTTTAAATCAGTTTATGGAAACACCACATTTGCACTGGAATTACAAATGAGGCGAAAATGTATCGTGAAAGCTAACACAGAATACTTATTCTTTTTCCATCAGACCCATTTAATTACCAGTTCTACTGCATGCAGTGTTGTGTAGCTCTGTGTTGCTAGCTAGTATGCCACGGGAGCCCGTTAAAACTTGATCACCTGCCATTATTTCTCATTTAGTAGTTATCAGATCTGGAAGATTCTCATAAATTCTTATATTTGTATATTCTCGTGTATTCGAAGTCTGTATAATTAGCTGCACTCTCCACCCACGAGCCCTGTTCTGTTCCAACTGTACACTGGCGTTTGTAATAAACGCGCTTTCAGTGCCAAGTGTTGTATTTCATCGACGACCCTGCTTCCAGATTAGGACTTGATTCTGGTTACGACGTGACAATATAAGGCAGCGACACTGAAATGCAGCGAACTGTTTCGAATGCCTTTTTCGTTCTATAGTTAATTGAGGAAGGACGGAAAGAGAACGGTGCGGATTACATGGGTATTGTTTACTAATCCTAGGAACTGTACTAGGACAGTTGATAAATTTAAAAATATTGAGAATCAGATAAATCGATATATAAAAGAAAATAATGTTGGTTATTCTCGGTATATCAAGAAAGAGTATCGATATATCGACAGACAGCTATCGACATACCTCCTTATAAAAATATCGGTTGGACCTTGTCAACTTACTGCTGGTCTTACAGCAGTATTGATTTATTATTAAATATTCTGTACATCAACAAGCTAGCAGCCTGCTTACCCCCCTTAGAGCAGGAACTGAAAGTCAAACGATGCATGCTTCGCTTCTTTCAGATAACCACTTCGCCAACTGTTGTGGATTGGCAAGACAGCCAACCCACTATGAGAGGAAGCCGAAAGGCACGCGTTTTAGCTCACGCAGGCTGGCGTGAGGTCTGGAACAGGTCAAGGAAATGAGACTAACAAAAAACGTACGTAGCTGCTGGAATACTTAACTTTAATCCATAACTGGTGAACATCGCTCTTGACGGTACATGTTTTACAGCATCAATAGTAACTGGTAATGGCGCCTTGCTAGGTCGTAGCAAATGACGTAGCTGAAGGCTATGCTAACTATCGTCTCGGAAAATGAGAGCGTATTTTGTCAGTGAACCATCGCTAGCAAAGTCGGCTGTACAACTGGGCGAGTGCTAGGAAGTCTCTCTAGACCTGCCGTGTGGCGGCGCTCTGTCTGCAATCACTGACAGTGGCGACACGCGGGTCCGACGTATACTACCGGACCGCGGCCGATTTAAAGGCTACCACCTAGCAAGTGTGGTGACACCACACCAACAATGGTAACTGCATGTAAGTGGTACAATAAAAGGTGCCCGGGGGTTCGTCGCTCGGTTTCGTCACATATCGGATTTTTCCGGAACACGTCTTGTCGACATCCCTGCTTTTTCATTTCTGCAAACGCCTGCAACCTAGCAGTTATTCTGTCAAAATTTTGTGGTGAAGTTAAACGCTGCAGTTTCTGTTGATAGAGCCGAGCGCCGATTATGTCAGCATTTCCCCTCACACATCTCGGCCCACCGAGCGAGGTTGCGCAGTGGCTAGCACACTGGACTCATTTTCGGGAGGACGACGGTTCAAACCGTCCGGCCGTCCTGATGTAAGTTCTCCGTGATTTCCCTAAACCGCTTCAGGCAAATGCCGGGATGATTGCTTTGAAAGGGCACGGCCGACTTCCTTTCCCATCCTTCCGTAATACGATGGGACCGATTACACCGGTGATGGGTCCCATGCTCCAAATCAACGAACCACCCAACCGTCTCTGTCCACGGCAAAGGCCAATCTCATCATTTAAATTTTTCTTCATCATTTTCAACAACTGTTTTTGAAGAACGCCAATGTGAAGAAACAGCACACTAGTTGCGTTAAAATTGTTTTTTGACGCAACTGGTGTGCTCTTTCTTCACATCGGAAAGGTTGTAATTCCATTCACACCACCACACCGCACTGCAATCAGACTTCTTCTTTGTGTCACCTATACTTGCTTCACACAGTGAAAGAGAAAGGCTGGACGAAGTGAAATCTCTAAAAGTAGTAAGACTTCATCACACAGTGAAAGCAAAATTATGTTCTACTACAATTTCAAAAGAACAATTATAAATATTTACCAAAAACTATGAAAGATGTATAAACATAAAGTAAAAATATCGCACTCGATATTGCCATTTCGATGTCGATATGTCGGTTAAAAGAATATCGATGTTTTTGGAAGACGTGCCTGATTTTGATATATCGATACATTGTCAAGAGTCCTACGATGTACATATTGGACTCTTTCTAGCATCGTTTCTTTTCGTTTTAACTTGGCGGTAGAACATCCTGTTTTCCGAGCGACTTTTCTTAGTGTGGCGAAGCACAGTGCCATGGGTTTGGAGCGGGACGGACAGATCGCTACGAAAAAAGATCGGCTCTCTGCCATAAGGTGTCTGTGGTTCCCTAAGTCGGGTCAGCAGCGCGCAGCCAGAGGGCTCAATGGGTGTTGTGCATTTTACATCCTGGGCGTGCCTAACAGCAGAAATGTGACCGGGTAACCACACAAACAGGGGGAGAGCACAGCTTTTCTACGTTTCGAAAAGAAAGATTTGTAGATCACTATCGTTCGCTATCGCAAAGAAACATGGGATGCAAAACAACGGGCGTCTGGAGCCGAGCGACCGCTACGGTCGCAGGTTCGAATCCTACCTCGGGCATGGATGTGTGTGATGTCCTTAGGTTAGTTAGGTTTATTTAGTTCTAAGTTCTAGGCGACTGATGACCTCAGAAGTTAAGTCGCATAGTGCTCAGAGCCATTTGAACCAAAACAACGGGCGTAGCCCCGTGTACAGATCTCTAATTTCAGAGGACCTCTGATGCGCAGCTAGTGCTAGCTGTGAAATCGTGTCATTCGTATGTTAGTAAGTGACGTTAAGGAGACAGGGCTGAGGCGATTGTTCTTTTGGTAGTGGGAAAGCGATTTATGATGTGATTGAATTGGTATTGTGACTCATTGTCTTGGCGGGTTCTGTATGCTGAAGGACTGTTGGGCTGTGTTTACACACTTATGGCTATTCGGAGACATGTACTGCTTTACGGGAAAATATTGCTCGGCGTATGGTTCAAATGGCTCTCAGCACTATGGGACTTAACGTCTGAGGTCATCAGTCCCGTACACTTAGAACTACTTAAATCTAACTAACCTAAGGACATCACACACATCCACGCCCGAGGCAGGATTCGAACCTGCGACCGTAGCAGCAGCGCGGTTCTGTACTGAAGCGCCTAGAATCACACAGCGGCCGGCCGCTTGGCGTGTGAAGACGCTAGAAAAGCGGGAGTTGCGCGGTGTATGAGGACCCTAGAAAATAAAGGACAGTAGTTAGATTTCGCGGTGGGCGGAGTTGATAGGGCGTGGTCGGGACGGTGAAGTCATACTCCGGAGAGCTGATCTTAGCGGGCTACTGCGGTTCAGGGTTGCAAGTGCAGCACTGCGCCCACGTCCTCTGCAAGAGAGCAGTCTGCACGTCAGCTGTGTCCATCACGGCTGTCCGACAATAATTACGGTGATTATAAGTTGCAGCACCGGCGTTATGAGGCATTCTTGTTCTGCACTTGCAGTAACCTGTCTGAGATTCACAGTTGCTGTATTGAGTGCACGAGCCTTTTGATCAACTAGCAGTTGTCTAGCTATTGTGTTCGTTTGGGATTACCGAATTTTCAAACCAAATTACTGTTTGATATTCCGCGTTAGAAGCGCTTAGTTACCTCGTTGGGGAATGTTACTCTACAACCATTGAAAATCCAGTTGTTAAAGGCACAAGGTGACAATTATTGAACTATACGGAAAAGAGGTAAATTAGTTACAAACTACGGCATGCATGCAATTTATACAACATGTAAACGTCACTACAGATATTCGGATTTAGATTATGACTTGCTTGATATGCCTGCCGTCACTGGCAATGATGTAGCGAAATTCTGCACGACCCGCTGAAGTGTCGGAACATCGGTCGATGACCGTTTGAATGGCTGTTTTGAGCGCAGCAAAGGTTTTTGGGTTATTGGTGTGCACCTTGTCTTTAATATAGCCCCTAAAAAAGGAGTCGAATGTGTTCAGACCTGGAGAATATGGTCGCCAATCGATGGTAATGACTGTCACCTCTGGTTACCCCACAGCCAGAATGAGGTCCCAAAAGTGCTCCTCCAGGACATCAAACACTCTCCTGCTTCGATGGGGTCGAGCCCCGTCTTGCACGAACCAGATCTTGTGGAAATGAGGGTCATTTTGGATAAGGGGGATGAAATCATCTTCCGCAACCTTCACGAACAGTCTGGTACTCACCGTGCCATCAAGGAATATCTGACCGGTTATTCCGTGACTGGACATTGCACATGACACAGTCACCCGATGAGGGTGAAGAGATTTCTCGATCTCGAAATGCGGATTCTCAGCCCAAATGCGCCAGTTCTGCTTACTGACGAACCCATCCAAATGAAAATGGGCTTCGTCGCCAAACTGAACCATACAAGGCGTACTAATTCCCATCATGCCCCGCTGCTAACTGTGCAGTCTGAACGTCGGATCCAAACCGTTCAGAAATTATGACGATTTTATTTCACGTAGTTCAACAATTGTCACCATGTACGTCCACTGACTTTGTCAATAATTTAGCAATCTTGAACAGCCCTCTCATTTTTTTAGTATGTTTCATGGAATAAATTATAGTGTTTACCGTTACACTACTTCAATTAATATTAAAATAAAGTTCTGAGTAAATCTTCACTTTAGGTTCGATAGAAATCAAGTTGTTCATTAAAATTGACAATTTAAAATAGTTAACTTAGATCTTAAAGACGTGCCCTTCGCACATTTAGTTTTCTGTGAGTGGATTGCTTTTTGTACACACAGGATTTTGCAACATCAATTAACCTTTGCAATATAGTGCAAAGCAACAGAGTCTATCAACTATGACCTTGTAATATCTCTTCATATTCTACTAATTATCCCTGCACAATTCTGTGAGTGAATTACGTTTCCCACTTGACCATCTATATACTCGCAGAATCGATGCGCAAAGTAGTATAGTACTATTACTATTCCATGAACGCATAACTACTCTTTGCAATATTCCTTCTGATGTGTTGAGAGGACTTCTAGGATCTTCTCTGTGCCGAATAGCGGCATTGAATAATTGTAATTTTGTTATCGAGGCTATTGGAAGAAATATATTGTATGCTATTCAAGAAAATATATATTGAGCATTTACATTAAAGGTGTGTAAGGATTTCATTATATATGTATTCTCTAATTGGAAATTTGCACGGAGGTGTCGTTTCGTTGGTAATCAGAAGGGAACTTCGGATGAATTAGAAACGAACCCGCAATAATTAGATCCAAGAGCTCCGTTATTTCGTTTGATAATTAAATTCTATCAAAGCAAACTTTCCGCTTGATCTGAGGTTTCCCGACTGACTACGCAACGCAAGAAAACCAAGACATTTTATTTACAGAGGATTGCAGATCGCTTTGAAACTTCGAGACTGCGGACAAGGAGAGTCATCGTCCGATTCTGATTAAACAAGTGAAGCTTAATCATAACTTTCTTGAGAGACTGTGATGACTGTGATATGGCTGCATATGCAGGACATCATTAATAAAATACTAATAACTAACTTTCCTCCTCACCAGCAACTAGTATAAACATAATATTAATAAAGATTATAACCTGAAATGATTCGTTGCAAGAAAGACTGTACAGCCGAGGAACTGAATTATAAAGTATAGCTTTCAGAACGTTTAGTGTAAATGGAATCTTCCTTGCAGAAATAGCCTGTGCCACGTATGTGCGGTTGCAACGCATACAGATTGCAGCGTCGACGCGGATTGCACAGAGAGAATATTTTCACTGAATACAGAAAGGGGCTATTAAATGTATATCTGCTGCTTGTTGTCGCTGGCTTACCATTTCTACTGAGAATCATACGTTCAGACTTAGTGTTTTATGCGACCTCCTCCTGACACCACAAAAAGTGGGTGGTGGCTTAGCAAACCACCTGGAAGAAGCTCATCGTAGCGTGTAGGAGAATAAACCGGTATTTAGAAAAGGAACGTTACGCATTCTCCTTTAAAATACCTTATAAACGCCCAGCCGTTACCTATCCAGACAAGAGACACACTCATAGCCCGTCAATCTATTGATCTTCCCGTCTACTTCAGGTTCTCCTAGAGCCATATCCCAAATTCGTGAGGCCGCGGTGGTCTCGCGGTTCTAGGCGCGCAGTCCGGAACCGTGCGACTGCTACGGTCGCAGGTTCGAATTCTGCCTCGGTCATGGATGTGTGTGATGTCCTTAGGTTAGTTAGGTTTAAGTAGTTCTAAGTTCTAGGGGACTAATGACCACAGCAGTTGAGTCCCATAGTGCTCAGAGCCATTTGAACCATTTGAACCAAATTCGTGAGCTCTTTGCGAATGGAACTCAGGATCGTATGACACACACACACACGCACACACACACACACACACACACACACAGACAGAGAGAGAGAGAGAGAGAGAGAGAGGGATAAACAGAGTGGGGATCGGGAGAAAGAGAGAGAGAGGGAGGGAGAGAGAGAAAGTTAGAGGTCTGGAACCGCGCGACCGCAGGTTCGAATCTTGCCTTGGGCATGGATGTGTGCGATATCCTTAGGTTAGTTAGGTTTAAGTAGTTCTAAGTTCTAGGGGACTAATGACCACAGCAGTTGAGTCCCATAGTGCTCAGAGCCATTTGAACCATTTGAACCAAATTCGTGAGCTCTTTGCGAATGGAACTCAGGATCGTATGACACACATACACACGCACACACACGCACACACACACACACACACACACACACACACAGACAGAGAGAGAGAGAGAGAGAGAGAGAGAGAGAGGGATAAACAGAGTGGGGATCGGGAGAAAGAGAGAGAGAGGGAGGGAGAGAGAGAAAGTTAGAGGTCTGGAACCGCGCGACCGCAGGTTCGAATCTTGCCTTGGGCATGGATGTGTGCGATATCCTTAGGTTAGTTAGGTTTAAGTAGTTCTAAGTTCTACCCCTAGAACTGATGACCTCAGATGTTAAGTCCCATAGTGCTCAGAGCCATTAAACCATTTGAAAGATAGAGATAGAGAGAGAAAGAGAGACTGGGGAGGTGTGGGCGCGGGATCGGAGACGTGCGTAAACGTACTAGTTTACCTCACTGCAACCCACACTGAAAACTAGCTTCTAATGAAATTAAACAGTCTCCATAGTGCATTTGCGCGCAATGTTGACGAAAAATATGAGACTTAAACATTCAATAAATGCCCACCTAATCCGGCTGCGAACAGTTGTTAATGTGTAAAATGGTCTCCGATCGACGTCACGTCTCACTTTAGGCCCGCGGCGCCCAGCTATCTGAAAATATTCTGTTAGACCATTCGGCGGCGCACGGGCCAGCAGTTAATCAGCCGTGAACGCGCGGCCGCCACCTGCGCAGGTGTGGTCGCGAGGCGCGCTGCCGGCCGCTGCGACGCCCCGCGAGGGCGGCGGGCGCCCCTGGGGGCGACGACTGGCCGCCCCCGGGCGTGGGCGGGAGCTCGGGGGCCGGCGACCGCCCCAGCGCCTCAGGCCGCGGGCGCGGCGCGCAGGTGACGCCCGACCGGCGCCGCATCGCCTCATTACGCATGCGCTCGCAGCGCCGCTCATTGGCGGTGATGGGTGGACCGGGCCGGGATCAGGTTGCTCGCGCCTCGTTTGGCGTTACCGGAGCGCCCGTACCCGCGCGTAACTGGCCCGAACCGGCCCCCGTAAAGCGCAGCTAATCTGGTTATCTCCACCGCCGCAGCTGTCTGTCACTGGAACCAACACCTTCGTACGACTGCCTTTACACCAAGGGTGGGACGAATTGTGTCCCGCTACAGTCAGCAGACCTTTCCCGTACCTCGTGTAACTTTTCCATTAGGAGTGGTCGGTTTCCTGACCGATTAAACTACTCGGTAGTGAAGCCACTTTATGAAAAGGGAGACACGGATAATGTTGACAATTATAGACCTGTATATATGAAGACAGTAACTGTTCTCGAAAGAACAGATACTGTAGATGACCGTGCAGCTTTTCCCTGGAATAAATGATGACTAACTGAAACCCTCAGCTGCCGACAGGTGTTGTTGATATACCTCGATATGGACAGCTGAATGGGCAAATGTCTATAAGGTAAATTACATAGGTAGAATTGTGGACAGTTCGGAATGTGAGACTCACGGGAAGCGTGCAAGGGATATGTCCCTGCAGTCGCGCTATTCATCTGTGTCCTCGGTGGCTCACATGGATAGAGCGTCTGCCATGTAAGCAGGAAATCCAGGGTTCGAGTCCCGGTCGGGGCACACATTTTCAGCTGTCCACATAGAGGTATATCAACAACACCTGTCGGCAGCTGAGGGTTTCAGTTAGACATCAATTATAGACCTATTTCTATGCCATCGGTGTTTGCTAAAGTTATCGAGAGGGTTGTATATACAAGGTTACTGGAGCATTTAAATTCACATAATTTGCTGTCAAATGTACAGTTTGGTTTTAGAGTTGGTTTAACAACTGAAAATGCTATATTCTCCTTTCTCTGTGAACGCTAGGTGTTTTCTTTGATTTAAAGAAGGCTTTTGACTGTGTTGACCACAAAACATTACTGCAGAAGTTGGACCATTATGGAGTAAGGGGAGTAGCTTACAATTGGTTTGCCTCTTACTTTAAGAACAGAGAGCAGAAGGTAATTCTCCGCAATATTGAGAGTGGTAGTGATGTTCAGTCCCAATGGAGCACTGTTAAGTGGGGCGTTCCCCAAGGGTCGTTGCTGGGGCCACTGCTGTTTCTTATTTATATAAATGATATGCCTTCTCGTATTACAGGTGATTTAAAAATATTTCTGTTTGCTGATGACACCAGCTTGGTAGTGAAGGATCTTGTGTGTAATACTGAAACAGTATCAAATAATGTAGTTCGTGAAATAAGTTTGCGGCTTGTGGAAAATAATTTGATGCTAAATCACAGTAAGACTCAGTTTTTACAGTTTCTAACTCACAATTCAAGAAGAACCGATATTTTGATCAGACAGAATGGGCATATCATAAGCGAGACGGAACAGTCCAAGTTCCTAGGCGTTCGGATAGATAGTAAGCTGTTGTGGAAAGCCCATGTTCAGGATCTTGTTCAGAAACTAAATGCTGCCTTATCTACCATTAGAACAGTATCTGAAATAAGTGACAGTTCAACACGAAAAGTAGTCTACTTCGCATATTTTCATACGTTTATGTCATATGGTATTATTTTTTGGGGTAATTCTTCTGATTCAAAAAGGGTATTTTTGGCTCAAAAACGGGCTGTTCGAACTATGTGTGGTGTAAGTTCGAGAACCTCATGTCGACCCCTATTGAATAGTCTGGGAATTCTGACATTGCCCTCACAGTATATATTTTCTTTAATGTCGTTTGTTGTTAGCAATATTAGCTTATTCCCAAGAGTTAGCAGCTTTCACTCAGTTAAAATACTAGGCAGAAATCAAATCTGTGTGTGGAATGCAGCTCCTTGACTCTTGTGCAGAAAGGAGTGCACTATTCTGCTGCATCCATTTTCAATAAGCTACCACAAGAACTCAAAAATCTTAGCAGTAGCCCAAATGCTTTTAAGTCTAAACTGAAGAGTTCCCTCATGGCTCACTCCTTCTATTCTGTCGAGGAACTCCTGGAAGAGCTGAAAAATTAAGCAAATTCCAGTGTTACATTGTTGATTTTCTTTATTTAAATTTACGAATTTTCGCCTGAATATGTTACTTTTATTTCATTTTATCTGTTTCTACTATCGTATTCTAATTTCATGTATTGACTCGTTCCATGACCATGGAGGCTTCTCCTTAATTTGGTCCCACGGAACAATAAATAAATAAATAAATAAAATAAATAAAGGCAGTGTAGAAAGGAAGGAAGGCTCTAGTTAAACGTTCCTTCGACGTCGACATTGTTAGAAACGGAAATTTTTCCCTCGAAAGTGGATAACAGTAACAGATGTGTGATATACAGGACATAATATCCTGTCTGAGGCCTGCGATCATTTTTATGTTAATAATTGGCAACCAATGCCGTACAATAGCAATAGTCATGAGATGTTCAATTGACTCTTTTATTAGAACATGTTACACGTTTCGGGATTACACCCATCTTCAGACATCTGTTACAAAAAAGTACAAAATGTAAGTGAACAGCACACTACACATCTCAACGTTACAGAAAATGAGATCTGGTCATATGAAAATGTTCTTCCTCTCACCATTAAACTTTTTTTCATGTGGTAGAGGGGTGTAAGTTGTTTGGAGGCTTCTATTTGGACAATCACGGCCCATGAATATCACTTGGCTGTAATTCGATAGGCGGATGGCTGCTGCCGATGTGGTTGCCGTTGGCTTTCACAGATGGCGCTTAAGACGTTTGTGTACGCGAGATGATCACAAGGTTTTAGTTTATGACGGATAATGTTGGTTGTATTTAATTTGGTCGTATTCTTTTAGGGATTTGAGAAGCTGAAAGGTTTATTCATGAAGGAACCCCCCCCCCCTCTAATTAATCATTTTATATTGACATTTGGTTTGAGTTGTGCTTAATGCCACTACTGGCTATATGTATAGTATGGCAATGTAAAAAATTCTGGAGTTTAAAAAAAAAAAATTTAAAAATCCTTTAGTGTTAACGTATACGGAAGCATTATTCCGGTTGCTGTCATAATTACACCCTGTTAGATGTTGTATGCTGAGTATATTATTATTAAATTACATGTGAACACATGGAGCACATGACAATGCAGCGCCCCCTACCGAGGGCACTTCGCTGCTAGTTGACTTGTTTAGCGTCAGTATACGCTCTGCGTCAAGACTGCTTGTGTGGCAGTTATAGTCATACGTTATTCGACATTTTCTTTGAGTTGCCAAGACTGTACGCCTGGTTGGTTAGCAAGGAGTTGAAGTTTGTGCTGTGTAGCTCATATGACCAGATCTCATTTTCTATAACGTTGAGACGTGTTGTGTGCTGTTCACTTATGTTTTTTTACCTTCTTGTAACAGATGTCTGAAGATTGGTGTAATCCCGAAACGCGTAACATGTTCTAAGAAAAGAGTCAATTGAACGTCTCATGACTTTATTGCGATTGTACAGTATTGGTTGCCAATTATCAGCAACAGATGTGGTCTTGTTATTTAGTTAGTTTCATACATCATTTGAACAGGTCTTTTAATGAAACAATATGGAACGAATCGGTTTACAAGGTACGAGGGCAGTTCAATAAGTAATGCAACACATTTTTTTTTCTGAAACAGGGGTTGTTTTATTCAGCATTGAAATACACCAGGTTATTCCCCAATCTTTTAGCTACACAACACCATTTTTCAACGTAATCTCCATTCAATGCTACGGCCTTATGCCACCTTGAAATGAGGGCCTGTATGCCTGCACGGTACCATTCCACTGGTCGATGTCGGAGCCAACGTCGTACTGCATCAATAACTTCTTCATCATCCGCGTAGTGTCTCCCACGGATTGCGTCCTTCATTGGACCAAACATATGGAAATCCGACGGTGCGAGATCGGGGCTGTAGGGTGCATGAGGAAGAACAGTCCACTGAAGTTTTGTGAGCTCCTCTCGGGTGCGAAGACTTGTGTGAGGTCTTGCGTTGTCATGAAGAAGGAGAAGTTCGTTCAGGTTTTTGTGCCTACGAACACGCTGAAGTCGTTTCTTCAATTTCTGAAGAGTAGCACAATACACTTCAGAGTTGATCGTTTGACCATGGGGAAGGACATCGAACAGAATAACCCCTTCAGCGTTCCAGAAGACTGTAACCATGACTTTACCGGCTGAGGGTATGGCTTTAAACTTTTTCTTGGTAGGGGAGTGGGTGTGGCGCCACTCCATTGATTGCCGTTTTGTTTCAGGTTTGAAGTGATGAACCAATGTTTCATCGCCTGTAACAATCTTTGAAGAAATTGTCACCCTCAGCCACATGACGAGGAAGCAATTCCGCACAGATGGTTCTCCTTTGCTCTTTATGGTGTTCGGTTAGACAACGAGGGAACAAACCTTTGAATATCCCAACTGGTGAACAATTGTGACAGCACTACCAACAGAGATGTCAAGTTGAGCACTGAGTTGTTTGATGGTGATCCGTCGATCATCTCGAACAAGTGTGTTCGCACGCTCCGCCATTGCAGGAGTCACAGCTGTGCACGGCCGGTCCGCACGCGGGAGATCAGACAGTCTTGCTTGACCTTGCGGCGATGATGACACACGCTTTGCCCAACGACTCACCGTGCTTTTGTCCACTGCCAGATCACCGTAGACATTCTGCAAGCGCCTATGAATATCTGAGATGCCCTGGTTTTCCGACAAAAGAAACTCGATCACTGCCCGTTGTTTGCAACGCACATCCGTTACAGACGCCATTTTAACAGCTCCGTACAGCGCTGCCACCTGTCGGAGGTCAATAAAACTATACGAGACGAAGCGGGAATGTTTGAAAGTATTCCACAAGAAGTTTCCGGTTTTTTCAACCAAAATTGGCCGAGAAAAAAAAGTGTTGCATTACTTATTGAACTGCCCTCGTATATATACAATGAGGTGACAGTAGTTATGGGACACCTCCCAACATCGTATAGGACTCCTTTGGTCCGCTGTAGTGTAGCAACTCGACGTGGCATGGACTCAACAAGTCGTTGGAAGTGAGTCGTGCTGCCTCTCAATCGTCCGTAATTGCGAAGGTGCAGCCGATGCAGGATTTTGTGCACGAATTCACTTATCGATTGTGTCCCATAAATGTTCGATGGGAATGATGTCAGGCGATATGGGTGGCCACATCATTCGCTATTTCGTGCTGTAGGCAAACGCACTCTCGTCGGTCGTCTGCTGCCATAGCCCATTAACGCCAAATTTTGCCGCACTCTCCTAAAGGATACGTTCACCGTACGTCTTACTTTAATTTCTGAGGCTATTTCACGCCGTACTGCTTGTCTGTTGGCACAAAGAACTCTGCTAAAACGCCTCTGCTCTCGGTCGTCAAGTCGGCAACTGCGTTGTCTGAGGTGAGAGGTAATACCTGAAATTTGGTATTCTTGGCGCACTCTTGACACAGTGAATCTCTAGATATTGAATTCCCTAATGATTTTCCAAATGGAATGTTTCATGCATCTAGTTTCACCTACCATCAGCCGCGCGGGGGTAGCCTCGTGGTTTAGTGTGCCTTGCCACAGTTCCTGCGGCTCCTCTTGTCGGAGGTTCGCTGCTGCTGCTGATGATGATGTTCAGTTCGTGGGGCGCTCAACTGCGCGGTTATCAGCGCCCGTACCTTTGCTCAGTCCAGTCTCGCCACTTTCATGAATGGTGATGAAATGATGAGAACAACGCAAACACCCAGTCATCTCGAGGCAGGTGTAAATCCCTGACCCCGCCGGGAATCGAACCCTGGACCCCGCGCTTCGGAGGTTAGAGTCCTCCCTCGGGCATGGGTGTGTGTGTTGCACTTAGTGTAAATTAATTTACGTTAGATCAAGTAGTATGTATGACTAGGGTCCCATGACCTCAGCAGTTTGGTCCCATATGAACTTACCACAATTTTCCATCTACCATTCTGCGTTCAGACTCTGTTAATTCTCGTCATGCGGCCATAATCAGGTCGGAATTATTTTCGAATGAATCAACTGAGTACAAATGAGAGCCCCAACAATGGACTGCCCTTCTGTACCTTGTGTACGCGATACTATATGAACTAACAATTTTTAAGTCTATTAATGCAGCTACATTTAAAAACAAGAGTTTCTTTTTCAGGCTACAATTTTTTCAATATTAAGTCGTTCCTGGATTAGATGGAGTTGTGCAGAAGAAACTAGTTTAGTTTAGATTTTGTAACTTGCTTTGTTACATGTTAGACATTTTATGTTACTGGACAAATCATCAAATACATTTCTTGTAGCATATTGAGCACCTTTGTGAGCCACTGGCAGCTTTAATTACGGGTAATAACCGTCACTTTTTGCTCTAGTGTCGTAAGTATGGACATCACTGTTCTTCTCAAAGCGTGAGGGGTTATTTATGACGAATTCCGTTAGCGGAAATATGTATTCCGATGTTGCAATAAGAATGCCTAACTCAGTGAAGAGTTGCCTGACCAAGGGGTGAAAGCCGTATACAATTCTTACTGCTCGCTGTTGTGCAGTCAGTACTTTTTTCTATGCAGTGAATTACAGCAGAAAATTACTATATAACCCATTACCAAGTGTAAATATGCAAAAGATATTGACTTGTTTGCTTCCAACATTTGCAATTATACGAAAACCGAAAGGGCAGACACGAATTGTTTCAGAATCTGAGTAATGTGCTTCTTCCAGTTCAAATTTTCATCAGTTTGTACACCAAAAAATTTAAAGCGCTCAACTCTGTTTACTGACTCTTGTTCATGTGTTACCATGATTGTCGGTATGACTCAATTTGTTGTATATAATTGAATACATTGTGTCTTTTTCAAAATTAAGGGTGAGATCGTTTTCACAGGAACACTGAACAATACTTTGAGAAACATCATCTGTTCTATTAGATATTTATTATAGCAGTGAAATCGTCTAGAAATAGTATCAATTCTGCTCGTTGAAGGTTAAATGGAAGGTCATTCACATATATAAGGAACTGGAGTGGACCAAAAAATGAACCCTGCGGGAATTCTTTCGCGATTTCTACCAGTCACTAAAATGTTCTACTCTTTCCAGATTGTTCGAATTATTCAACACCACTTTCGGATTCTGTTAAGTACGATTCAAAGCCGCTGCGTGTAAAGCGATCAATACCATAAAACGACTTTTTCTAAGAGTGTAACATGGTTGGCCCAAACAGACACCATGGGGGTCCACAGAAAACACCATCTGGCGATATTTTATTACTTACGTCTTCCATTAGATGATTGTCACCCACGGAGAGTGAAATGAGACATCAGGGTGACAGTAGATTTACTTAATTATCTTCTTTGTTCTAGCTCTGGCGGTAGAAAACAAGGAACAGTTTAGTGGAGGAGTCTAGTTGCCTCTCATGCAAAAACAGTAGACATCTGGCACCGCTGACAGTGCAAAGAGCGAGGCCGAGCTTGGCATCACTCGAATCCTCCACGTCTCCAGCAGTGACCGTGACGACAGCACGGCAGCTTAGCTGACGATGCCGCTGAGTCGGCCTTGATCACAAAGTATTAGTCACAAACATAGCAACCTATGCTGACACAAATACACTTACAACACAGCACCCATGGTTACTGCTACATAAGGCAATCTGGCAGTAGAACATTTTAGTGACGGGGGAGAAACCGCGAAAGAAGTCCCGCAGGTTTCCAGCAAGTGGATGGCTGTCTGTTCCAGCGGCGGCCGCTCTGGACACAGGGCAGACTGCCCAGTCCTGTGGTCGAACAGCGGACTCCGTATTGCATTTCTGGATGTCGTTATGGATGTCACAGGCTCATCATGTAATCGGTGATATAGAGATGAGAATATTTTAGTACATGAATGGCTGAGTACTTATACTTCGCTAAGGTCTTAAGGCATCTACTCTAAACATTCCTCTGGTGGCAAGTGAGGAAAGACTTCCGTCCTTGTAAAAGCATATTACATCGTTGGCTGCTGCTATACCACGCCCTTCTAGCTCTGGTTCGCAACGGCTGTGGGCCGTGTTTTGCTTTGCAACGCACAGTACTCTTGCCTGCCTGTGGCTGGATCTGTTGCAACTCAGTTCCGCTCAGACGGACTTTTTGACCGAATACGGTCGATACGCTACATTGTCCTCCTTTTTATCAAGACCCAGTCCGTCAAGTCGACCAGACTAAATTATCCTATACAGTAGAGTTCGCTTTGTTAGTCGCTAGTTTTGAGTGGTTGTATATAATAGTGTTTTCAAGTCTGATCGTTGGGGATGTTTGTAATGCTCCCTTTCGCAGTAGGTAGACAGTTTTGTTGGTTGAAGTTTGTTGTTTTTGCGCCAGTTAATGATTTTTCCAGTATCTGTGTCGCCTTTAGTTCAAGACTTTCTCTTGAGCTGGCCGATGCGATTACCATTACGTCAACTGCGTACGCAGTTACTCCTGTCACCCTGTTGTCCTGTTCGAGAGTTTATAAGAGGCTCTATAGCGGTGTCCGAATATCGGACCTAGTATAGACCCCTCTGGGCAGCCTTTCGTAATTCTTTTTACGAACCTCTGATGGCCTGCGTGCCGTTCTACAACTCAGTTGTTGCAGTAGTCTAGGAGCCTGTAAGATAACATGTGGGTATCTGCATTTCCCTAAATCTTGCAAAAAGTGCAAGCCATCAGAGGTTATCAGAGGTACTGGCTATATCAATTAGGACCGCAACTACATATTTGTCTTGTATCGTTTTTATTGTTTGTGGTGCACCGTTAATGGCGTCATCTATAGATTTCTGTGGCCTAATCCCAAATTGGTGAGGCTAAGGCCGAAGAGCTGTTTGTGCGACTGAAGTCTGTCGCAAAGCAGTCTCTCCTGAACTTTAGCGAACGTTTTCATCAAGCAAATTGGTTTGTATGTCCGTCAAGGTCTCTGTTATTAGTCTTCTAGATGATTCTGTAGATTTCCATGTTGTGGGTATCTTCTGCTTTTGCAAGGCGTCATTCAGTAATTAAATCAGAAATGGTACAATCCCTGTTGCTGTATTCCCGATAGTTTCTGGGTGAATTCCGTCAGGGCCACGGGTTTTTTTTTTGTGTTTGAGTTCGTTACTTCTCAGGCCAACTTCCTCCTGAGCGAAGGGGATGACTGTTTGGTCAGTAGCGTAGTTAATTTTTATTGGTCGGCGGAGTCTGATATGGTGTTGTTAGTCCTGAGTTGACCTGTCGTTCGTGAGAAGATTTTGAAGAAGATATTCTGCAGCATTTCTAAAGCCTCGCGTAATGGAGCCGCCTGTGCGTCTCAGTGTGAGCAGTACAGGTGGTTTTTCGATTTTGCCAGTCTGATATTTCTACGGTTCTCCTCACATATTATTTTCTAACTGAGTCGCGCACACATTTGTACCAGTGGTCCTGCCTTGTCTTGTTAAGTTCAGTTTTATGCCCGTGTTTACCGCCGAAATAGATTTGGAGTTGACCTTCGATGGTATCGTCTTTTGTCTCATGAGTCTTTCCGGACAATGGCATTCACTGCTCGCGATTTTCGTTTGATACTGATGTGACAGCTGATTGGGCTTTTTGTAATGCATGTGTCAGTGTGTGAAATCAGTACCACCGTGTGTAGTATACAGGCGTGAGCTATTGATCTCCTCTCTCAGAGTTTGCCAGATTGCCTTATGTAGCAGTAACCCTGGGTGCTGTGCTGTAAGTGTATTTGTGTCAGTGTAGGTTGCTATGTTTGTCACTAGTACTTCTAACTATGTGTGACTTTGTCTAGGGCATGGGGGTGGTTGGGTTGTTTTGGGGAAGGAGACCAGACAGCGAGGTTATCGGTCTCATCGGATTAGGGAAGGACGGGGAAGGAAGTCGGCCGTGCCCTTTGAAAGGAACCATCCCGGCATTTGCCTGAAGCGATTTAGGGAAATCACGGAAAACCTAAATCAGGATAGCCGGACGCGGGATTGAACCATCGTCCTCGCGAATGCGAGTCCAGTGTTTAACCACTGCGCCACCTCGCTCGGTGTCTAGGACATGCCAATTTACAATGTGTATGACTGATTTTTCATTTGTGAGAGTAATTTCAATGTTACTGATTCCATCGGTGGTTGTCCTGCTTTATTCAGTACGCAAATGTTTCATTCGTTTGTTGCCTCTACAACGTCCGTTCTGTGGACATGCATTGATGTCGGTGTGTGGCAGGAAGCGTCTGTCTCTGGCTAACATTGTTATCTCCCTTATTTTATTTGGGAATGTTTCTACTTCGAGTGAGTATTCAGTTTACGTGGAAGAGACTGCCCAATGTTCCCTGCCTAGTGTGATTTCTGTTGCTACTGTGTATTCTGTGTTCAGCTGTGTAATTTATGTGACTGTTATCTGTGTGTCTGACACCATGATTACTGCCTATGCATCTGTGGAATCTGTTATTACAGAGTATTGCCTCGGAATGTCAGGTATTTTCACACTGAGCGTATACGGTTCCTGTAGGCAAATTACATCAGCTGCTTCGTCCTCTGTTAGTTTAATTATCTCTGTCCTCACTAAGGCATTTCTCATGCAATTTACTTGGGTAAGTTTCATGTTGTTGGTAGATATTTTATATAGACGTAGGTATTTCGTCCTGCCTCTTTAAGATCATAGAAAATACGCCCGTGTGCTCTTACGATAACCCTGTCAATTCGTTTCCATTCTATTCGTTTACCCCTTCTGGAGCGTGTCTGTTCCAGGTGTTCAATTAAGATGTAGTGGGGAGATTTGCCGTTCAGCTGTGTAATTTATGTGACTGTTATGTGTGTGTCTGACACCATGATTACTGCCTATGCATCTGTGGAATCTGTTATTACAGAGTATTGCCTCGGAATGTCAGGTATTTTCACACTGAGCGTATACGGTTCCTGTAGGCAAATTACATCAGCTGCTTCGTCCTCTGTTAGTTTAATTATCTCTGTCCTCACTAAGGCATTTCTCATGCAATTTACTTTGGTAAGTTTCATGTTGTTGGTAGATATTTTATATAGACGTAGGTATTTCGTCCTGCCTCTTTAAGATCATAGAAAATACGCCCGTGTGCTCTTACGATAACCCTGTCAATTCGTTTCCATTCTATTCGTTTACCCCTTCTGGAGCGTGTCTGTTCCAGGTGTTCAATTAAGATGTAGTGGGGAGATTTGCCGTTCGGAGTATCATTCTGTCCATTTCTTCGGTGGTTGGAAACACATTATATTCCCTTCTGGATATTTCATATGTATTACAACTTTTAGTGCTGTTTGGAAAATGTCTTAATTTTCTAGTCTACTGAGAGATAGGTTACATTCAGGTGTATTAATTCGCTGTTGTCTGTTTGTCGTCTTTATTACGTGATTCTTCGTTTCTTGCTGCGTTTCTAGCTGTTGTGTGTGTGTCTTTATCTAGCTTTGTTCGCGTCGGGTATTTCTCTCTGCCTGTGAGTGTATCTGATGTGGGTGATATACTGTCTGCTTGTATTCTTATAGTGGCTATGTTAGCTTTTTTTTCTTGTGTCAGGTTTGCTTTACAGTTTCGTGTGAAACATGCCATATTACTTCTCCAGCCAGTTGTCGTAGAAGTCGTGTGTTATTCAATACGACCTTCTGTAAACTTGCAATGTGCATAATTGCCAGACACTCACGGCTTTGTGTCCTTTTTCTCACTGCTTAACCTCTTCTACGGTGTCGCACACCCTTCGATTGTCTTCTTTATCAGCAGTGCCAAATATTGTTTTTATAAGCCTGCCTCCAGCGTCGATGCAACCCCTCTTTCTTCGCGAATGTGGAATAACGACCAGTACCTGTGTCATCTCAGTTCTTATTTGTGCCGCGCGGGATTAGCCGAGCGGTCTAGGGCGCTGCACTCATGGACTGTGCGGCTGGTCCCGGCGGAGGTTCGAATCCTCCCTCGGGCATGGGTGTTTGTGTTTGTCCTTAGGATAATTTAGGTTAAGTAGTGTGTCAGCATAGGGACTGATGACCTTAGCAGTTAAGTCCCTTAAGGAAATGTGTGTGAAATCTTAAGGGACTTAATGTGTGTGAAATCTTATTTCTCGAACGCTCTATGTATTCTCTCACATAACCCGGCACTTCCTTTAAGTATCGTGTGCCTTACCGTTCCCTGATGGAATTTGTCGAATGCATCTTTCAGTCTTCTCACCTCGTTACGCATCTCCCATGCGTTGAATACCACCTCTATCAGCCAGTGATGACTGGTGATCACTACGTCTTCCTGCTTGACGAACAGGACTTCCCCTTCGAGGTGCTGGTTCAGCAAGGCTTCAATCTCGACGAAGATCAGTAGTCCCGCTATGAGCCGCATCATCACGTCTTCTCTGCACCTCTTACATGGGCAGGAATACCTATCACTTTCCTCCCCCTTACGTTCATTGATGGTCCGCAGCTGCTTATACTGATTACAATAAATCTATACCTAATCTAAAAAAGTATTAAAATGACCAACTCCTAGGCCTTAATCCATACTGGTTCCTCGTAATCGATTCATTCACAACCCACTGTTTATCTTCTGATATATTTCTCTTCACTCTTCCTTTCCGGTTCGCAGCTCCTACCCCTGTACACTGTGTCATATAATGATATTCATGACATACTCTACACATTATTTAAGTAACGACAGATGTAATGTCGTGGGTTAAACCATTTTACCCCTTATCCGCGGAGATGGTCCATGACTGAAACCGGTAGATATTTGGGTTTAAAATAAAAGCGGCTGATGGTCAGATATGCGTTTTATACGCTACTTCGTATGACGATAATCCTATAATCGTATGCTGTTTAGAGTTGAACGCAGAGAAGAAATGCTTCAAATATACATCCCAGTTGGTGTGATGTAAGTCAACACCGTATTCAAGCATCTTCCTCATTCTCCTGTGCACTCTTTCAGCTCTTTCTTAGGATTGTGGATGGAGAGGACTCGTCCTTATCTTCTTCACAATCAGTAACTTACACAGTTCCTTGAATAGGTCTGACATGAAGTTCGATCCCTGGTCTGCTATTATTGTTAAAGGCTCTCCAAACTTCAGTATCCAATTTTTACAAGTACTTGTGCCACTAACGCTGCCTGCTGCTTTGGCATCGTGACAGTTTCTACGTATTAGCCGGCCGTTGTCGCCGAGCGGTTCTAGGGGCTTCAGTCCGGAACCACGCGGTTGCTACGGTCGCAGGTTCGAATCCTGCCTGCGGCTTGGATGTGAGTGATGTCCTTAGGTTACTTAGGTTTAAGTAGTTCTAGGGGACTGATGACCTTAAATGTTAAGTCCCATAGTGCTTACATCCATTTGAACCAATCTACGTATCTTGAAAAATGATCTGTGACTTTGAGTACATACATATTCCCTGAAGGTGTTTCATTGAATGGACCTCAACCATCAGTCCCAATTCGAATGGTGTCAATGCTTCAGGTAACCATTGCAATGGTACTCTTGTTCGACACAAATCCGCTCTCTGTGCACACTATGTGCAATTACGCACATGCTGGTTTATGTCCTGCTTATTCCTCCACCAACAGCTTTCTGTTACTCTTCTATTGGTAGATCTGCAGCCTCAATGACCCGATAATATGTGACCATCAGCTTTTGTAGCAATCTACGAGGGTTGGAACTTAAATAGTGGCAACTATTTATTCACAACCGATACAAAAGAGTTACATGTTTGCACCTGTTCTTGTCCTCCAAAGCAGTCACCAGCGTTGTGTAGAACCCGTTGCCAGCGATGTGGGAGGCGTAGTATACCGTTAGCAGAGCCTGTTGTGTTTATGGTGAGAATGGAGCGGTCCACTGCCTGTCGAAACTCTGGAACGGTTCTGTAGCGAATGCCACGAAGCCAAAACTGAAACGCCAATCCAAGGAATGGCGTCATTATGGGTCGCCGCGAAAGACAAAAGTGCGTCAGTATGGTGAAAGTTATGGTGATACTCGTGTACGACTGTGATGGTGTTATCCTAACGCATTACATTCCTCCACGGCAGACCGTTAATGCACCGCATTGCTGTGCGTTTTTGGAGCATCACCTGCGGCCAGCTTTGCGAAAGAAGCGGCGAGACTTTCTGGCAAACCCACCCATCGTTTTGCACGACAATGCGCGGGCACATACAGCGCAAGCTATGGCTGCTCTGTTCGGTCGATGGGACTGAGAAGTACTGTAACATCTACCATACTCCCCGGACTTAAGTTCTTGCGACTTTGATTTGATTCCAAATATGTAGGAACCACTTCATGGCATTCGCTTCAGAACTGTTCCAGAGATTCGACAGGCAGTAGACCGCTCCATTCGCACCATCAACAGAACAGGTTCTGCAAACGGTATACTACGCCTTCAGCAATGCTGGCAACGGCTTCTACACAACGCTAGTGACTACTTTGAAGGGCAGTAACAGGTGCAAACATGTAACTCTTTTGTATCGGTTGTGAATAAATAATTACCACTATTTAAGTTCCGACCCTCGTATTTCACAGCTTCACTACTACCACTGCCCACAGTCCCAGCTTATTTTCTCTGCCTAGTAATCTAGTCTACATGCAAAATAGTGACTGCTTGAAATACTGCTTACATTCGTCATCCGCTGTCTGTGCAGTTTGCCATTCCTTATGTTCATTACCCCCAGTATGTAATACTGCTACTTATCTACGTAACCCATCCGCATTTCCGTGCTTCTTTCCACGTTTATGCGTGACTTCGAAATCAAATTCACCTAATCTTACTGCCCATCGTGTCATCCTACTGGAAGAATCCCTTAACGCCAACAACCATTTCAATGGCGCATTACTGTAAACTTTTTACTGTAGAGATAGCATTTGAAATACTTTCTAACATTCTGCGTGGTATCTGTTTGTTCTAAGTTGTGTCTCCCTACCACTTTCGCGCAACGATGCTCTGAGCGTGTTTTTTGGGGGACTGACTAGTTTGAACCTGGGACCTGTTGCTGGTAAAGAGATGCCAGACCACACATGACATGTAGAGTTCAGAAGAGTTCATTGAGACTAGCGATGATATAACCAAATACTTAATGATTTCAGTGTCAGCTCCACTGCACTCCCTGTAAAAGAATCTTAATACTAACTAAACTTAGTGGAAGGGGTTCAAGGCTTTCCTATTTTTAGCTAGCTGGTAAAATAACGTCAAAAAAGCAGTTAAGTTTACCATTGGAATTTTTATTCTACTCACAAAACATTGTTTATAAATTGTACTATTAATAAAAGGAAATATTTTATACAGGATGATAAAAACCAACTGCGTTCAACAAAAATGTGAACGAATATTCCCTGAATGGGTTTCCAAGTTCTATAATGGATCGAAAGATGACCTATGCCATATCACATATATAATCTAGGTTTGAATTAAGTTTCATAAAAGAGCAAACTATCAAAAATGGTCTACAGTGACCCTCAATTATCATTAATTACTTATTTAATTTGTCGTAAATTACAGTGGCTGATGTGGCTTCTCAATAATTATATACCAGAAAAATCATTGCGTTTCAGATTTTAACTTCAAGTAGCAAATGTGAACACCATGAGCTTTAATTGACGATCGACACTAGTATTACGCAAAAAGGGGATGTAACAGATGAGACTTCTGCAGTTCTGGGTGAAGCTTTATGCGCTCTCATGCGGCATCGCGTGCGTTCATTACCTTGTCGGTGTTTAGGCAGCGTCAGGGGGCAGCGGGCGGCGCAGCTCCACACACCTCGCCGTCACGGAAGCAACTCTCTCGAATTTCTCTTTACTACAATTTACCGAAGTTGGTTTAAAAAAAAGGTATCTGGCTGGGTTTTCAACTGACCAATCAGGGTCTCAATGTTAACCTTAAGCTCTGCCTACAAAAATTCTGTGTATCCAATGAGAAACGTTATACTTTTCGTGGTGGGGCAATGTTTTTAACGTTTGCAACGTAACAGAGACGCGTATAGTCTCACGCTAAAACATTCAGCTGGTGTGGTCTTTTTAGTGTTATCGTAAGATCTATACTGTTCTTCTGGAGGGCTCTATCTTTTAACATGGACCTCTTGGCGCTCGGCCGGTCTTGCGGGTGTCCTCCTTGTCCCGCTCTTATCGTAGGGCCTTCTAGGCTACAAGGCTCTGCTCTCGGCTTCTGTTCTTGTTTCTCCCCTTGGAACTGTGTCTGTTTCACGGTGGGAAGGTATGACATGCATTTAGACGTTCTTGTGTTTGTGGTATTCCATTTGCTCACTCATTGATCATATTACTTTGGTTAATTTAATGTCAGGGTTTATTCGGAGCTATTTGACATATTGCCAAATTTGCTATCATGTCAGGGTTTTCATGGAAGGTGTTGATTTGCCCGACACCTTACAATGTAATTCTATAAATGAGGCTTGACATTTATTTCTTCACTGTGGAATAATTTCTTTCTCCAGAATTTAGTTGTCTTGATGAATAGGCTACCGGATGTTCTACGCCTTCTACCTCTTGTGGCAACACACAGACAAGAGCATGGTTTGATGCATCACATGATAACACAAACTCTCTATAAAATTCCGAAATATCAATATCGCATTCGATGGTACAGATTGTTTTAGTTTCTCAAAAGCCTGTAGTACCCTTTTTTTTAAAAAAAATGTTTCAAAGCTCTGGCAATATATGCAAATTCTTTTATGAATCGGCAGTAACAGTTCACGACTTTTAAGAATGATTGCAACTCCTTTACAGAGCCTGGTACAGGAAATTCACATACAGCTGTAATTAATCTTGAGATCTGTCTTAAGCCCGTCTTCAGTTATGATATGACCTTGATATGCTACCTCTTTCGTCACAAAATTACACTTTTCCGTACTCAGTGTTAACTTTGCTGCTTTTAACCTTAGGAATATTTCCCTTAATCGCTGCATATGCTGTTCCATGTCACTCCCGTTGATGATTATGTCATCGAGATACACTAAACACTGTCATGGTTTTAAATCTCTGAGTACTCTGTCCAACAATCTCTGAAACGTTGCAGGTGCATTTGTTTAGTCTGAACAGCATTTTTCTGAGTTAGTAATGTCCCGAGGGTGACAAAAACCCTTTTTTGTGTCGATCCTGCTGTGCAACCTCTGTCTTCTCACAAACACTCTTTGAATCCAGTGTTGCAAAATATTTGCTGTGTTGTCACCGCCAGACACCACACTTGCTAGGTGGTAGCCTTTAAATCGGCCGCGGTCCGTTAGTATAAGTCGGACCCGCGTGTCGCCACTATCAGTGATTGCAGACCGATCGCCGCCACACGGCAAGGCTAGTCTAGCACTCGCCCCAGATGTACAGCCGACTTTGCTAGCGATAGTTCACTGTCTACATACGCTCTCATTTGTAGCAAAGCCTTCAGCTACGTCATTTGCTACGACCTAGCAAGGCGCCATATTCAGTAACTATGAATGAATTCTGAACAGATAATACTGTGAATCATGTACCGTCAAGAGCGACGTTCGTCATTAATGGATTAAAGTTAAGTATCAAACTAATTACGTCCACTTTCTGAATTCTAATTCCCTGTCATGTTACAGGCCTCACGTCAGTATAGTCCCCTCACGCCAGTCTGCGTGAGCTAAAACGCGTGCATTTCGGCCTCTACTAGTAACACGGTGTTGGCTCTTCTGCCAATACAACATTTGCATGGTCCTAAATGGTCCAAGGTTTCTGTGACGTTTGGCAAAGGGCATGCTTCCGTTATGGTTTTCACATTTTGATGTCCGTAATCACAACAAAACCTACATTTTCGTGTTCCATCCGTTGGTTTTTTTGACACAACGATTTTTCCTGCCCTCATATACTAATACTTTCTCCAAATATTCCATCTTTCAGCTGTTCATCAATAAAACCCTCCAAAACTGACCGTAAATACCTAGGTATTCTGCATGGTTTGTGGTAGCCTGGTGATTCATTTCCCTTTGGCTTGAGGTGCGGTGCAATATGCATAGCTGGTAATGGCCCTTTTGGAAAAAATAAATCCTTAAATTCCAAAAGTAATTTAGCCATCTGTTCCCTACCGCTTCCCTCTCGGTACTTTACTTTTCCTCTTAATGCAGTGTCGATGGCGTAAGGAGATTGTCTGTGACTGACTCCCTTCATACCTCATTCTTTTTTCTCCAGGATATCCATATTAACGATTAACAACACCTTTGTTAATCCTTCGTCCTCTGCTCTAAAATTATCTATAATAACAGGTACCTTCTTCTCACCCTTTATTTCTTGTTCATGTGCAATACCTCTCTTAACTAAGCTAGCCGCCTGATCTAATATTTCATTCTCTTCTAACGGTTCCACCACACCGAAAATTCCTATTGACAAGCTAGACTCGACACTGACTGAAAGCGATTTCCCAGTGCCCTTAGGTACACAACAGTACGATTCAAGTCAATGGCATCACCTATCTGAAACATTTTTCCGTCATTTTTCCTAAGCTGCCAAAGATCGATTATGGCACAATGCCGATATAATAAATTTAACACTAGAATCATGTCTTAGCCCTCACTCACGTGTAGCACAATCTCTACACATTGTTTAAATTTATCCATATCCAGGTAAAAGTCTATGTCCACCGATCGTAATGGAGTGACACCTGTATCCCCCACTCCACACAATCTGTACGACGATGGGTCCCTTTGCAGATGACTACTGGCGACCGACAAATGCCGGCCGCGGTGGCCGAGCGGTTCTAGGCGCTTCAGTCCGATACCACGCGACTGCTACGGTCGCAGGTTCGAATCGTGCATCGGCCATCGATGTGTGTGATGTCCTTAGGTTAGTTAGGTTTAAGTAGTTCTAAGTTCTGGGGGACCGGTGACCTCAGAAGTTGAGTCCCATAGTGCTCAGAGCCATTTGAACCATGCTGCCACACAGACATTCTTCATTTTCCAATAGATGTCTACCAGCGTTTGTCCTTTGGCTGCCAAGGAAAGAATAACAGCATTTTGATCTTGTTTGGATGTATTTGGCAATAACATTGCTATCGTTCATGCTACTGCATGGACGTCGGAAGGACATGAATGCCACAGTAATCACCTGGTGCATCTGAGTGCACTATGTTGCATATGAGCTACTCCTTACAGCATTCTCAGTCAAACACCCTCCTGAAATTCAAACTGTGATATACTCAGTAATTTGTTTACACACTGGTGTCCAAAGTTAAAGCAACAAATCGCTATTCCCTGACCTCTGTCTAATTCACGATGTGTAATCATACCGAATGTCAACCAGATGTCCATACAATCATGTTCTGCACGAAAGATGCCATTCTGGTCAACGGACAACCGTAGCAACAATGACGTCATAAAAATGAGACGAGGTAGTGTTTGTCAGGTAGCCTCACATCCGCAATCACTGTCTACACAGTCACAGACCGTGCAGTATGGCACAGAGAAAACGCCTACCAGACTCTATGCTGTGGAGGGCCGTGGGAAGAGTGGAAGCAGGACAGTCGCAGACTGATGTGGGCTGAAGGCATAATGTGAGTTGTTATGTTGGTTTTTGGTGTGGCGACACTTTGCAGAGATCGAAACTGTATCCTGAAGACCAGGGCGGGCCCCACCACGTGTGACTTCAAAACAGAAGACCGTTAATTGGCTATAAGGGCACGACAATACCGCCTTATAACTGCACGGGAACTAACATCTGACATCGCAGCACCCTCTGGACGTGTTGTATCGAGACAAACGGCGTGCAGAAGGCTTTGTCATAAAGGCCTTTATTGTCAAAGATCTGCTGTATGTCTACCTCTGACGCGTGTTCACAGAAGGGAACATCTAGAGTGGGGTCATCAGCATGCCACGTGGACTGTCCAAATAGTGGACAATTTTTGTTTTCACAGATGAGTCCCGATTTAGTCTGGAGAGTGATTCTCGATGAATTCGCATGTGGAGGGAACCTGGAACACGATTTCGGGAGCTACGCTTTGTGGAAAGAGACCGTTATCGAAGAGGATCCCTAATGGTGTGGGAAGGTTTACCACTCGAACCCCTCTTCATGAAACTGTACGGGAGAATCGGCAAGTCTTCGGACCTCATTTGCGGTTGTTACGAGGTGCTGTGGGCCCAGACTTCGTACTGATGTACGATAATTCTAATTTTATTCACGATTCTCATGCAGCGTCGCTGAGGCATTGTTGTCCAGTACCACCTGCTGGCCGGTTTTAGCATTCGTTTTGTATTTCAGTAACACCCCATGTCATTTCAGGCATGCCTGTCAAATTTTAACTCTCTCCCTACATTATTCATTGAATTAGTGCATTTCCAACTGTTAACAGACTGTTACGTCACTCTGTACATAGCCTGCTGTTCCTTCACTTCGTACAGAGGCCTGTCGTCCATTGTTTCCGAAAGGAAAAAAGTATGCTACGCAAAATCGTGCAGGCGAGGGGAAATTAAGACGTAGAAACGGTGAAAGCGCGAGTTGCCGCGGCAGCCTGCGGGGCAGCAGCCAGGTGGCAGGTGTTTGGTACGCAAGAAGGCTGCGCCGAGGTTTTTGTATTCGTGGCGAGGCGGCGCGACAACAGGACAGTGGCGGCGCGGCGGCGCAAGCAGAGCAGCACTGCGGCACGGCGTCACGCCGCGCGGCGTCGGTCGCCGCCAGCAACGGGACAGCCGGCCGGCGCCGCACGCCTCGGGGCGCTGCCCCACTCACTGTGGGACCTACTGTGCGCCACTGCTAACGGCGCAGCAGGCACAGTGGGACCTCGCTTAGCGTGCATAATCCGTTCCACAGTCTTACTCGTTGTGCGAAACACTCGTTAAGCGAAACAGTTTATCCCATATAAATTAATGTAAAATACGAAATATGGAAGTTTGTGGTAAGGTCTTATTGTGGTGTCACCGCCAGACACCACACTTGCTAGGTGGTAGCCTTTAAATCGGCCGCGGTCCGTTAGTATACGTCGGACCCGCGTGTCGCCACTATCAGCGATTGCAGACCGAGCGCCGCCACACGGCAGGTCTAGAGAGACGTACTAGCACTCGCCCCAGTTGTACAGCCGACTTTGCTAGCGATGGTTCACTGACAAATTACGCTCTCATTTGCCGAGACGATAGTTAGCATAGTCTTCAGCTACGTCATTTGCTACGACCTAGCAAGGCGCCATTAGCATTTGCTATTTATCTTGTGATGCATGTACCGTCAGACCGATGTTCACCAATTATGGATTAAAGTAAAGTATTCAAGAAGCTACGTACTTTTCTTGCTAGTATAACTCCTTTAACTGTTCCAGACCTCACGCCAGCCTGCGTGAGCTTAAACGCGTGCCTTTCGGCTACCCGTCACTGTGGATTGGCTGTCTTGCCAGTCCACAACACTTATGGCACCAAACTGCTGACGTCGTCGGTCCCTAAGCTTACGCACTACTTAATCTAACTTAGCCCACCCGGTTGGCCGTGCGATCTAACGCACTGCTTTCCGGGCGGGAAGTAGCGGCGGTCCCCGGCACCAATCCGCCCGGCGCATTTGTGTCGACGTCCGCTGAACCGGCCAGTCTGTGTATGGTTTTTAGGCGGTTTTCCATCTGCCTCGGCAAACGCGGGCTGGTTCCCCTTATTCCGCCTCAGCTACACTATGTCGGCGATTGCTGCGCAAACAAGTTCTCCACATACGCGTACACCACCATTACTCTACTACGCAAACATAGGGGTTACACTCGTCTGGTGTGTGACGTTCCCTGGGGGGGGGGGGGGGGTCCACAGGGGGCCGAACCGCACAATAACCCTGGGTTCGGTGTGGGGCGGCAGAGGGTTGAAGTGGACTGCGATAGTCGTTGTGGGGTTGCGGACCACTGCGGCTGCGGCGGGGACGGAGGCTCTCCGTCGTTTCTAGGCCACCGGTTAACATAACATAACATAATCTAACTTAAACTAACTTACACGAAGGACGACACACACACCCATGCCCGAGGGAGGAATCGAACCTCCGACGGGGGAGCCGCGCGGACCGTGACAAGGCGCTTCAGACAGGGCGGCTACCCTGCGCGGCTAATGTATAACACCATAATGCGTTCCACGCAGAAAAAGTGCTAAAATTTTTATCTTATTCATGCTATTGCTTCAAAGAAAATTATACGCAAGTATTAAGTAATCTTCTATGTACCGAGTTGGCAGAAAATCCTAGGAAATTTTGGTCTTATGTCAAATCGGTAGGTGGCTCATAACAAAATGTCCAGACACTCTGTGACCAAAATTGTACTGAAACAGAGGATGACAGACTTAAGGTCGAAATACTAAATGTCTTTTTCCAAAGCTGTTTCACAGAGAAGGACTGCACTGTAGTTCCTTCTCTAGATTGTCGCACAGCTAACAAAATGGTAGATATCGAAATAGATGACAGAGGGATAGAGAAACAATTGAAATCGCTCAAAAGAGGAAGGGCCGCTGGACCTGATGGGATACCAGTTCGATTTTACACAGAGTACGCGAAGGAACTTGCCCCCCTTCTTGCAGCGGTGTACCGTAGGTCTCTAGAAGAGCGTAGCATTCCAAAGGATTGGAAACGGGCACAGGTCATCCCCGTTTTCAAGAAGGGACGTCGAATAGATGTGCAGAACTATAGACCTATATCTCTAACGTCGATCAGTTGTAGAATTTTAGAACACGTATTATGTTCGAGTATAATGACTTTTATGGAGACTAGAAATCTACTCTGTAGGAATCAGCATGGGTTTCGAAAAAAACGATCGTGTGAAACCCAGCTCTCGATATTCGTCCACGAGACTAAGAGGGCCATAGACACGGGTTCTCGGGTAGATGCCGTGTTCCTTGACTTCCGCAGGGCGTTCGATACAGTTCCCCACAGTCGTTTAATGAACAAAGTAAGAGCATATGGACTATCGGATCAATTGTGTGATTGGGTTGAAGAGTTCCTAGATAACAGAACGCAGCATGTCATTCTCAATGGAGAGAAGTAGGCCACACTGCTTTCTTGCCTGCCCGCATCTCGTGGTCATGCGGTAGCGTTCTCGCTTCCCACGCCCGGGTTCCCGGGTTCGATTCCCGGCGGCGTCACGGATTTTCTTTGCCTCGTGATGGCTGGGTGTTGTGTACTGTCCTTAGGTTAGTTGGGTTTAAGTAGTTCTAAGTTCTAGGGGACTGATGACCATAGATGTTAAGTCCCATAGTGCTCAGCGCCATTTGAACCATTTTCTTTTTTTTTTTTTTTTTGCTTCCTTGCCCTCATTACAGTAATGTTCTCTGGAGATGTGTGGAGCGTTTGGTACAGCTCTGGAGGTTTTTCTTTCAGGATATTTCTGCGGTGAAGGATGGATACCCTGAGTGGAGTCTGATGAGGCAGCTGTTAACGAATTACCAATTATTGCACCCCTTTCTGTGGTTGTTACCGTGTTTGCTTTTAAGGATTCAGAAGGAACAAACCGTCAATCATTAATCAAATCTGGTTCAATGGGCAGATCTGCGTACAGGACGGACGCAGTTGACATCCATGCTTCGATGCATGCCCCATTGAAATGAACTTTGCCCATTTTGCTGTTGGGATTTCTTTGCTGCCTTTTTGTTGCCATCTAAAACTAAAGTGTTTTGATGATTTTAAAACACCTCTGTCTAAGGGCTCTATAACGTGAGGAGTGTGTGGCGATAAACAGAACATTTCGATCTCGCCCTCCCGGAAGAATTACGCTTCAGGTGTGCCGCAGGGGAGTGTCGTAGGACCGTTGCTATTCACAATATACATAAATGACCTTGTGGATGACATCGGAAGTTCACTGAGGCTTTTTACGGATGATGCTGTAGTATATCGAGAGGCTGCAACAATGGAAAATTGTACTGAAATGCAGGAGCATCTGCAACAAATTCACGCATGGTGCAGGGAATGGCTATTGAATCTCAATGTAGACAAGTGTAATGTGCTGCGAATACATAGTAAGAAAGATCTTTTATCATTTAGCTACAATATAGCAGGTCAGCAACGGGAAGCAGTAAATTCCATAAATTATCTGGGGGTAGGGATTAGGAGTGATTTAAAATGGAATGACCATATAAAATTAATCGTCGGTAATGTAGATGCCAGACTGAGATTCATTGGAAGAATCCTAAGGAAATGCAGTCCAAAAACAAACGAAATAGGTTACAGTACGCTTGTTCGCTCACTGCTTGAATACTGCTCACCTGTGTGGGATCCGTAACAGATACGGATGATAGAAGAGACAAAGAAGATCCAACGGAGAGCAGCCAGCTTCGTTACAGGATCATTTAGTAATGGCGAAAGCGTTACGGAGACGATGGATAAACTCCAGTGGAAGACTCTGCAAGAGAGACGCTCAGTAGCTCGGTACGGGCTTTTCCTGAAGTTACGAGAACATACCTTCACCGAGGAGTCAAGCAGTATATTGGTCCCTCCTACGTATATCTGGCGAAGAGACCATCAGGATAAAATCAGAGAAATTAGAGCCCACACAGAGGCATACCAAAAATCTTTCTTTCTACGAACAATACGAGACTGGAATAGAAGGGAGAACCGACAGAGGTACTCAAAGTACCCTCCGTCACACACCGTCAGGTGGCTTGCGGAGTGTGGATGTAGATGTAGAAATACTTCATTATTCACGATATATAAATAATTCTTTCTTACTAGGAAACTGTCTGTGGTCATTTGTTTCTGCTGATGCTTCAATACTTGGCGAAAATGCGTCACAGCATTATCGTCAAATAAATTTGTAGCACGCGTAGCCACTGCTTTATTTGGGTATTTCTTTTATTGCGCCAGAAGTTTGCTGCTGGCTGTTACTACCTCCTCCTCCTCCTCCTCCTCCTCTGAAGAACTCCTGTCTGCAACGCCCTGCTCTGAAACGCACAACAACTCGGCTGTAATATTCCACAAGCTCATCGATAACACTGTTGAAACTTCCTGCCAGATTAAAACTGAGTGCACACAGTTTTAATCTGACAATAAATTTCATATCAGCGCACAATCCAGTGCAGAGTGAAAATTTCGTTCTGGAAATATCCCCTTGGCTGTGGCTAAGCCATGTCTCCTCAATATCCTTTCTTCCACAAATGCTAGTCTTGCAAGGTACGCAGGAGCATTTGCCCGCGAAATGCAAAGGTCCCTAGTTCGAGTCTCAATCCGGCACACAATTTTAATTTGCCAGGAAGTTTCAGATCAGCGCACACTCCGCTGCAGAGTGAAAATTTCGTTCTGGAGATGTTGCTATCCACTTCTAGTCCCACGCTCTTGGGCAAAGACACAATCTCGTTGACTACAGACCCCAGAGGTATTGACTCAAATGCCGCTTCTGACGCTTTTCCGATCGTCTTGGCTCAGGCAACAACGTTGAAGTAACATTTCCAAAACTTTCTAAGAGTGAGACTGCTAGCTTCAATCAATTCAAAGCCATGCTCGAATAGTGCTTTAGTGTAGGGCTTCATCTGCTGGTCCTAGGGCTGGAGCAGTGGAGTGGTGTTGGGAAGCAGAAATCTGAAATTGGATCTTGATGAATTGAAATTCTCCAAGATGGTCTTGTAGGCCTCAAGAATGGGCAGGAGCATCGTTCATATGATCAAGACTTGCTGTGGAAGGTTCATATCAACCAAATATTTTTTTCACTGAAGAGCGAAACGCTTCATTCATCCAATCTTAAAAAAGATCACGTGTCACCTAAGCCTCGTCGTTGGACCTCCACATCACATTAACCTACTCCTCTGCATTTTATACATCTTGAAGGCTCGTGGAGTTTCTGAATGGTACAGAAGCAGCAGTTAAATTTTCAAATCGCCGCTTGCATTGGCGCAGAATAGCAGGGTGAGCCGATCTATCATTGGCCTGCAACCGAGGCGAATGAATTCTCCTCTGCTGTCATAAAGGTACGCTTCGGCATCTTTTTTCCAGAATAGACCCATCTCCCCTCTCAATTAAATACTTGCGGCACATAACCCTCGGAATCTACGGGCGTCTTGAAGTTGCTGATAAAGTTCTCGTCTGCCTTTGTGTCAGAGGTGGCTGCTTCGCCGTGACTCACAATGCTGTTGATGCCGGTTCTTCTCTTAAACTTCTCGAACTACCCACGGCTTCTCTTAAACACTTCTTCGGCTGCTGATGATCCTGGCGCCTTCTTGACAAGATTGACGCAAATCGTTCTCGACTTCTCAGAGATGATGTTCTCGTTAATAGTGTTGCCTTGCAATTGCTTTTCATTTATCCATACAAGGAGCAACCTTTTGACATCGTCAAGAATACAAAACCATTAGTTAGACACTCTTGTCTCCCCCTTTGAAGCATCTATCTCCTTTATCTCGTCCATGTTCTTGAGTACAATGCAAATAGTTGAGGAAGACCGATTGTAGTACAAGCTAAATCGCAGCGCTCATACTACGTTCACGTTTTTCAATGATCTTTTCATTTCTAAGATCATTTTCTTTCTGTTATGATCGTCTTGTTGCGGCTTCATCTTGGGGACATACACTCCTGGAAATTGAAATAAGAACACCGTGAATTCATTGTCCCAGGAAGGGGAAACTTTATTGACACATTCCTGGGGTCAGATACATCACATGATCACACTGACAGAACCACAGGCACATAGACACAGGCAACAGAGCATGCACAATGTCGGCACTAGTACAGTGTATATCCACCTTTCGCAGCAATGCAGGCTGCTATTCTCCCATGGAGACGATCGTAGAGATGCTGGATGTAGTCCTGTGGAACGGCTTGCCATGCCATTTCCACCTGGCGCCTCAGTTGGACCAGCGTTCGTGCTGGACGTGCAGACCGCGTGAGACGACGCTTCATCCAGTCCCAAACATGCTCAATGGGGGACACATCCGGAGATCTTGCTGGCCAGGGTAGTTGACTTACACCTTCTAGAGCACGTTGGGTGGCACGGGATACATGCGGACGTGCATTGTCCTGTTGGAACAGCAAGTTCCCTTGCCGGTCTAGGAATGGTAGAACGATGGGTTCGATGACGGTTTGGATGTACCGTGCACTATTCAGTGTCCCCTCGACGATCACCAGTGGTGTACGGCCAGTGTAGGAGATCGCTCCCCACACCATGATGCCGGGTGTTGGCCCTGTGTGCCTCGGTCATATGCAGTCCTGATTGTGGCGCTCACCTGCACGTCGCCAAACACGCATACGACCATCATTGGCACCAAGGCAGAAGCGACTCTCATCGCTGAAGACGACACGTCTCCATTCGTCCCTCCATTCACGCCTGTCGCGACACCACTGGAGGCGGGCTGCACGATGTTGGGGCGTTAACGGAAGACGGCCTAACGGTGTGCGGGACCGTAGCCCAGCTTCATGGAGACGGTTGCGAATGGTCCTCGCCGATACCCCAGGAGCAACAGTGTCCCTAATTTGCTGGGAAGTGGCGGTGCGGTCCCCTACGGCACTGCGTAGGATCCTACGGTCTTGGCGTGCATCCGTGCGTCGCTGCGGTCCGGTCCCAGGTCGACGGGCACGTGCACCTTCCGCCGACCACTGGCGACAACATCGATGTACTGTGGAGACCTCACGCCCTCGCTCAAAGTCCGTCAACTGCACATACGGTTCACGTCCACGCTGTCGCGGCATGCTACCAGTGTTAAAGACTGCGATGGAGCTCCGTATGCCACGGCAAACTGGCTGACACTGACGGCGGCGGTGCACAAATGCTGCGCAGCTAGCGCCATTCGACGGCCAACACCGCGGTTCCTGGTGTGTCCGCTGTGCCGTGCGTGTGATCATTGCTTGTACAGCCCTCTCGCAGTGTCCGGAGCAAGTATGGTGGGTCTGACACACCAGTGTCAATGTGTTCTTTTTTCCATTTCCAGGAGTGTATTTACGGAGACTATTAAAATTTTCACACAAAGAAAACCACTGTGGAACAAAAGTTTAGAAAAATGTGTGATCACAAGCTGCACTAAGATGGTAGCAGAAAGAGCGCTAAACCCAAACTGCAGTACGTACTAAAGACATTGTTCATATGCCGCTGCCGAGAGTGAAAGGTATTCGAATTGCTGAACGTTTCACCGGCGCCGGCGAACGCCTGGTGACGTCACAATAAATCGTGATCACTTACTATGTGAAACATCGCTCATAAAGCGAGTCACATATTTACACTTTGTTTTGCTGCTTTTGTGGATTGCGCTTTATGAGAGATGCATGTTAAATTTCACTGTACACCACAACTGACAGGGTCGCCTGTTGGAAATAATGAAATAAATCAATGATTTATTGTTTCTCAAAATATTCGCCTTTCAGTTTTATACGTTTTTCAGTTTGAAAGGGGGCTATGTGTTTGCACCGTATAGTCACTCCCTGCAAGCTACGCTGACTTACTAACGTATAGAGGTGGAACAAAGTTCTGCTTCCTTTGGAGTCGATCTCGGTAGAGCTGGAATATGAATTGAGACACATGGCCCACTTCACTTTAAATGAAGCGTGCAATATGACTTTAATTTTCGCCGATGGTTTCGCAGCTAAGCTCTTTATGTGAACAAGCACTGTGCTGGTGGACGCTCTGGAGGAAGGTGCCGCCCACGAGCGCACTGAGTGGGTCATTCTGTGAACAGCGTTTTCGTAACGGATAACATTTATTGTTGTTGTTGTGGTCTTCAGTCCTGAGACTAGTTTGATGCAGCTCTCCATGCTACTCTATACTAAGCAAGCTTCTTCATCTCCCAGTACCTACTGCAACCCACATCCTTCTGAATCTGTTTAGTGTATTCATCTCTTGGTCTACGATTTGTACCCTCCACGCTGCCCTCCAATACTAAATTCGTGATCCCTTGATGCCTCAGAACATGTCCTACCAACCGATCCCTTCTTCTAGTCAAGTTGTGCCACAAACTCCTCTTCTCTCCAATCCTATTCAACACCTCCTCATTAGTTATGTGATCTACCCATCTAATCTTCAGCATTCTTCTGTAGCACCACGTTTGGAAAGTTTCTATTCGTTTCTTGTCCAAACTAGTTATCGTCCATGTTTCACTTCCATACATGGCTACACTCCATACAAATACTTTCAGAAACGACTTCCTGACACTTAAATCTATACTCGATGTTAACAAATTTCTCTTCTTCAGAAACGCTTTCCTTGCCATTGCCAGTCTACATTTTATATCCTCTCTACTTCGACCATCATCAGTTATTTTGCTCCCCAAATAGCAAAACTCCTTTACTACTTTACGTGTCTCATTTCCTAATCTAACTCCCTCAGCATCACCCGACTTAATTCGACTACATTCCACGATCCTCGTTTTGCTTTTGTTGAAGTTCATCTTATATTCTCCTTTCAAGACACTATCCATTCCGTTCAATTGCTCTTCTAAGTCCTTTGCTGTCTCTGACGTTATCATTATACATATTGGTGAAAGCCTTCAAACTTCCTCTCGTTTAATAGGAGATTGTAAATGTCGTGCTTTCTTGCAATTCCAACTTGCAATCCAAAGACAACCACAGTATCTTTCACAGCTATCTCTATTCCTTCGCATCTGAAGCCGAAATTTGTGCAAATTATTGTTGTGAGTTTGTGCTTTGCTGGCGATTGTGAAATCTAAACTCGAATCGTAACTTATGCAACAACCGACTAACAGGGACGGCTCTGTCTTCAGGGCCAGAAGGGCCCGGCCCCACCTGAAATTTTGTGATCCAATCTTTTACGGTGTATTTTTTCAGTATTATAAACGTAAGGCCAGCTCGGACGGGCTGAAGTCTACTGCCTCCGCCCCTCCTTGCCCCCCCCCCCCCCTGTCCGCTCGTCTACACAGTGTTGAGGCCCAGGCACCTATTAGCCGTATCAAAGAAGGAAAATTAGAGGAAAAAATTCGTGTAGTCGCAAATTTTTGTACAATTGTAGGGGAGCGTGTCATGAACAACATACTAAAAATCCAGACCTGTAGGGCGTGAGCGTTGGGTTGGGGGTGGGGGACTTTTGAACGGCACTTTTTCACGTTTTTCTTGAATAACTCGAAAACGATGGCTTCTAGCGAAACTGTTTCGCAGCACAAAATTAATGTACGTTGAGTTTCCTACAGAAAGGCTCCTGTTAATGTTTTTTGTAGGACTAGCAGTTTTCGCATTACTAGGGCTGTAAAAAGACATTAAAAAACAGTGTTTTAATGGTGTAAAATTAATGTTCAGTGCCCAGTGAACTTGGGAATGAGAGAAAATATACATTGGTTATTATAAAACAACATCTTATCTTCCGTTTTTACATTTCAAGGATCAGCAACTGTATCATCATTACTGTTATCACCTTCCACATCGCGCAATGGTGCACCATTTGTACATGTACCATGGCTTTTCAATGTGCAGACAGCTGATAGTTCCAGCTGTTGTGCTTCGTAATACGTTCTACTGAATCCCAAACCAGCAAGTAGGCTGATCAAAGTTTTTCATCCAAACTTCCTATGAATGAAGTGTGCGACAACATGTAATATAGGTGACATAAATGGTCGAGAGCGAATGGCAGCAATAAGGGCACGGGATATAGATGTCAGTTTTCTTTTAATTTTCTGTTCTGCCCTTTTTTCCTCCGATATGCAGTCCATGAAGACGTAGAGTGTACGTGGTACATTTCCTCAGCTGTACTGCAGAATTTTTCACAGAGTGGAAAAAGAGAAATATCACAAGCTATTGACTGAACATCTTCTAGGATTGTAGCGGCAGGTGCCTCTACAATTCTTTCCGGTTCTTATTGTTCATCTTTACACTTTTAAGAAGAACTTGCATCATTTAAAATTTTTTCCCCTGAACTATAGTTTTTCTGGTGCGGATTATGCTGAAACGAATAGCGCCTCCGTACTTTTTTCTCAGTCTTTGACTGTCTTTATATGAGGTAATGTTCCGGAAACCTGCTCCAACAACTCATCTGAGGTGAACTGGCAGTCACCATTCTCTGTCTAACAGAATCTTTCCTCCAGTGACGCACTAATTTCTTCATCCTCAGGACGTCCACTCTGTCTAGATTTAGGCACTGAACTTATGTAGAACCTTTTATAGCAATTTTCGTGACACGTTGCATCTGCAGCGTGCGGGTCGCTAATGGAGCAGATACGTCTTTGGATGGTATGTCCCCATTCGTCCTCCCTCTCCTGTGCACGAACTATAATTGTACTATTGAAACTGAAAGATCGAACACTGTAAAACATTTCTTCTGTTTACCAAAAAATTCATCATCATTTGCCTCTGCACAAAACAATTAGTTTTAAAATCAATTTTCACTTCAGCTGAACGCAATCGTTTGACTCCAGCTGATGTTGAAAGTCGTTCCTCTGAAAGAGATTCTCTTAAAAATCTTTTAATCTCTAGTGTACTCTTTCCTGCAAGATGCATGAACAACGCCGCATGTTTTGTTTCCGAAACCTTCGACCTTACCATCTTTTCTCAAATGACTGGCATTTACCAATCCACATATTCCTTTTCCACCAACACTGCGTAGGTACTGACAACATCACACTCCCAGATCAAACATTTCTCCGCCATTGTTTATAGGAACATATGTCATGTTCAGACCCTCTTAATCACTGCAAATAGCTAATAACTTAATAACTTGAACTCCAATCATAAGACATTCTCTGCTGCAATATTTAATAATCAATAAGAGCACCATCTTATAAACTGCAACAAGTGATGAAGTAATTATTACAAGAAACTTTTGATTCATGCACCTATGTAAATCATTAAATGACAGAATAAACAAAAAGTGCGAGGTGCAAACATACCTTTTACAGGTAGGGGGAACTCACTCAACAGTAACGTTGTTTTGTTGACTCACATAACAGAACTGGACAGAAAATGCTGTGTGTAAAGTGAAGAGCGGCCAGCGGCCTTGCCGCAGTGGTAACACCGGTTCCCGTCATATCACGGAATTTAAGCGCTGTCGGGCTGGACTAGTACTTGGATGGGTAACCCTCTGGTCTGCCGAGCGCTGTTGGCAAGCTGGGTTCACTCAGCCCTTGTGAGGCAAACTGAGGAGCTACTTGACCGAGAAGTAGCGGCTCCGCTCTCGGAAACTGACATAAGGTCGGGAGAGCGGTGTCCTGACCACGTGCCCCTCCGTATCCGCATCCAGTGACACCTGTGGTCTTAGGATGACACGGCGGCCGGTCGGTACTGTTGGGCCTTCAAGGCCTATTCGGGAGGAGTTTTTTTTGTAAAGTAAAGAGGGAGCAGTTCTCATGGCGGGGGAAGGGGCCTTTCCTAGAAAACAGCCGCAACAAACGTACAGTGTGGCCAGCAATCAGTTTCTCCTCTACTGGTGCAAGGTGGTGTGCAGAGACGTACGTAGATTCTGTTGGTATGTGTACTTCTATTTATAACTAATATCTACATTCCATTTAGTGTTAATGTATTAGTGGAAAATAAACACTTGTAACACGTGTCTTCGTACAACGAATTTTTGAAATATGAAAAGTCTCCAGGTGTGTCTGCGCAATGCGTCACCAGTGGTTTACGAGGTGCACTGTGGAAGGATCGGTATAACTTGGTTTAGTTGCTTCTTGCGACGTAATGTGGTAGGTGGAGTGAGGATTCACTAATTCACTCTTTGTTTTGCAGACGCACAAATAAGGGAAGTGCCTGACATCGTTCAGAGTCACGCCTTCCATCATCTTCTACCCTCCACTATCCCCTCCCCCCTCAAACTCCACGCTCACCCGCTGTCAACTATCACATCTTCAGAACAAAATTTATCCCTCAGTTCTGTTCTACTGTACGTAAATGAATTATAGCCAATTAACATTTGGCCTCACTCAACATCATTTAATAATAAACATTAATTTTATACCATTAAACTTTGTTTTCATAGATTTGCTATTTTTCTACCCCTTGTAACTCGAAAACTATTGGTCCTAGTGAAAAAATGAATAGGACATTTTTTTGGAAATTCGACGCACTCTAATTTTCTCACTGGAAAAAAGTTTTGCTAGAAGCCACGGTTTTCGAGTTATTCAAGTAAAACTTAAAAAAGTGGCCTTTAAACCCCCACCCCCTCCCCAACGCTCAGACCTTACAGGTCAGGATTTTCAGAACGATGTTCATGACACTTCCCCCACCCTCCCCCCACCACTGTACAAAACTTTGAGTTTACGGGAATTTTCCCCTAATCCTCATTTCTTGGTGTTCACTGACTGGGCTATATAGCCCGTAAGTGATTCTGCGCCCCTGGCAGAGCTGCCAAAAGAACTGTCCTCCCCGCCCTCCCCATCCTCCCCAGAAAAATATCTTTCTGCATTTTTTCTACACAGATATAAGCCATTTTGTAGTTTCCAAAGTAGGTTTAATAAATATGAACCGTTATTGAAGAATATTGTTTAAATGAGCTACAAATTTTCCAAATTTTCTAAAAAAATTGATATCTTGATGTATTAAAAGAATAGATTTTATTTGCTCCTGTGAACAGTGTGTGAATCACTAATAGCAAATAAAGGTAAAAGGGCAATAATTATGTGTTGAGAACTCATTCCTTTCTAGTAATTGAGTTCTTACTATAATTTGCTTTGAGCGCAGCAAACTCATTGATAATGACATTGAAGTCAAATTTAACAGCTGTGTCACATTCGATCAACAAGATAGCTGAATTTCACCGTCTGCTTCACCAACATTCGACCAGAAGTAGTTTTTGTTATTTTTGATTTGCTGAAAGTGCGTTGTAATTGTCATAAATATCCTCAGTATTAATTCGATGTTTGCTTTTGTGTCTCGTAACCCACACATCGAAAAAAAAAAAATTGGAAATATCCAAATGGCAATCTGTGTTTGAGCTCTTCACCAGCTGAAACCACTCTACCTATGGACACTGACATAACAGGTCGGGCTATAGAAATCTGTTGCAATGCTTCTGAGAATAGCACAGGATGCATTGTTCCTAGCATTCCTAACGGGACACGCGAGATGCCTCTGGCTGCGTACGTGCTTACCCAGCCACTATGCATACCTGCCGGTCCAGCGCAGGCCTGATTGCCAAGTGAGAGATGTCTACATAGCGACTAACCCACGCAGGTACAGTTAAATGCTCTCACTGATGTCTCGTGTGTATGTAAATAACAGCCAAACTCCTATGGACGTGCTATAGAAATCTTTTGCAATGCTTTCAGAAACTGTTAAGAAAAATAGCCCAGAATAACACCAGATGCTTTCTCGCGTTCCTAACGGGACAGCTTCTCCATTACTTATCAGGCCCTTCGAGGAATTGGTAAGCTTTCACAGAAATTGTTAACCCTTGCTTTTGCTGTAGCTTTGATGACGTCTCAGCTTGTCTGAAAGGAAATTCCTGTCGTAATAGGACCTGTTCGCGAAAATAGCCCAGAATAACACCGATTGCATTCTTCCTGATGGTGCTAACGAGGCACCCTGTCCATCACGTGTTACCCTTTCTGCAAATCGTTAAGTCCTGCTTTCAGCAAACATCTCCCAAACACAAACATTCTCACCGCTGTGTAGACGATCCTATTCCCCAACAAAAAAGGAATTTTTGTGAATGAATTTAGCATTCTGATTGGCTTTTACTGAATTTACCTGCCAAATTACTGATCCTGCCGGTGTGGAAGCACTGTCCGCATTTTAACTGCAGACAAATCTTTCAGTGGCAAATGTACAGATCGCCATATTGGACTGACGGCTAAACCCTGAAAAAGCGATCTAGAGATCGTCAAATACATCCCACGTATTCACTGTGTCACTGCGCAGCGCCAACCGAGGAAACTATCACCGTAATCGTGGCCCATGACTGCAGCCACGGAAGAGCGTATCAGCCAGAGAGAGAGGCCAGCCAGCCGTGGATGAGCCCACATCCCAGGAGAATGCCATCAACACTCCCAGAGCAAACACTCCTCATATTGAATCTTCTCAAATTTCCGCAGAGTATACACATGTGTAACACACGCGGTCCCGAAGACAACTCAATGCCAACTGGGTGGGTATTAGTTCACTATTCACCCATCCATGGGGAGCCGCAAGCCAAATCGTCATAAGCCACAAGCTTTCTCAGACTTCTTGAACTGATATACAAAGGATGGGCAACCCCCATCTCGGAACAAAGGCGCTACTGTTTCCGACTCCGACTTGTTTGCTTGATGCTTTGCTTTCTACGGCCACCTCCAGACTCACAAGAATATTGGGAACCAGACACATACTTATCAGTGTAACTGTAATTAAATATTAGGATTGTTGCCATAGTCTGACACGGAGCAATGTACCAGATATGTCCCCCCTTTACGACCGTGGTTCCGGAACGAATTTCAGTATTTATAGCGCACATACACTCCTGGAAATGGAAAAAAGAACACATTGACACCGGTGTGTCAGACCCACCATACTTGCTCCGGACACTGCGAGAGGGCTGTACAAGCAATGATCACACGCACGGCACAGCGGACACACCAGGAACCGCGGTGTTGGCCGTCGAATGGCGCTAGCTGCGCAGCATTTGTGCACCGCCGCCGTCAGTGTCAGCCAGTTTGCCGTGGCATACGGAGCTCCATCGCAGTCTTTAACACTGGTAGCATGCCGCGACAGCATGGACGTGAACCGTATGTGCAGTTGACGGACTTTGAGCGAGGGCGTATAGTGGGCATGCGGGAGGCCGGGTGGACGTACCGCCGAATTGCTCAACACGTGGGGCGTGGGGTCTCCACAGTACATCGATGTTGTCGCCAGTGGTCGGCGGAAGGTGCACGTGCCCGTCGACCTGGGACCGGACCGCAGCGACGCACGGATGCACGCCAAGACCGTAGGATCCTACGCAGTGCCGTAGGGGACCGCACCGCCACTTCTCAGCAAATTAGGGACACTGTTGCTCCTGGGGTATCGGCGAGGACCATTCGCAACCGTCTCCATGAAGCTGGGCTACGGTCCCGCACACCGTTAGGCCGTCTTCCGCTCACGCCCCAACATCGTGCAGCCCGCCTCCAGTGGTGTCGCGACAGGCGTGAATGGAGGGACGAATGGAGACGGGTCGTCTTCAGCGATGAGAGTCGCTTCTGCCTTGGTGCCAATGATGGTCGTATGCGTGTTTGGCGCCGTGCAGGTGAGTGCCACAATCAGGACTGCATACGACCTAGGCACACAGGGCCAACACCCGGCATCATGGTGTGGGGAGCGATCTCCTACACTGGCCGTACACCACTGGTGATCGTCGAGGGGACACTGAATAGTGCACGGTACATCCAAACCGTCATCGAACCCATCGTTCTACCATTCCTAGACCGGCAAGGGAACTTGCTGTTCCAACAGGACAATGCACGTCCGCATGTATCCCGTGCCACCAAACGTGCTCTAGAAGGTGTAAGTCAACTACCCTGGCCAGCAAGATCTCCGGATCTGTCCCCCATTGAGCATGTTTGGGACTGGATGAAGCGTCGTCTCACGCGGTCTGCACGTCCAGCACGAACGCTGGTCCAACTGAGGCGCCAGGTGGAAATGGCATGGCAAGCCGTTCCACAGGGCTACATCCAGCATCTCTACGATCGTCTCCATGGGAGAATAGCAGCCTGCATTGCTGCGAAAGGTGGATATACACTGTACTAGTGCCGACATTGCGCATGCTCTGTTGCCTGTGTCTATGTGCCTGTGGTTCTGTCAGTGTGATCATGTGATGTATCTGACCCCAGGAATGTGTCAATAAAGTTTCCCCTTCCTGGGACAATGAATTCACGGTGTCCTTATTTCAATTTCCAGGAGTGTAATTTTCCAAGAAAAAAAAAGTCTTTCATTCCTCTTACGGTTATTGATGTGTTGAATCTATACCTCCCTCACGATAGTACACGCAGTAGCGACCACCAGACACTCGTACATATACTGCGAAGACTGTTATACAAAGGCTGGGTCGGTTCCCCTAGGGACAACGCCGTCATTGCTTCTGGCCCCGACGTATTTGCTTGCATGCTTGCTTTCTACACACATCTCCAAACTCTGGAATTACAAGAACACACGTATTTTCACATGGTTTGCCAGAATATTATACCATTTACGCGATAGTCCTCGATATCGAGCACACAACAGTATCCTACCAGTCGCTCCTGCAATATAGTTCTGATGATACAGACTGGAAATTATTTCTCTACAAACCCGAAATCTTAGCTAGGTGGTGATTGCTGTAAACTAATGAGTAACTAGAAACTTATCCCATCTGCAAAGAACTTCACGTGAATACTTGAAAAAAGTAGAAGAAACTGATATTTCCTTTCGCGAATACCGATATTGGTGATATAACGGATTCCAAATCGACCTTATAATTTACAGGGTCAACTAAGGTGATTCTAATGTCTAGAGAAGCAGTAAACGTGTCCTCCACCCATCTCTCACCTGTTAGATGCACTCAACACAAACCACAATCGATGTTCTCTCAACCAAATAAAGATGGGAAATGTGAAGAAGCAGTCAATCGGATAATATACACGGGAGGGAATACAGGTCCAGCGCAAGCAGATGTCCATATTGAATCTTCTCAAATTTCCACGCGTTCACGAAAGCTGTCCAACACATACTAAGTATTAGTTCGCTGTTCGGCCCTCTAGTGGACCACACGGTTAAGTATCCCAACAGGCCTTTCTATTTGGACGGCGTCTGCCTCCGGTAACTGAGAGGTCAGCACGACAGACTGTCAGTCCTAAGGGCCTGGATTCGATTCCCAGATGGGTCAGAGATTTTCTCCACTCAGGGACTGGGTGTTGTGTTGTTATAATCATCATAATTTCATCCCCTTCGACGGGCAAGACGCCGAAGTGGCGTCAAATCGAAAGACTTGCATCCGGCTAATGGTCTACATGACGCGAGGCCCTAGCCACATGACATTTACATTTTATTTATTTGGATGGCTCCTGCCGTTATGGGAGACGTGAATCATTCCCGCCACAGGTCACTGTCAGCGCGCCACGCACCCCTAGACAGAATCGTCCTAGGAAATCGGTCACATATATACACTCCTGGAAATGGAAAAAAGAACACATTAACACCGGTGTGTCAGACCCACCATACTTGCTCCGGACACTGCGAGAGGGCTGTACAAGCAATGATCACACGCACGGCACAGCGGACACACCAGGAACCGCGGTGTTGGCCGTCGAATGGCGCTAGCTGCGCAGCATTTGTGCACCGCCGCCGTCAGTGTCAGCCAGTTTGCCGTGGCATACGGAGCTCCATCGCAGTCTTTAACACTGGTAGCATGCCGCGACAGCGTGGACGTGAACCGTATGTGCAGTTGACGGACTTTGAGCGAGGGCGTATAGTGGGCATGCGGGAGGCCGGGTGGACGTACCGCCGAATTGCTCAACACGTGGGGCGTGGGGTCTCCACAGTACGTCGATGTTGTCGCCAGTGGTCGGCGGAAGGTGCACGTGCCCGTCGACCTGGGACCGGACCGCAGCGACGCACGGATGCACGCCAAGACCGTAGGATCCTACGCAGTGCCGTAGGGGACCGCACCGCCACTTCCCAGCAAATTAGGGACACTGTTGCTCCTGGGGTATCGGCGAGGACCATTCGCAACCGTCTCCATGAAGCTGGGCTACGGTCCCGCACACCGTTAGGCCGTCTTCCGCTCACGCCCCAACATCGTGCAGCCCGCCTCCAGTGGTGTCGCGACAGGCGTGAATGGAGGGACGAATGGAGACGGGTCGTCTTCAGCGATGAGAGTCGCTTCTGCCTTGGTGCCAATGATGGTCGTATGCGTGTTTGGCGCCGTGCAGGTGAGCGCCACAATCAGGACTGCATACGACCGAGGCGCATAGGGCCAACACCCGGCATCATGGTGTGGGGAGCGATCTCCTACACTGGCCGTACACCACTGGTGATCGTCGAGGGGACACTGAATAGTGCACGGTACATCCAAACCGTCATCGAACCCATCGTTCTACCATTCCTAGACCGGCAAGGGAACTTGCTGTTCCAACAGGACAATGCACGTCCGCATGTATCCCGTGCCACCCAACGTGCTCTAGAAGGTGTAAGTCAACTACCCTGGCCAGCAAGATCTCCGAATCTGTCCCCCATTGAGCATGTTTGGGACTGGATGAAGCATCGTCTCACGCGGTCTGCACGTCCAGCACGAACGCTGGTCCAACTGAGGCGCCAGGTGGAAATGGCATGGCAAGCCGTTCCACAGGACTACATCCAGCATCTCTACGATCGTCTCCATGGGAGAATAGCAGCCTGCATTGCTGCGAAAGGTGGATATACACTGTACTAGTGCCGACATTGTGCATGTTCTGTTGCCTGTGTCTATGTGCCTGTGGTTCTGTCAGTGTGATCATGTGATGTATCTGACCCCAGGAATGTGTCAATAAAGTTTCCCCTTCCTGGGACAATGAATTCACGGTGTTCTTATTTCAATTTCCAGGAGTGTATTTCACCGCTATACTTACAATTGAATGTTATGATTGCGATCTCAGTTCAGCGACATTCGATATCGAGTGAGGAATCAGAAATACACCCTGCTGATGGCTGTGGCTCTATAAATAGAAATATCTGTACTATTCTTATTACTTGATATACTCTTCCCTTTCCTATCACAGTATTCAAAAATCAAATCCATACCTTCCTTATAACTGGACATAGTCATTTTCTTTGCATGTGTTGGAACACAAACACATACTTTAAAGCCTGATGCTCAAGGCGAACCTATCACGCGTCCCCTACTAGTAAGTATAATACTTCATCAATAATTAATTTATGGCGATACGAAATAATACTGACCGAAAACCAGCTATGGGTGGACATATAAGTTTTTCTTGCGAGTGGTACCACTGCGTAACCGCAGGTGTTAAAGAACCCGATCGCAACAACTACTGTATGTTACTGTCACAAGCGGTCTTGGTTCTACAGGTGCATACAATTATCCATGTTAAAAGCTATACTTGCTTTATAAATCGAGGCATGGCACTATCTCTCAATGACGTGGCTTTTTCTAGACAAATACCATGACACTGAATATAGACGATGATCGCCAGAGTGAACAGAATCAGGCCAACAGTACATTTACACGTCAGTGATGGTGCAACCTCGTGCTAAAATTACCGAATTTAGAAAGTAATTCAGCTAAGGAACATGGTATGAAACTGGTATTTACAACTTCCTCACGCTGCCGCCACTAGATATTTCTCCAGTGTTTGTAACGCTTTCTGTCTCGATGGCATGTCAGAGGTTCGCTGATATATTGAATGGGTGATAGGCGATTTTTGATTGAGAAGGATCACAAACAGTAGATGGTGTGCTGATTGAGTTTGTAAGAAATGTACACTAGCTTTTCGGATCTCTAGTGTTATGCTATGCGCTAGAAATGCTGTCTGGGATATGGAATCAAGTCTCTCCATTCAACCACATACCTGCGTTGGATGCTATGGAGAAGTCCTTTAATGATTACAGGCACTAGTGAATCATATTTCTGGCACTCTCATATCTCGAAACGTATCACTTCTTTCGAACATATCTGCTACAGTAAAATTCCAATTTAGGTAGTCCCTATGCGTCTTGCGACTGCTGCCATTTCTGCAGCTTTACACATGTGATCATTCCAGTTTAAGTCGGAACTGAGTAGAAGTCAGAGAAAGCTGTATCTACCACCTCCTGTAACCCGTATAGGAACATGCAAAGCTGAGTTAGTGCCAGAGGACTGTGTTTTGGCCGTTCGATGGAAACGAGAACATATTGTCATAGCTCTGCCAACAATCCACGGTGTGTAAGGTCAGCGCCAAACGAAGCCCGCTCCTGCAAGATGAACTAGTATAAAAGTTTGCACGGGAACTTGAGAAAGATAAGGATTTCGCTATTGCATTGTGGTGTGTCCCCAGACTACATACAAGTACTGCTGTCCGAAGGAGATCTGCATCCCTCAGGGCCCATTCATGTCTATCACCCCAACATGCTATTATTCTGTACCATCCAACAGAGAAAAATTACGAACTATAAAAGCCCCACTAACTTCATCCAATAGAGAATTCGATAAGATTTCTACCACATCTCTCTGCTCCCATATATACTGAAAATAAATACCGTCTCTGCGCTGGCATTGAGCACGTGTGACGATCCTATTAAATATACAGGTATTAATCCATTACACAGACCAGTGTAAAGGTGCATCACCTGTGTGCTGTAGGAGGATGAACGTACGCCACCACCTATACTATAAGTTGAAGAGACCCTTCCTGTGACCCTGCGTAATTGTTTGAAACATTGTTTTTTTTCTGGTGTAACACACTTTGTACACTGCCATACATTTTTTTTTCCACCATGATTTCGATTTCTGTGTCAGGTTCACAACTTCTGATCCATTGCTTGTCACAGAAATCTAGACATCGTACGGTGTAAGCCATGTTGTTATTGCTCCTGTCATAACTGGATGATGTTAAATAAAAGACAACTATACCATAAGGAAAGTGGAAGAGTTTGGCGGTGTTGTGGAGAGTTTCTAAACCGCTGACCAAAGGTGACTGACAACCTCTACATTTAAACACATCTGTCACAGTGATGCAACAGCTGATGGCTCTGCATTCCATTTCGACTGATTCCTCATATTGCAATCATGTACGCAATCACTGTTTCAGTGCTATCCATCCCCAGAAACTGTTGCCCCTCCACAAAAACTCTTTCTCCAAATCAAAGAAGCGATGTCAGTCAATCATTAAGTGGTAACCAACAGCATGCCAGTGGACTGATGGGATGGAAAAGACACCGTCGATGTACTGAAATAATAAGCATCACAGTTGACAGTGCAAACAATTTTAGCAATTTTACAGTAATATCATCAATGACAAATGATGCAACAGCATTTTTCACAATTTCAGTATTATGGCTAAACCATCCCTTCTCCACTTTGCGAGTATCAATGGGAATGCAAATAGATGACCCTGCAGTACGTTCATTCAATGTTAATTCTCGAACGTATACGTCATCAAAGCATACCATATAGTGCTCTATATATTTCTAGCACCTCGAGCATACTGCTTAATCTTCGATCTATCTCTATGTGGATGGGAGTCACAGAACATTCTCACAGTCTTAGGATAAAATTAGAGACTGTAAGACCCCCTCACACCATCTTTGTCCAACCCGCCGCGTAGCACTGTTACCGATTTAATCTGCAGCCGACAGAAGTAGACAGCTTCATTCCATGAATCGTGAATGTGTGGACCTTCCCGAGCCCTCGCCCATCCAAGTGCGCAAGATTTCTCGAGATGCGCCCATGTCGAGGAGGTTAGCACTCCTTATCGATGTATAGAAACAGATTTGAAAGTGTTGTGATGTAATAGCAGACAGTTAAGAAGAACAAGATATGGGTGATTTTTATGCATCATGGAGCTTCAGATGGATGGAGTTTGAAGCATTCTGCATAAATAAACTATGCTGTCAGTTTTAAAGTATTGTTATAGCGTTTGGGATCAGTACCAGGAGGTTACTGGTAAGAGAGAACATAAACAAATGCACTCCTAAGGCTACTCGGTTCTGCACTTAAAACAGGCTATAATGTTAGAACGCTTGAGTTTCCGACCTATCAGTGATGTGGAATGCAGTGCTGTTAATATTCCAATGTGAGAAATATATTTCCAGCGCGTGCCAGACATCCTTCTTGCAGGTTTCTCGACGTTAAACTATGGTAACAAACTTTAAATCGAAAAAACTACCTCCTTAAGACAGTGCCTCTGTGTGATACATGCGCAATATAGCTTTCCAGATATGTGTAGCGTCCACTGTTCACGTCTGATCACAGTTCAGAAATTATACTACGCCCACATCAGTCTTACATAAAATTATCGTTAGTAATGGAGAATGCCTCTTACAATGGAACAAATAAATGCATAGCAGCAGCATCCAACATGTGAAATTACCAGTCATGCCGCCATTAACTCCGTGATCAGTACATCTGTCAAGCAGATGTATACACGGGGATTGCAGTGCCTCCCAAAATCCTATCGCTAACTTATTTATGAAACTGAAGTATCGATTTTACACCCAAGATGCGACAGGGGAATGGAGTACATCGCAGAAATCTTCGTTTGAGTAGAGGAATGTGTCACGTTTCATCACACATGAGATGGAAGTCCTTTGATACTGCTCTAAGACCTACACACAGCATGCGGTTGTATATGAGTCAAATGCAGGCTATGTCACATAACTGATGGATCCTAACGGAACATAAGGAAAAATGGTCAAATGACCTGCAGAAACCTCTCCCTTTTTCTCTCTCTACAATGCGTCATCAGTCTACCATTAAATCATACCTCATTATGATTCCCTCTCAACTAACCACTCCATTCACTCTGTCATCCTTTAGCGCAGATTTAAGTAAGTTCAGAGGCAGATGGTTCTGTCTCCCTGAAAAGCGTCAAATACAGTAGTCAACTCACGTGTATCGCTGTTACCTCAATAGACATCCAGTAGAATGCTGCCTTGATCGAAAATAATGACTGTTTCCCTGGTTCCCTTCACTTCCATGTCCACGTTTTCTCGGATTCCTCTTGCTGTCGTATATTTGTTCCCATGTACAAATTGTTCTGTGCCAACCAACACACTCAAGTACTTCCACAGTTTCCCTGCATTTCGGTGTATTTTTCCTCAAATTATATGAATTTTTCGAAATTCTACCGATTTTATATCAGTTCTACCCATGCGATTATGACATAACCTCATGTTCCATGTTCTAAAATTGCCGTTAGGATCGCTAGGAACATTGCACGCTGTGGTTTTCTCAGAAGCATTTGTTCAGACTTCTATAGCGCGACTTGTGATGTCAGTATCCATAGGTAGAGAGGTTATGCAGCAACATTGGAAATCAAGCGTGCATGGCCTAGAGTGTGACTTAGCTCTCATTTACATAGGTGTGTGACGTCAGTACATCACTCGAGGAACTGTAGATGCAACTTTCACCTGCCATCGGCAGCGGTCTAAGAGCAATAGCTTGCACTCTGGCGCTGGCTTGCATCCGCCGATGGGTCGCAGCGTAGATTGGAGCCTCTGACAGTTGTGGTTGATGATAGTTTGAAAGCGTTTTTTTTTGTCCAATGAGTATTTGTGCAGTGCATCATTTTCAGCTGTTTAAGCATTGTGAGCATGTTTGCAGAGCCTTTTACATGCATTATTTTTTTGAGAATTTACGAGTTCTTTTCTCGTCTGCACATGTGTGCACTGCATTATTTCGGTAAATTACGAGTTGTTTGCGTGTCTGTACGTCAGTGTACTGCATTATTTCCGTGATTTACGAATGGTTTGTAGGCCTGTAAACTGTACATTGTGACCACAAGCATGTCAGAGTGTTTTGCATCCGTGTAACAAATAAACTACGTGAAATATGTCCCTAAATAAATTGTTCCAAAATAAATGAAGTACAGTCTTTCATCTCTCCAGCAGCACAGAACAGGTAGAGTCATTTACCCGCCATTTTTCCCACAGACCGCCATTTTGGATAACGTCATAGAAGAGACGACAGTGCTCTCTGGGGGTGGTACTGTGTACTTGGTCATTTGGACTCTGGACCTTGCGGTGAACACACTGGATGTAGGTACTGCCTCAAATTGTTTAAATAAATACTGAAAATAATGACTTAGTCCATCCTATCCAGCAGAGTCTGAGTCCCTTGCCCACCAATTCCTCGGAAGAGGACGCGGTCAGATGACTTAGGTTACTGGAGGTAGCCCAAGTGACCTACTTTTCTGCAACTTTCTTAGGTTAGTGGAAGTAGCTGTTGTGTGTTGCATTGTCCTACTGGAATTTGAAATTCCCACCATTTTCTGAGGTAGTGGAGTGGGGAGATAAGAGTGGTGGGGGTTTGGGGGAGGGAGTTAGGTTAATGGAGGTAGCCCAATTGGCCTATCTTCCCAGCAAAATTTGAGCTTCCCGCCATGATGTCATTGCGACATTGCCATATCTATCGCCGCCATCTTATATCCGCCATCTTCAATAAGTTTGGCAACAATAGAGAGTGAGGTAGAACATACTCTGTACCACTACTTATACAAGCGTTCTGCATGAGATGCGGAAAACAGAGCAGTCTTTGTCCTAAAGCAGAAATGCAGCGATTCGTTTGACGTCCAGAGGGGTATGCTCTTTGGCTTTCGGGACAAGAGTGCGAGCATTTCCGAAACTGTTAAGTTTTTAAACTATTCGTGTGCTGCTGTGGTTAAAGTATACTATACGTGACAAAATGGTGCTATCCAAAACCGGCGCCAAGGCACCAGTTGTGCACCACTGACCACAAATCACATGCCTGAACGGCGGCTGTAGAGATGTGTACCAACGAATAGACGCGCAATTTTTGACCAAATTACCACCCAGATGAACCAATGGGTTTCCATAGCGGGCGCCTGTTTCATGCAGTCATGCAGTGATGCTAACTACTGTTCATCGGCGATGAAGGCTAAAATTTACATGCCAGTAACGCAAATGGGCGTCCACTCAGCGGCGACAGGTAGCCTTTACAGATGAATCACATTTTATGCTCCATCGGACAAATAGCCATTGAAAAGTACATGGACAAGTATGCATCTATCCTTGGGGACCATGTCCACTCCTACATGCAATTTGTTTCTCCTCAGCACGATGGCACCTACCAGCAACACAATGCAACATGTCACACAGGTCACGGTATACTTTCGTGTTTCAAAGAGCACCTGAATGAGCTTAGTGTACTCACCTGGCCACCAAACTCCTCGGATTAAACCGAATCGAAAATCTGTTGGACTACCTCGACTCGACTGTTCACGCCATGGACCCTCAAGCAAGAAACCTAACGCAGTTGTCCATGGCACTGGAGTCGCCATTGATCCAAATCTCTGTGGTACCTACTTGAACCTCACTCTCTTACTGCACGTCCCACAGTGGCCAGTGCTGCAGAAGACGATTAGTTAGGCATCTGACAGGAAGTCGCATTAATGTGACGCGTAAGTGTATTTAACCACAAACTAATGTCAGTGAGACAACCGATGCTGATTATTTCTAACAACCTTTTTTTTAATACGATCATGAAGGAATTCTCAGTCCATAGCGAGAGCTACATATACAAAAGAAAGCTAACTATCCACAGTGAGGATAGACACGTTTTACAATACATGCTGCCTGTGGAGAACAAGCGACACTTTCTTCACTCACATCTTGCAAGCCATTTAAAATTAACCAAAGCAAAGTTTGTTACTGTTCGCAAATGACCTACCCCATACATCTAAAATGTCAGAAATTGGAAGACTTACAGCCAACGCTTTGTGCATGACAAGAACCAGTAATAATGATTATAATAAAGAAATTAGTAATATGTTTGTCCTGCAGCCGTGAAGAAGTCATTACAAATTTACAGTTCTGTGAAGTATGTGTGTGGTGGTATACTATGTTAGGAAGATGATGTTCATACATTCTTTTTACGAGTTCACCCGATGAGATGTGGTTTTAGCCCAGACAGGGTGTAGATTGTGGAAAGAAAATGTTAACATATTATTAGTTAACTGCAGGATTGTCTATGGAAAAGTCCCGGAACTAATCTCGTTTTTAAACGTTTAGAATGTCCCCATAGCACTAGGGACAGAAAGCTGGGTGAAACCAGAGCTTAACAGCAATGAAATTCTAAATTCTTACTACAGTGTTTACCGCAAAGATTCGTTGAACGCTGGTAGTGGAGGCGTGTTTATAACATTAAAAAATACTGCAATACCTAGTGAGATTAGTACAGATTTAGAATGTGAAATAATGTGGGTTAAGATAAGTGTTGAAGGTGGATCAAACATGGTCATAGGATGCTTTTATAGGCCTTTGCTTCAGCAGCAGTGGTGATGGAACAGATGAGGAGAAACTTCGTGAATATTTCAGGCAAATTTCCTAGTTATGTTACAGTTTCAAGCGGAAATTTTAAATTGCCAGCTATAGCCTGGGGGCTCAAGTAATTTGACTGTGTAGCGGGGCAGAGAATCATGTTAAATTGTTGTAAGTGCTTTATCCGAAAACTACCTTGAGCGGTTGGTCAGAGAACAGCCTAGCAAAGATAACACGTTCTGATGAGAAACACACCTCAAATTTTAGGCTCATCTAGTGTGTAACAATCAATCAGTGGTCATAAAGCCGTATCACTGATTACGGCTGTAAATAGGAATACAAAGGCAGGAAGTTTAGCAAGATGACAAGAGACCGATTTTAGATTATCTGATACGTTGTTACAGTGCAGGTACTCTTTTAAACTGTCACGCACATGCTTCAGAAAGTTATATGCACCTCCCCTTGACCAGTGTAGTCGTTGTCTCATGCTGTGCCTTAATTGCAGAACATATTCAGAAGCAGCAGTGACTGTCCCGTTTACAGCCTTCTTTTAATTACTTCATTATTATGGTGAGGATCTTGCAGAGTTGAAAGCCATCGAGTTGTCTGGCAAAAGACAAGATATTTTTTAAGAGGAAAAAACACGTCCGTAGACTTGTTAGACCAGGGTTGAGTTTCTGTCCAGCTAACTCACACAGCATTCGCATCTCGCATCCCACTCTCCCTTAGTAGTTCATGGGGACAGTTACCTGTCACACTAAAAAACAGCATTGTTTTAAGATCCTTTTGTTATGTTGTTGTGGTCTTCAGTCCAGAGACTGGTTTGATGCAGCTCTCCATGCTAATCTATCCTGTGCAAGCTTTTCCACCTCCCAGTACCTACTGAAGCTACATCCTCCTTAATCTGCTTAGTGTATTCATCTCTTGGTCTTCCTCTACAATTTTTACCCTCCCCGCTTCCCTCCAATACTAAACTGGTGATCCCTTACAACACGTCCTACCAACCGATCCCTTCTTCTAGTCAAGTTGTGGCACAAATTCCTCTTCTCCCCAATTCTAGTCAGTACCTCCTCATTAGTTACATGGTCTACCCATCTAATCTGCAGCATTCTTCTGTAGCACCACATTTCGAAAGCTTCTATTCTCTTCTTGTCTAAACTATTTATCGTCCATGTTTCACTTCCGTACATGGCTACATTCCAAACAAATACTTTCAGAAAGGACTTCCTGACACTTAAATCTATACTCGATGTTAACAAACTTCTCTTCTTCAGAAACGCTTTCCTTGTCATTGACAGTCTACATTTTATGCCCTCCCTACTTCGACCATCATCAGTTATTTTGCTGCCCAAATAGCAAAACTCATCCACAACTTTTAGTGTCTCAATACCTAATCTAATCCCGCAGCATCACCTGATTAATTCGACTAATTTCGATTATCCTCGTTTTGCTTTTTAATTCGACTACTTCCCATTATCCTTGTTTTGCTTTTGCTGATGTTCATCTCATATCCTCCGTTCAAGACACTGTCCATTTCGTTCAATTGCTCTTCCAGGTCCTTTGCTGTCTCTGAAAAAATTACAATGTCGTCGGCAAACCTCAAAACTTTTATTTCATCTCCATAGATTTTAATTCCTACTCCAAAATTTTCTTTTGTTTCCTGCACTTTTTGATCAATAAACAGATTGAATAACATCGGGGATAGGCTACAAACCTTTCTCACTCCCTTCTTAACCACTGCTTCCCTTTCCTGCCCCACAACTTCTGTAACTGCCATCTGGTTTCTGTACAAATTGCAAATAGCATTTCGCTCCCTTTAGTTGACCCCTGTCAATTTCAGAATTTGAAAGAGAGTATTTCAGCCATCATTGTCAAAAGCTTTCTCTAAGTCTACAAATGCTAGAAAAGTAGATTTGTCTTTCCTTAATGTCTCTTCTAAGATAAGTCGTAGAGTCAGTATTGCCTCGCGTGTTCCAATATTTTTACGGAATCCAAACTGATCTTCTCTACCAGTTTTTCCATTCGTCTCTACAAAATTCGTGTCAGTATTTCGCAGCCATGACTTATTAAACTGATAGTTCGGTAATTTTCACATCTGTCAACACCTGCTTTCTTTGGGATTGGAATTATTATAATCTTCTTGAAGTCTGAGGGTATTTCCCCTGTCTCATACATCTTGCGCACCAGATGGTAGAGTTCTGTCATGGTTGGCTATCCCAAGGCTATCAGTAGTTCTAATGGAATGTTGTCTACTCCCGGGGCCTTGTTTCTAGATCTTTCAGTGTTCTGTCAAATTTTTCACGCAGTATTATATCTCGCATTTCATCTTCATCTACGTCCGCTTCCATTTCCATATTACCCTCATCGCCCTTATATAGACCCTCTATATACTCCTCCACCTTTCTGCTTTCCCTTCTATGCTTATAACCGGTTTTTCACATGAGCTCTTGATATTCATACAGGTAGTTCTCTGCCGGCCGGTGTGACCGAGCGGTTCTAGGCGCTACAGTCTGGAACCGCGCGACCGCTACGGTCGCAGGTTCGAATCCTGCCTCGGGCATGGATGTGTGTGATGTCCTTAGGTTAGTTAGGTTTAAGTAGTTCTAAGTTCTAGGGGACTGATGACCTCAGAAGTTAGGTCCCATAGTGCTCAGAGCCATTTTTTTAAGGTAGTTCTCTTTTCTCCAAAGGTCTCTTTAATTTTCTTGTAGGCTTTATGTATCTTACCCCTAGTGATATATGCCTCTACATCCTTACATTTGTCCTCTAACCATCCCTGCTTAGCTATTTTGCACTTCCTGTTGATCTCAGTTTTGAGGCGTTTGTATTCCTTTGCGCCTGCTTCATTTACTGCATTTTTATATTTTCTCCTTTCATCACTTAAATTCAATATCTCTTCTGTTACCCAAGGATTTCTATTAGCCTTCGTCTTTTTACCTATTTTACCCTCCGCTGCCTTCACTATTTCATCTCTCAAAGCTACCCATTCATCTTCAACAGAATTTCTTTGCTCCGTTCGTGTCAATCGCTCCCTAACGCTCTCTCTGAAATTCTGTACAACCTCTGGTTCTTTGAATTTATCGACGTCTCATCTCTTTAAAATGCCATCTTTTTGCAGTTTTGACGGCCGTAGTGGCCGAGCGGTTCTAAGCGCTTCAGTCTGGAGCCGCGCGTCCGCTTCTGTCTCAGGTTCGAATCCTGACTCGGGAATGGATGTGTGTGTTGTCCTTAGGTTTAAGAAGTTCTAAGTTCTAGGGGACTGATGACTTCAGATGTTGAGTCCCATAGTGCTCAGAGCCATTTGAACCATTTTTTGCAGTTTCTTCAGTTTTAATCTACAGTTCATAACCAATAAATTGTGGTCAGAGTCTACATCTGCCCCTGGATATGTCTTACAATTTGAAACCTGGTTCCTAAATCTCTGTCTAACCATTATATAATCTATCTGAAATCTTCCAGTGTCTCCAGGCCTCTTCCATGTATACAACCTTCTTTCATGATTCTTAAACCAAGAGTTAGCTGTGATTAAGTTATGCTCTGAGCAAAATTCTACTAGGCGGCTTCCTCTTTCATCCCTTACTGCCAGTCCAAATACACCTACTACTTTTCCTTCTTTTCGTTTTCCTACTATCGAATTCCAATCCCCCATGACTATTAAATTTTCTTCTCCCTTCACTATCTGAATAATTTCTTTTATCGCATCATAGATTTCTTTAATCTCTTCATCATCTGCGGAGCGAGTTGGCATATAAACTTGTACTACTGTGGTAGGCGTGGCCTTCGCATCTGTCTTGGCTACAATAATGCGTTCAGTATGCTGTTCGTAGCAGCTTACCAGCGCTCCTATTTTAATGTTTATTATTAAACCTACTCCCGGATTACGCGATCATTCGACTGAATAACGTTGTGTTTAAAGTTGTGAAACAAGAATTCCTTTCGGTTTTTACTGTTATTGTTTGTAGATCACGCACTTTTTCATGCATGGCTACATAGAAGTTCTCCTATTTGTCAGCTTCCGTATTCACGTCACGGGGAGAAGTCTCCTGGTCTCCTCCTCATGCCACAACACTACTGGTTAACAGCAATGAAATCAGCAACACCAGGAGTTTGCTGAACCTTATTAACGAAATTTTTGTGGATGGAACTCGCAATGTCTGCCTCTATTGGCCATCGAGTTTCCTGGTTTGAAAGAAACAGGAAGGATTCAGGTCCCTAAGAAAGATAACACTTGCTGCTAACGACTGAAGAGTAATGACTAGGTAGTGGGAGATGGAAAAGTACGTGCTTTTATCCAGGAGACTGATGAGTCAGTTCCTGCTGTTGTGTATAAAGACGCCATCACCTGACCACTGAGTACAGGAAGTGTGTTGAACTTATAATTTCCAGCCGCTACTGTTGCCACCTTCCATATCCACGGAGTAAGAGTATGGTAGCATAAGGCCATCACTGTAAACAACAAAGCAGTAGGGTCACGAAGTTACTTCAATCCCTTCCGGAGCCAACTGCACAGTTCTAACGTCTCGCAACCAGTTCGTTCCTATCATTATACACTTCAGAGCTCTTATTGGTGTTTGTATCTATTTCTACGTGTTCTTTCTAGAGTCAACTAACTACTCTTGCAGTCACTGATCGTGCCCATGAAATGCTCTCATGAATATCTTTTATCGTGTCCCACCTACCTGCGCCAAGATTAGATTTTACGATTATAGTGCCAAAGTGCCGAAATTTAATGTTCATTCAGCTATATGACTGATTAACTCTTATGCTGATGTTTACGGTAATAAACCCGACTGTTATAATGACCATATGTTTCTGTTACAGATAAGTGATCCCGTCTCTAATTAATATACAGGGTGTTTCAAAAATGACCGGTATATTTGAAACGGCAATAAAAACTAAACGAGCAGCGATAGAAATACACCGTTTGTTGCAATATGCTTGGGACAACAGTACATTTTCAGGCGGACAAACTTTCGAAATTACAGTAGTTACAATTTTCAACAACAGATGGCGCTGCAAGTGATGTGAAAGATATAGAAGACAACGCAGTCTGTGGGTGCGCCATTCTGTACGTCGTCTTTCTGCTGTAAGCGTGTGCTGTTCACAACGTGCAAGTGTGCTGTAGACAACATGGTTTATTCCTTAGAACAGAGGATTTTTCTGGTGTTGGATTTCCACCGCCTAGAACACAGTGTTGTTGCAACAAGACGAAGTTTTCAACGGAGGTTTAATGTAACCAAAGGACCGAAAAGCGATACAATAAAGGATCTGTTTGAAAAATTTCAACGGACTGGGAACGTGACGGATGAACGTGCTGGAAAGGTAGGGCGACCGAGTACGGCAACCACAGAGGGCAACGCGCAGCTAGTGCAGCAGGTGATCCAACAGCGGCCTCGGGTTTCCGTTCGCCGTGTTGCAGCTGCGGTCCAAATGACGCCAACGTCCACGTATCGTCTCATGCGCCAGAGTTTACACCTCTATCCATACAAAATTCAAACGCGGCAACCCCTCAGCGCCGCTACCATTGCTGCACGAGAGACATTCGCTAACGATATAGTGCACAGGATTGATGACGGCGATATGCATGTGGGCAGCATTTGGTTTACTGACGAAGCTTATTTTTACCTGGACGGCTTCGTCAATAAACAGAACTGGCGCATATGGGGAACCAAAAAGCCCCATGTTGCAGTCCCATCGTCCCTGCATCCTCAAAAAGTACTGGTCTGGGCCGCCATTTCTTCCAAAAGGAATCATTGGCCCATTTTTCAGATCCGAAACGATTACTGCATCACGCTATCTGGACATTCTTCGTGAATTTGTGGCGGTACAAACTGCCTTAGACGACACTGCGAACACCTCGTGGTTTATGCAAGATGGTGCCCGGCCACATCGCACGGCCGACGTCTTTAATTTCCTGAATGAATATTTCGATGATCGTGTGATAGCTTTGGGCTATCCGAAACATACAGGAGGCACCGTGGATTGGCCTCCCTATTCGCCGGACATGAACCCCTGTGACGTCTTTCTGTGGGGACACTTGAAAGGCCAGGTGTACCGCCAGAATCCAGAAACAATTGAACAGCTGAAGCAGTACATCTCATCTGCATGTGAAGCCATTCCGCCAGACACGTTGTCAAAGGTTTCGGGTAATTTCATTCAGAGACTACGCCATATTATTGCTAAGCATGGTGGATATGTGGAAAATATCGTACTATAGAGTTTCCCAGACCGCAGCGCCATCTGTTGTTGAAAATTGTAACTACTGTAATTTCGAAAGTTTGTCTGCCTGAAAATGTACTGTTGTCCCAAGCATATTGCAACAAACGGTGTATTTCTATCGCTGCTCGTTTAGTTTTTATTGCCGTTTCAAATATACCGGTCATTTTTGAAACACCCTGTATCTACACTATGTGATCAAAAGTTTCCGGACACTCCCAAAAACATACGGTTTTCATATTAGGTGAAATGTGCTGCCACGTACTGTCAGGTACTCCACATCAACGACCTCATTAGTCGTTAGACATCGTGAGAGGGGAGAAAGGGGCGCTCTGCGGAACTCACTGACGTCGAACGTGGTCAGGTGATTGGGTGTCACTCATATCGTACGTCTGTGCGCGAGATTTCCACACTCCTAAACATCCCTAGGTCCACTGTTTCCGATGTGATAGTGAAACGGAAACGTGAAGGGTTTCGCCCAGCACAAAAGCGTACAGGCCGACCTCGTATACTGACTGACAGAGACCGCCGACAGCTGAAGAGGGTCGTAATGTGTTATAGGCAGACATCTATGCAGACTATCACATAGGAATTCCAAACTGCATCAGGATCCAATGCAAGTACTATGACAGTTACGCGGGAGGTGAGAAGACTTGGATTCCATCGTCAGCTGCTAATAAGCTACACCTCACGCCGTAAAATGCCAATCGACGCCTCGCTTGGTGTAGCGAGCGTAAAAATTGGACGATTGAACAGTGGAGAAACGTTGTGTGGAGTGACGAAACACGGTACACAATATGGCGATCCGATGGCAGGGTGTGGGTATGGAGAACGCCCGGTGAATGTCATCTGCCAGCGTGTGTAGTACCAACAGTAAAATTTGGAGGCGGTGGTGTTATGGTGGGGTCGTGTTTCTCATGGAACGGGCTTGCACCCGTTGATGTTTTGCGTGGCACTATCAGAGCACAAGTTTACATTGATGTTTTAAGCACCTTCTTGCTTCCCACTCTTGAAGAGCAGTTCGGGGATGGCGATTGCATCTTTCAACACGATCGAGCACCTGTTCATAATGCACGGCCTGTGGCGGAGTGGTTACAGGAGAAGAACGTCGCTGTAATGGACTGGCCTGCACTGAGTCCTGACCAGAATTCTATATAACACCTTTCGGATGTTTTGGAACTCCGACTTCGTGCCAGGCCTCACCGACCGGTGCAGCACTCCGTGAAGAATGGGCTGCCATTCCCCAAGAAACCTTCCAGCACCTGACTGAACGTATGCCTGCTAGAGTAGAAGCTGTCATCAAAGCTAAGGGTGGGCCAACACCATACTGAATTCCAGCATTACCGATGGAGGGCGTCACGAACTTGTAAGTCATTTTCAGCCAGGTGTCCTGATACTTTTGATCACAAAATGTATGTGCGTGGTGTATTACCCACATTTTCATACTTAATTAGGCCACTCCTATTATCATTTCATTTTGCATTTGTGCAACACCATCTTTGCTGTAAATTAACTTACACGAGGCCAAAGGCCATATCGCAGTGCTAACACTGGTTACCGTCAGATCGCCGAAGTCAAGCGCTCTAGACCACTTGGGCAAGTCACCGTCCGAGTCTGAAGAGCACTCTTGACAAGCGGGGTGCACTCAGCCCTTGTGAGACTAACTGTGGAGCTATTTGACTACGAAGTAGCGGCTCTGACCCCGAAAACTGACAACGGCCGGGAAAGCGTTTTGCTGACCACATGCCTCTTCATATCCACATCCTATCGACTGAGGATGACACAACGGACGGCCAGTATCGTCCGACATTCCGAGGCCTTTTCAGACAGAGTTTGTGTGGGTGTGCGTGTGCGCGCGCGCGTGTGTGTGTGTGTGTGTGTGTGTGTGTGTGTGTGTGTGTGTGTGTGTGTGTGTATGATTTGCATGACCTTATGGGGCGCTTCACTTTTCTGCGGGTTATCAGAGACTTGGCGATAGCATCAAGGGAATGCTAATCAGCAACATCATAAGTTCATCACAGAAATTTCGTCTGCGGCACTGGCAATTTCGATTATCAACGGATAAAGTTCAAGATCTTCATACAATGTGCTTTAGACAAGTATGTTCCGAGCAAAATAGTGAGAAATGGATATGACCCACCGTGGTTTGACAAACGTCTTCGAAAGTTGATACGAAATCAACGACAGCTTCACTGCAAATTCAAACATAGATTAATCCTCACAAACAAAAACTTAACAATGCCAAAATTAGCGTAAGGTGCACTGTGCTTGAAGCGTTCAACGAATACGAAAGTAAAACTCTATCTACTAATTTGGTAGTAAATTCTAAGAAGTTGTGGTATTACGTTAAATTAGTAAACGCATCGAAGCCATCTTCCCAGAAATAATAGCCGGCCGCCGTGGCCGAGTGGTTTAGGTGCTTCAGTCCGGAACCGAGCTTTTTCTACGGTCGCAGGTTCGAATCCTGCCTCGGGCATGAATGTGTGTGATGTCCTTAGGTTAGTTAGGTTTAAGTAGTTCTAAGTTCTAGGGGACTAATGACCTCAGATGTTAAATCCCATAGCGCTCAGAGCCATTTTTTCTAGGGGACTGATGACCTCAGATGTTAAGTCCCTTAGTGCTCAGAGCCATTTGAACCATTTTTTAACCAGAAATAATGGCACTGAAAGAGAGAATGATACAGAATATGCCGAAATACTGAACGTCTTTTTTCAATACTGTTTCACTCTACTTGCTCATTTAAATCGTCCCACGATCGACAAAATGACAGGTGTCGAAATAACTAAGCAAGGGATAGAAAAGCAACTGAAGTAGGTCAAAAGAGGCAAGGGTACTTAGCGTGACAGGATACCAGTTCAATTCTACGCAACGTGTACGAAAGTACTTAACCCTCTTCTAACAACAGTGTACAGTAGATATGAAAGAGAAGCGCAGCGTTTCCAATGATTGGAAGAAAGCGCAGGTCATACCGGTTTTCAAAAAGGGTCATCGAACAAAGGCGCAAAACTATTGGCCTACATCTCTGACTTCGGTCTGTTGTAAAATTTAGGAACACGTTCGATTATCGCGTATTCTGATATTTCTGGGCACCGACAGTCGCCTCTGTATGAACCAACATGGGTTCCGATTCAACGTTCATGTGAAATCCAGCTCGCTTTGTTAGTCCACTGGACCCAGAAAGCAGAAGATGCAGACGTGCAGATAGATACCGTGTTCCTTTACTTCCGGCAAGTATTCGATACAGTTCCACACGGACGCCTAATGGACAAAACACAAGCGTATGGAATATCAGACCACTGCGTGACTGGACTGAAGAGTTTCTAGCAAACAGAACTCAACATGTAATCCTAAACACAGAGGAGTCTTCAGAAGTAAAAGTAATTTTTGGAGTACTCCATGGAAGGACCATTAGTATTCACAAAATGTGTAAATGAAGTAGCAGATAATGTCGGAAGTTCCATGAGGCTTTTCGTGGGTAACGCTGTTGTATAGAGAGACGTCGCGGGGGTAGAAAATCGTATCGAAATGCAGGAAGACCTGCAGAGGGTCGGCGTGTGGTGCCTGGAGTGGCAGCTGACCGTAAAGTAAACAAATGTAAAGTATTGCGCATTTGTAGGCACAAGGACCCTTACTTGTATGATTACACAACTCCAGAACAATCACTGCAAGCAGTTACTTCCATAAAATATCTCGATATGAAAGAAGAAATTTAAAGTGAAACGACCGAATGAAATTAATCGGCATTAAGGCAGATGCCAGACTGCGATTCATTGGGAGATTCCTCAGAAAATATAGTCCATCAACAAAGGAAGTAGCTCACAAAACACTCCTTGGATCAGCGTGGCATTGTACCATATAGAGCTGCTAGAGGAAACAGAGAATATCCAAAGAAGAGGAGCACGTTTCGTTACTGGTTCATTCAGCAAGCGCGCAAGAGTCATGGAGATGCTCAGAAAACTCCAGTGGCATACGCTGCAACAGAGGCTTGCTGTTCACGGTACGATAAAGTTCGGAGAGCGTACATTCCTAGAAGAGTCAACCAATATAGTACTTCCTGCTACGTACATCTCGGGAAACGACCATCGAGACAAAATTAGAGAGATTCGAGCCCACTCTGAGGATTACCAGCAGTCGCTCTTCCCCCGAACCATGCGCTACTGGAACAGAAAAAGGGGGAAGTAACACTGGTACAGAAAGTACCCTCCACCACGCACCGTAAGATGGCTTGCGGAGTATAGATGTATGTACAGACCCTCCACCACATTATGATACGTGTTAACACTAGTATTTGGAAACAAAACGTAACCACTAGTAATTGTCTTGGGGAATGATGTTAATAACAATGATCTTTTCAAAAAATTTAGTTTCGCGACCGAAACATGGTTGAACCCTTTTGTATTACTCCGTCAGAAAATTGCACTTTACCTCTCACGAGGCAATTATCCCTAAATTAGGAACCACTGTCCTATAGCAACTACTGGAACAGCAAAGTTATGAGATTTTGCGTCCATTTGAAGCAGCCCTCTCAGTTGCGAGCTAACTGACTTCACAGCAGAGTTAACTCTGGATTGGTCATAACACAACTGAGACTCCACAAAACCCACATTTGCATACTCAGTTGTGTCCAGGGAACCCTTGATACGCTATTTTTCGTTTATATCCATGCTGTTTCCATCTCCCCCAGCTATCAACACCTGAACTTCTTTGTTCAAATCGTTACACATTCGTCAAGTTTCCTATTACCTGGCTAATACAATCAAATCACTTGGTTTCGCAAAACTTGTGCCCTGGATCCCCGCACCTAATTTTTCCTGTAGCTGTCACCCTCTACCCCCCATGAGTGCTGCCAGATTTATCCGCAAATTGTGTTTCTAGGAGCCCATAAGGGAGTATACAGGATATTCCAAAGCTATGAGGTTATTGTTAATTTGAGGTTAATATTGCTCCCTTTGCCGAAAAGGCCGGCCGGAGTGGCCGAGCTGTTCTAGGCGCTTCAGTCTGGAACCGCGCGACCGCTACGGTCGCAGGTTCGAATCCTGCCTCGGGCATGGGTGTGTGTGGTGTCCTTAGGTTAGTTAGGTTTAAGTAGTTCTAAGTTCTAAGGGACTGATGACCTCCGATGTTAAGTCCCATACTGCTCAGAGCCATTTTTTTTTTTTTTTGCCGAAAAGGGTCCAGGACAGGTCTTTGTATTTCTGAGTTTTCAGTACTAAAAAGGTTTTTTTTTACTTGAAATGACCTCGGCCAGACTCACTAGACGACAGATCTGTGCTTAGTAATAAACTGTGTCGGTTCTTGGCTCATCAGTTACGGTGTTGTGAGCAAAGAGTGAACATTAAGTTCTGCGTTAAGCTCGGGAAAACCTGTAATGAAATGTGGACAATGATTAAGCAAACATATGTAGGCGAGGAACTTTCAAGATGTCATGTTTTCGAGTGGTATTAAAAGTTTCGTGAAAGCAGAGATTCAGTGCAAGACGATGCCAGAGCGGTCTGCAGCACATACCGATGCAAACGTGGAGCGTGTATCGCAGTTATCGCATGAAGACCGTCAGGTAACTCTGCGTCCCATATCAGAAGAACTTAATTTGAATCGTGGTGTGTGCCATAAAATTTTACGCTAATGTTTGGCGAAACGGAAACTTAATGCAAAACTAGTCCCTCACGCACTAACAGACGAACAGAAAGAGAGGAAAGACCAAGAATCTTTACTGAACTACTGAACAGATCCAGAAGACATTTTTGTCAAATATTATTGTTAGGGATGAAAGTTGGTGCTACCAGTACACTCTCACACGAAGCATCATAGTGCTGAAAGGCGGAGTCCTGGATCACCAGCCTCGATAAAAGACAAACGACAACCTTCGAGAACAATGTTGACCGCATTCTTTGACAGTGGAGGGATAGTTCACCAGGCCAAACAGCGAACCAAACTGTTTACATCGAAATGTTGGAACATTTGCGTCGCCGCCCTGATTTCTGGCATTCTCAGGACTGTATCTTACTGCATGACAGTGCAAGACCCTATACTGCTTTACCTGTTACCAAGTAGCTGGCCAAACGTTCTGTTATGGCCATCCCACATCTACCATATTCGCCCGACCTCTCGCCTTGTGATTTTTTCTTGTTCCGCGATGAAAAGGCGACTGAAAGGAAAGCTTCATAAAGATATCGCAGACGTCCAACAGGGTGTGACAAATGAGCTCAAAACCTTTCCTGCTTGCTTCAAAGACCTCCAGAAACGTTGGCGACTGTGTATATGATAGGGGACTACATCGATAGACGCTAGTATCATTATTTGGTTATTGCAATTTTCTATTTTTAAAAAAAGACCTGTCCTGAAACTTTTCTGACAAAGTGAGTATACAGACTCTAGAAAACTGTAACATGAGTACTTTGAGATGGACAATCGGTAATGAATACTTCATGGAGTCGTCAGAGAGCAGTTAGTGCGAGGCACGTGCTATGAACTGCCATTATAGCTCAACAAACAATTAGTTGCCTCATCACCGTTAGCGGGACAGGAAAAACAGTACAAAATCTTTTGTGATGTGTCCATAGTGGAAATTACCACTCTTTACAATCCACGACTGGCTGTCCAAGATGGAAAATTACTCCTTACAGGAAATCAAAGACGTATGCTTAACGTATACTGCAGCAGGGCACAGACCCGTCAACTACAACGAAAGGGTAGAGAAAAGTTTCACGTTAGCTGTCGTCTTAAATGAATCAGTTTACTCGTCAGAGACAGAAATTTGTGAGGAACGGGATTATTAAGACATGTAGAGCTGGTCTAAAGCCACGACGAAGGTTTGTTCGTACAGTAGAGTTTGATGAAATGGTGTTTGACCGTGTGAGAGGAGATTCACAAATAAGCACCACGATATAATAAATATTGGTTGCTTTTACTGACCCCACGGCTAACGTGATTCAGTAGCTGAACAGTTGAAGGAAAATTGGGTTTCATTACAAATAGGTACACCACTCATGCAATTATAGTTGGTGGTAACTTCAATCTACCCTCGATATGTTGGCGAAAATATATATTCAAAGCCGTCAGTAATTTTACTGAGTGCTTACAACGAAAATTATTTTGAGCAATTAGTTCGGGAGCCTACTCGAAGTGTAAATGGTTGCGAAAACATACTTCTCCTCTTAGCAACAAATAATCGTGAGTATATAGGGAGCATCATGACAGATACAGGAATTAGTGACCACGAGGTCGTCGTAGCGAGACTCATCAATGCAAAATTCACCGAAAGAAAAAAAAAGAACAGAAAAAATTCACTTGATGGCTTCCTAAGAGACAGTCTCCACTACTTCCCAACTAACTATGAATGTGTAGACCAGGTGTGGATTAAATTTAAAGAAACAGTATCTAGAGCAGCTGAGAGATTTGTAGTGAATAAATTATTTAAATGATCGCCTGATCCCCATTGGCATGTCAGAACACTGTTGCAGAAACAACGAAAAAGGCATGCAAAATTTAAAGAAACAAAATTTCTCTAACGTAGGCGATGTTTTACAGAGGGTCGAAGCTCAGTACGAACTTCGATGCGAGATGTTTTCATAGCTTCCACAACGAAACTCTGCCTCGACATCTAACAGAAAATCCAAAGAGACTCAGGTAATATGTAAAGTACAGCAGCGGTAAGACTGATTAGTACATTCATTGAGCGATACCAGTGACTACATCGTCGATGATAGCACCACTAAAGCGGAGTTATTAAACACAGTTTCCCGAAATTCCTTCACCAAAGAAGACAAACTATATGTTCCAGAAGTCGAATGGAGAACAACTACCAACGTGAGTAACTTGGTTAGCAAAGCACCTTAAAGGATTCAATGAAGGCAAGTCTTCCGGTCCAGGTGTCACCACAGTAAGGTTACTTTCGGAGTATGCTGATGAAATAGCCCCATACTTAGCAATCATACATAACCGCTCGCTTCATGAGAGGTCCTTTCCAAACGCCTGGAAAGTAGCACAGATCACACCAGTACTTTAAGAAGGGAAATAGGACCCATATCAGTAAGGACGATTTGCATTAGCGTTTTGGCACCGAACATCGTGAATTACCTCGAAGTTAACGGTGCACAGTCAGCACGGATTCAGAAAATATTGTTCTTGTGAAACACAACTAGCTCTTTGTTCTCACAAAGTAATGAGTACTATCGACAGGGACAGAATTCCAGATGGTTTATGACGCTGTTTATCACAAGAGACTTTCAAATTGCGTGCTTATGTAGTATCGCTTAACTTGTGCGACTGAAATCATGATTTCCTGTCAGATAGGTCACGGTTCGTAGAAATAGGCGGAAATTCATCGAGTAAAATAGAAGTGATGTCTAGGTTCACCAAGGAAGTGTTATAAGCCGTCTGCTGTTGCTAACCTACCTTCAGGAGGTAATCTGAGCAGCCGTCTTAGATCTTTTGCAGATGATATAGTCATTTACTGACTATTAAAGTCATCAGAAGATCAAAACCAATTGCAAAATAGTTTAGACACGATATACGATACCTATATGGTGCGAAAAGTGGAAATTTTCTCTCACTAAGGAAAAGCGTGAGGTCATCCACGCGATTACAGAAAGAAATCCTTAAATTTCAGTTGCACGATAAATCACACAAATCTGAAGGCTGTCAGTTGGACCTATGCACTACAATTACTAACAACTTAAACTGGAACGTTTATATCGATAATGTTGTGGAGAAGGCAAACCAAAGACCACATTTTATCGACAGAACCTTTAGAAGATGCAGCAGGTCTAGTAAAAAGACTGCCTGCACTGCACTTGATCGACCTCTTTTAAGAGTACTGCTGTGCAGTATGGGATGGCTATCAGAAAGGAAAAAATTCAAAGAAGAGCAGCTCGTTTTGTATTTCACCGAAATAGGGGAGAAAGAGTCACGAATATATAAGCGAGTTGGGCAGTCATTAAAACAAAGGCTTTTTTTTCGTTGCGAAAGAAGTGATCGTCATTATAAAATATGATAAACCGTAACGCATACAGAAAGGTTAGAGTATTCATTTTTTCCACGCGCTTTTCGAGAGTGGAACAGCAGAGAAACAGCCTGAAGGTGTTACGAAAAATACTCTGCCAGGCACTTAAGTATGAATTGCAGATGTAGATGTAGATACTATGACTACGCGTGAAACAGTGTTTGAAGAATAAATTATTAACACCTATCATCCACTCGCGCGCCAAATACCGGTGGTAAAAGTTTCTTCACCGCGGGACTGTAGCCAGCCGTCTCCAAGACGAGCGCCAGCCTACAGCGATGAGTTAGCGACCACCGCTGCGGTGACGTGCAGTCGGTCACTAGTAACTTTACACCCCTCATAAACCGACTGTGGAAGCGATAGGGACAAACGATTTTAACCCAACGACTAACGTTATGACACTAACACTAAAGCTGCTGGTCATCGTTTTTCAACAGTTTCTCTCAGATTTACTTGTTGGTGAAAGGCTTAAGTTATTTTAAATTTAATTTATTGGCCTTTAGCTTACAGCATTCAGCCCGTTCTGTTTTGCCTAACATCTACCGGTGCCGATAGATCATTACTTCTTAAGTATTATTTGTTTTCACTCTCTCCCCTCTCTCCCTCTCTTTCCTCTTCCTGTCTCTGTCTCTGTCTCTGTCTCTCTCTCTCTCTCTCTCTCTCTCTCTCTCTCTCTCTCTCTCACACACACACACACATACAAACACGTTGTAGACAAAACATACGTAATTACTGATAGACCTATATCATATAATCATATACAATTTATATGTTAGAGAACAGTCTCGTACAGTCCATGAAATAGATGTTTTAGATGCGGATAGCTGCGGCAACAATGAAGCTGTACATCGCATTGAAAAGTCTGTGATCTTCTGTTGCTAACAAAGATAACGTGCATGTCGGCGATGGGTGACCAACATTCAGAAATTCTTGCAGAAGGATTGTAGTATTTCCATATAGACTGCGGGACTCGAAGAAAAGGTGATCTCGTTCCTTTTCTTTTACACAAGGGCATGAAACTTTCTCTGCGTGTGCAACCTGTGTAGATGTTAACGAAACTGTCGTGGGTAAATGTGTGCGTGGCTATCACAGGGGCAAGGTGGCTTGACAATGAATGTGTGTAGAGGATGTTGTGGACCAGGGGACCGATAGATGAATTGATATGTTATCCTTGCCCTTGTGTCTTCTTGTCTGCTTCCATTCTCGTTACCGATTGGCTATCGTGCCTCAGTAAATGGCATATCGGTAATTCGTACTAGGAACTGCATTACAGGTAGTGTACCTTGCCATATCAGCTTCGTTGCCATTGATATCACAGTGCGATTTCATACAAGTAAAACTAACGGAATGGCCTCCTTCAAGCATCGATTCCATCATGTCTATCATCGTGTATGCAATTGGGCTTTCAGTCAAAGAGATGCTAAAATTTTTAAGTGCTGTTAGAGCAGATAAAGAGTTAATGAAAACTAAATGTAGAGTTGCAGTCATCTGCGAGCAGTAACAAACTGCTCCTGCACTGTCCAATCAAGCTGATGTGAGCCGTGCCGATTCCAGCGCGTGGACAGTTGTGCTATGTTTCTCGGCTGAGAATCAATGGAGATAACACCACGATCGAGATGGTGCCACAGATTCTCGTCTGGGTTTAAATACGGGGAGTTTCGTGGCCAGGGGAGAACAGTAAACTCATGCTGATGCTCTTTGAACCACACACATACACTGCAAGCTGTCTGATACGTTGCATTGTCCTCTCGTAGACGCCATAGTGCCGAGGTAAAACAAACTGCTTGTACTGTGGACATGGTCCCCAAGGATAATGCATACTTGTGGTGATCCAGTGTGCCCTACTGTGCCATCCAGAATGACGAGATCCCCCAGGGATTCCCTTCCAGCATGATGGCCCCTTTCGATGACTATCGCAGGGTATTTGCTTCCAGAGGTTCACGGAGTACACGCCAACGGACATCTGTCCATGGATGATAAAACGTGATTTATCTGAATTGACAATCACCACCGAGCAGAAGTCAAGCTGGTATTTGCGCCCGTACGCAGCAACGAATGCTGGACGGCCGTGGAGGAGACCCTGTTGGTAGCACCTTGGTTCATCTGGGCGGCCAGTTGCTCAAGAGCTGCACGTCTATTCGAGCATACACATATCTGTCTGCAGCCGTTGTCCACCCTTGTCATTCATGACCCATGGTGCACCGCAGCTGGCTATGGATAGCACCACTCTGTCGTGTACGGCATACTTTAACTACAGCGACATGCGAACGTTTCACAAACTTAACCGTTTCGGAAATGCTACCACCCTAGCTCCGAAAGTCAATGACCATTCCCATTTTGGACGTCAGACAAATTGCTCTGTCTCCGTCTTACGACAACGACTGCAGTGTTTTGCGTGAACCCGCCCCCCCCCCCTCCCCCCGAACATGTTTTATGTATCTTCTACTGCTAGTGGTGTCTCTGCCATCTGTGAGGCGCTATAGCACGTTGACGCTGAAATTAGGCGGTGGCCGCATTGATGTGAATGGATTGTTTAGTAGTGCAACAAGTTCCGGGGAAATGATGCTTCTCTCTGCTGATGATTTGAACAGCCCAGGTTTCTGCAAAGGTGGTACGCAGGACGCGCATCTGACAGACGCCACGGTTTTGGTGTCTTCAGAATCATATACACTCTAAGACAAAAAGACGACGCACCATTGCAATCGATACACGTGACGTACCTGTGCAGACAAGTAGATGATTGCAGTTTCAGAAAAATTGGGTGATATATTCAAGAGTAAGAGCTTCACAAATTGAACAAGCCAAAAACGCCCATAGTCCACCTCTGGCGCTTAAGTAAACAAGTATTTGGTTTGTTATTGATCCATAGATTTGTTGGATGCTCTTCTGAAGGGTATCGTGCCAAATTCTGTCCAGTTGGCGCTAGATTATCAACACCTAGAGCAGGTTTGAGGGGCTCGCCCATAATACTCAAACTGTTCCGAGTTCAGGAGAGACCCGGCGACTTTGCTGGAAAATGTAGGGTTTGGCAAGCACGAATACAACTCTCGTCATGTGCGGGCGGGAATTATGTTACTGAAATGTAAGCTCAGGATGGCTTGTCGTGAATGGCAACAAACGGGGTGTAGAATATCGTCGACGCACCACGGTGCTGTAACGGTGCCGCGAATACCAAAAAAAAGAGGTCTTGCACCAGAGACCATCACTCCTGGTAATGGAGCTGTATGCCAGGAAACAGTGAGTTTGCTATCCCAGCATTTTCTGGGTCATCACGACTCACCAGACACATCTCCACAGGCCATCGTGGGTCAGTTCTAAGCCGAACTCATCACTGAAGACAGTTCTACTGCAGTCGGTGAGACTCAAGGCCCTGATGACCAGCAAAGAATTGACTGGAGATGCCCCGGACAATGGTGGGACACCAACTGTCATCCTCCATACGCACGAACAACCAGGTGTAGTGGTCTGGGGTGCTTTTTCATTTCTAAGCAAAAACCGTTCGGTTGTTATCTGTGGTAAAAGTGCAGCACACGACCCGTTCTGTTGACCTTCGTGGCAAGCTCACCTGGGCTTTTATTTCAGTAAAATAATAGTCACCTGCACACAGCAAGAGTGTCTTCTGCTTTCCTTCGCGCTTTTTCAAACATTCATTGCCTGGCTATCAAGGACGCCAGATCTCTAATTGAAAACGTTTGGAACATCATGGGCAGGGCCGTCTGGATAGCTCTGGATTTTGACGAGCTAATGCTCCAATTGGACAGAATTGTGCGAAGCCGAATAACTGCTTGCATAAGGGCCAGAGGTGGACTAACGGATTGTTGACTTGCTCAATTTTTGAAGCGCTTTCTCTTGAATAAATCATCCAATTTTTCTGAAAGTAACTAATTGTTACGTTCAACTGAGCCAATTTTAACGGAAACGCAACCTTAAGACTATTTAACCTGAGTACGCTAATGATCGACCCAGAAATCTCCTGAGTATCTAAATACCCTTGGACTAAGTTGTAGGAGTGCTAGTAATCCAGGAGCATCTAGCTAATCATTGTACGATTTGGGTTCATTTCAGATTGTTGGATTCGTATCGATTCTTTTACAGTAGAAATTTGGTGTAGAGGTATCGCCGGAATAGATTGACTGGAGGTTCATGTACTTGAAACAAGAGTATATTGGAAAGAGGTTTAGTGCGCAGTTCTCACACAAACTCTCATTCATCCGTATTGGCTTTTATAAATTGCTTATGTCAATAAATGTTAAAGATCATTTCTAGTGCTCCGTTATATGAAAATGCTCAGTCTTGGCTCAATTGTTATACATTACTGGTCATTAAAATTGCTACACCAGGAACTAATGCAGATGATAAATGGGTATTCATTGGTCAAATATATTATACTAGAACTGACATGTGATTACATTTTCACGCAATTTGGGAGCATAGGTCCTGAGAAATCAATACACAGAACAACCACCTCTGGCCGTAATAATGGCCTTGATACGCCTGGGCATTGAGTCAAACACAGCTTGGATGGCGTGTACAGGTACAACTGCCCATGTAGCTTCAACACGATACCACAGTTCATCAAGAGTACTGACTGGCATATTGTGACGAGCCAGTTGCTCGGCCACCATTGACCAGACGTTTTCAGTTGGTGAGAGATCTGGAGAATATGTTGGCCAGGGCAGTAGTGTCCAGGAAGGCCTGTACAGTACCTGCAACATGCCGTCCTGCATTATCCTGCTGAAATGTAGGGTTTTGCAGGGATCGAATGAAGGGTAGAACCACGGGTCGTAACACATCTGAAATGTAACGTCCACTGTTAAAAGTGCCATCAGTGGGAACAAGAGGTGACCGAGACGTGTAACCAATGGCACCCCATACCATCACGGCCGGTGAAACGCCAGTATGGCGATGATGAGTACTCGCTTCACTCGGTTCACCGCGATGGTGCCAGACACGGATGGGACCATCATGATACTGTAAACAGAACCAGGATTCACACGAAAAAATGACGTTTTGCCACTCGTGCACTCAGGTTCGTTGTTGAGTACACCATCGCCGGCGCTCCCGTCTGTGATGCAACGTCAAGGGTAACTGCAGCCATGGTCTCCGAGCTGATAGTCCATGCCGCTGCAAACGTCGTCGAACTGTTCGTGCAGATGGTTGTTGTCTTGCAAAAGTCTCCATCTGTTGACTCAGGGATCGAGACGTGGCTGCACGATCCGTTTCAGCCGTGCGGATAAGATGCCTGTCATCTCGACTGCTAGTGATACGAGGCCGTTGGGATCCAGCACGGCGTTCCGTATTACCCACCTGAACCCACCGATTCCATATTATGCTAACAGTCATTGGATCTAGACCAACGCGAGCAGCAACATCGCGATACGATAAACCGCAATCGCGGTAGGTTACAATCCGACCTTTATCAAAGTCGGAAACGTGATGGTACGCATTTCTCGTCCTTACACGAGGCATCACAACAACGTTTCACCAGGCAACGCCGGTCAACTGCTGTTTGTGTATGAGAAATCGGTTGGAAACTTTGCTCATGTCAGCACGTTGTAGGTGTCGCCACTGGCGCCAACCTTGTGTGAATGCTCTGAAAAGCTAATCATTTGCATATCAGAGCATCTTCTTCCTGTCGGTTAAATTTCGCGTCTGTAGCACGTCATCTTCGTGGTGTAGCAATTTTAATGGCCAGTAGTGTATAATTCATCTGTATAATTCTGACCCTGAAGTTTTGGGACGCACTGTACCCCCAGCTGTGTCGGAAACATTAGCATTAAATCTCTCCTGAGTAGTTTCCCCGGGAAGAGCGGGATGGGGCGGCGATATGGTAACACAGTCTGCCCACTCCCACTGATAGTGATCGGCAGCGCCTGATCGCCTCCGCAGGCGGGCGGTACTATTTACTGGCTGGGACAGAGGCGTGGGGCGCGCGAGAGTCAACGCGATCCGCTGAGCAAACGGCCATCCATCAGCGGCTCTGACCTGTCTCATCGGCAAGCGCTTTAAGCAGGCAGGCAGGCAGGCAGTGTGGGGGTGGCCGTGTGATGTGTGGACTCGCCCCGGCGCTAATGTCGGCCGATTAACGGCCCTCGTTTCCACATTACCCGGCGCCTAAGTGCCGCCATTAAAATCTTCTTAGCGGCCCCTGCGCCAATAAGTCACTGCCCTAAGATACTGCCGCTCCGCTATATTTGGCGTTTAGAGGTCCTTTTTTTTCGTTTTAAACGGATCACATTTTGTCTTGTTTACTAACCTACGAAAACTCTGTATGTAAGATTTTTTCCCGGTTTCTTTCATGCCAGCGGCGCTGAGTAGCCGCGCAGTCTGGGGCGCCTTGCCACGGATTTTCGCTGCTCCCCCCGTCACAGGTTCGAGTCCTCCCCCGAGCATGAGTCTGTGTGTTGACCTTAGCTACTTAGTTTGAGTCAGAGTAAGTAGTGAGTAAGCCTAGGGACAGCTACCTCAGCAGTTTGGTCCCATAGGAACTTCCCACACGTTTCCAATTTCTTTCTCGCTTACCCCTGGCTATAGCACTAACACAACATAGGTGCAAAAGTAAAATTTTTGTAATTGTATGTTTATATTTTTTTCACACTGATGACTTCTGTAATGGATTATGCTGTTGTATTTCTTTTACGCACTGTTCAGAAGAATTGGGGAACACGTGTGCCAACGTCCGGTACGTTAAATCTTTTTTGATACAAGTCGAATGTGCTCTTATTGCGTGGTTTGACATCTTTGCTTTCAATGTAGGCAAAAATTAAAATCATTCGCCATCTATCGGCTGTGTTATGCATTACAGTGTCAGGTGACCGTCAGAAGGAAGTGGGTACCGGTGCCCAAGTATTTTGTAGTGAGGTTCACAGATAGCAGTTGTCATTTTCGGAAATTGTATTCAACCAAGCACATGGAGTGCGCCATCTTAATGCAGTGCACGTTAAATATGATGAAAAAAGGGTGGACTTTCGGTCGTGTTGCTGCGATCCAGTACCTCTCCGTGAGTCATCCATAGATTGTGGACACGCTGCAGAGAGACAAGTGAGTACAAATGACGAGTTGGACAAGGTGGCCAACGCGATGCAACCCCATATGGAGATGGATATCTACATCTACATCTACATACATACTCCGCAATCCACCAAACGGTGCGTGGCGGAGGGTACCTCGTACCACAACTAGCATATTCTCTCCCTGTTCCACTCCCAAACAGAACGAGGGAAAAATGACTGTCTATATGCCTCTGTACAAGCCCTAATCTCTCTTATCTTATCTTTGTGGTCTTTCCGCGAAATGTAAGTTGGCAGCAGTAAAATTGTACTGCAGTCAGCCTCAAATGCTGGTTCTCTAAATTTCCTCAGTAGCGAGTCACCAAAAGAACGCCTCCTTTCTTCTAGAGGCTCCCACCCGAGTTCCTGAAGCATTTCCGTAACACTCGCGTGATGATCAAACCTACTAGTAACAAATCTAGCAGCCCGCCTCTGAATTGCAAATATCTGGGCATTTCTCCGTTGCGGCGTCGTAATGATACCGCCAGAGCACTGTAAGACGATTTCAGACGGGCCACTGGAGCCTCTGGATCCTATCAGCCTGCAGTGAACAGGTTTACGAGAAAGTAACTTACGACTCAGACGTCTTGTTCGAGTACCCCGCTTGACACGACAGAATCTTCCCGCTCGCCTTCTATTCTGCCGTTGCCATGTCAACTGGCAACTTCGTCACTGGCGAAACGTGTTGTTCACAGACGTGTCCAGATATCCTCGAACGCAAGCTGATGGTTGTTTTTGTGGGCCGCGTCCGTGTTGAGCGGTACCTGCCAAGTGTTATCCAGGAAAACTACAGATTTCCAAGGTTCTGTGACGCAGTGCTGACAACCATACAAATCTTTTCTTTATCCACGGTCGCCTTACCGCCAGGCGAACAAGGTCCTGTTCGACCACGTGGTGGCTACTGGGTACGGTAGTGACCCTTAATTTCTTCTAATGCCATGGCCTATGTGGCGCGGGGCAGCAGGAATGTCATGTGAAGCCTGGGCATTGTAATGGAATGGCCGGCGGTGAGTACTAACTAAGCCCCATCGTGCATATCTGGGACGTGCCTGACAGGCGTGTTCGTGGTCGTCCTGTTCCATCGAACTCCCACGGGCTCTCATTGAAGTATAGGAACGGATACCACAGGGCGACCTCTGTAGTCTTATACAGAGCATGCTCCGTAGGCTTCAGTCAGTGATAAACGCTCACGGAGGGCGTACACGTTATTAAGCTCTCAGAGTCCAATGAAAAACACCCAGGACGACGGGATGAATGATTGTTCCCATTTTGTTTTCGACACATGTCGCACATTTCAATTTATGTAAACGGTCGAGACTGTAATGATGTTTCGTTGCGTACTTAGTTTGTGAAAGATAAATGTATAATTTGGTAACATACCCAGTCCTCAATTATTGCTCAGCGGAGAATGGCGGACGCCCTAAGTCATGTTCCTGTCATTGTTCTGAGCAGTGTGCATACAGTGTTAGCCAAAACCTGGGCACTCGCACTCTTAAGCGTGATTCATTATATACAAACAGGAAAGAAAAGTCACTTGCAAAATTTCGTCCCCTGCGTATTTCCGGTGGGAAATACACGCCAAAGGAAGGGAGTCAAGCAAATATATGATAAAAGTCATCAGTTAGTGCCCATGATGGAATTTTGCGTTAGAATACTCGGGTTAGAGCGTTAGATTCCGCGTATACGTGTAATTTATTTTATTTTTCTGGATTGTGGGATACGGTGTTTCGTTTCTTAATCGGTAAACAATGATCACAGCAGATCTTATGCGGGACACGTGAAATTTTGTGATACTAGCACAGAAAGTGTTTTTAATTATTGCACTTTTAAAGACGTATTTTGACTTTAAATGTTTCTCTGCATTTTTTTTTCACGCGCAGCATCACCTCACACCATCCGTTCCATTGCCAGCACTGTTTCTGCTTATTTCAGTTGTACCCCTTCCTGCAAAGAGAAAGAAATACCGACATCACACCACTCCTTCTTGCTCTGTCCTTGCTTAATTTATCCTAGACAGCTCCCCCGGAGCCATTCAGACTGTTTCGCACAACTTCATCAGCTACCAGATTACGCTACTCATTGCTACTGTTTTCAATAAGTTAGTGTCAGCTATCATGCCTAGCACTTTGATATCCGCTACATTTCTTTAGGCCTTTACGTCACTAGTAGATCTAGCAGCCCGCTTCACAGGTAATTAACAAAGTTTGTTACTATTTTATTATCATCAACATGTAACGAATTATTGTGTCTTTCAGCTCTGACTCAACTGGCCGCTGTTACTGAATGCAGTATGTATGTTTCACATATCCACAAATGGTTCAAAAGGCTCTGAGCACTATGGGACTTAACTACTGAGGTCATCAGTCCCCTAGAACTTATAACTACTTAAACCTAACTAACCTAAGGACATCACACACATCCATGCCCGAGGCAGGATTCGAACCTGCGACCGTATCGGTCGCGCGGTTCCAGACTGTAGCGCCCAAAACCGCTCGGCCACCTCGGCCGGTACATATCCACATTGATAAATATTGTACTTATTTGTGTCCTATGACAGGTGAAATGAAATGAAATGAAATGTGTGTGAATTACTGAAGGACCAAACTGCTGAGGTCATCGGTCTGTAAACTAGCTTATGCTAAGAACAACACACACACCCATGCCCGAGGGAGGACTCGAACCTGCGGCGTGAGAGGTCGCGCAATCAGTGACATGGCACCTCTAACAGCGCGACCACTCCGCGCGGCTCCTATGACAGGTAATTCGTTTTTAACTGGTTATAACTGTTCATAGCGACTTCTAATACGTCTGTCCAATACATTAAGAAAGTCATGGGGTAGCGATATGCACATATACAGATAGCGGTAGTAACGCGTACACAAGGTATGAAACCGCAGAACATTGGCTGAGTTGTCATTTTTACTCCTGTGATTCATGTGAAAAAGTTTCCGACGTAATTATTGCCGCACGATGGGAAATAATAGACTTTGAGCACGGAATGGTTGTTGGAGCTAGACGCATGGGATATTTCATTTCGGAAATCGTTTGGCAATTCAATTTGGGGTCCACTGTGTCACAAGTGTGCCGAGAACACCAAATTTCAGATATTACCTCTCGCCATGGACAATGCAGTCGCCAACAGCCTTCACTTAACGAGCGAGAGCAGCGACGTTTGAGTAAAATTGCCATTGCTAACAGGTGAAAGACACTGCGTGAAATAACCGCAGAAATCAAATGCGTGAAATAACCGCAGAAATCAATGTGGGACGTACGACGAACATATCCGTTAGGACAGTGCGACAGTATCTGAGGTTAATGACCTATGGCAGCGGGCGAGTGGCTATGCTAACAGCACGGCATCGCATGCACAGCCTCTCCTGAGTTAGTCACTATGTCGTTTGGGCCCTAGACAACTGGATAATCATGGTATGGTCAGGCGAGCCCCCATTTCAGTTGTCAATAGCTGATGATAGGATTATAATGTGGTGCAGACCCCACGAAACCATGGATCCAATCTATCAACCATGCACTGTGAAAGCTGGTGGTGGCTCCGTAATGGTACGAGCTGTATGTGCATGAAGTGGTCTGAGTCCTCAGGTTCAAATGAACCGACCATTGATTGGAAATGGTTACGTCTGGTTGCCTGGAGACCGTTTCCAAACACTCATGGACTTCATGTTCCCCTTTTATGGGTAACAGTGCGCCATCTTATCAGGCCACAATTGATCGCGTTTGCTTTGAAGAACATTCTGGATATTTCCGGCGAATGATTTGGCCACCCGCTCGAATCCCATCAAATATTTGTGGAGCATAATCGAGAGGGCAATTAATGCATGAAATCCTGGGGCTGCAACACTTTCGCAGTTATGGACGGCTATAGAGACATCATGGTTCAGTATTTCTGCACGGGACATCGAACGACTTGTTGAGTCTATGCAACGTTGAGTTGCTGCATTACTTTAGGAGGTATCCCATGACTTCTGTCACATCGCTGTAATTCTTACGTTCGACACTGAAAAACTTTAGTTAAAGGATATATATCGTTTAAGATACCGTGTTTTTAGAGCATTATTGGACGGATCAAAATTATAAAATAGAAAAATATAAACCTGATTCTGAAAGGATTTCTTGAACTCGACTATTCTTAACGCAGAACTGTACCCACTGCACTAACAGGACAGCACGTGGGAATGAAGATACTTCTCGCACATGTATTCAGTGTTCCTAAATTGCCTTTCTTTGACGTCCGTTTTATGTATATAAACAATGATGGACTGCTACTCCCTCCTCTCACACACTAAGTGCGCAGGATTTTCTCGCTGGAGAAATGAAGAAATGTAAGGCTCGAAGGACCATATTTATCTGGCCGTGAGCAAGGTAGAAGAGAGACACAGATTTACTTTAAGAGTCCTGAGGAACCGCGAAACAGATCGCTTACAAGGTCCACTTCTGACCCGTCGTTGAATACTGCTCGTCAGTCTGGAACGGTTATTTTGTCGGATCAACGGAAGAGATACAGAAGGGTCAAAGAACGTCTCCACGATTCGTCACGGGTTTGTTTCATCAGCATGAGAACGTCACGGAATTTTGAACAGTAGGCAGTGGATGATATTCGGAAGAGAGGCCTTGTACAAAGCGAAGAGCCTTACTTACTAAACAGTGAGAGCTCACAAGTGTGGTACTACTCCTTCCATCACAGATCTAGCCTAAATAACATGAGGCTAAAATTAGAGGAATTCAGGTTCACTAGGAAGTTAAGCGTCATTCTTTCTTCCCGTGTACCATACGTGACTGAGTAGTGGAGTGGGTTGAGGAGTGAGGCAACAATGATATCACTGCGAAGTTTTTCGCGGCATCGATCTTGTATAAAATCCGCTGGGCGCAACCATTCATTTCATGAGCAGGAGGTGGTGCATATCCTCTGACTGATGTGGTTCGAACACTGATTTTAGAGAACTAACCAATGTACTCTGTACCATCTGTCGAACAGCATTCGGAGCCTAACAAAGGCTACTGACGCGCGCGGAAGAGGGGAGGATGGTTTCACCACAGCCTAGAAGATAATCTACAAAATGAATCCTTCACTTTGCTGCAGAACGTGCGCTGTTTTTGAAATATCCTGGCAGTTAAAACTCTCCACCGGACCGGGATTCGAATCCAGAACTTTGACTTGCTCGGCCAATGAACTTACCGATTGAACGTCCAGGTCTAGTGTCTCCAGGAGATCTTCTGTCAAGCTTGGAAGGAAGCGGAAGAGGTAGTTCAAACGTTCAAATGTATGTAAATTCCTAAGGGACGAAACTGCGGAGGGAATCGGTCCCTACACTTACACACGACTAAGAACAAGACACACACCTACGCCCGAGGGAGGACTCCAACCTCTAGCGGGAAAGGCCGCACAATACGTGACATTGCGCCTCGAACCACGCGGCCACTCAGCGCGGCCAGAAGAGGTAGGGGCAGCAGTAAAGCTGTGGTGGCGAGTCGTGGGTGGACAGCTCGCTGGGTAAGATAATTGCCTGAGCAAGGAAAGGTCCCAGGTTCGAGTCCCATTCTGGCTTTCAGTTTTAGTCAGCCACGAAATTTCAGAACAGTCCACACTCTTGTGCAGAGCACAAGATTGATTCTGAAATGGCTCATATCATAATACATTTTCTTCCTTCCATTCGTTACGTTCTTTACCAGGCATTGTTTCTCGTTGTCTTGTTGCAAGAGGTCTTCATTCTGTAGTCGGCCAGTCCATCTGACCATGAACAGCGTCTTGTAGCATCACATTTCTAAGCATATCCTAGTCGTCTCGTTTCCATTCTCTCCATTGTCCTAATTTGGCACCCATATACATACAACTATATTGCAAACATACTTTTTCATTCAAGTTTTCCGGTCGCAAGATATATAGTTTTGATTTCAACAAATTCTACTGTGTCTTTTTTTCATGTTTCTTACTTTATTGATCTGTTACCGAGGTAGAAACTTCGTCTGCCTCTTCAAATCTTCTCTTATGCTAGTTTAACATTTAGTGATCAACTGAATCCACCGATTACCTAAATTACATACGAATTAAAATAGGACTACATTACACGGTCTCAGGTTTGGTAGAAGTTCGTAAATTTTATTTGACCATACCTCTTTCTGCCAATGGAACCACGTCACCACAGCCCCCTCCAAAAAAGAAGTCTCTCAAACTACTATAAAGCAGCTATTACAACTACCGGTATTTTAGATGTTATCTCTTTAACTTTTTCCTTCCTTTCCAGCGCGTTTCCTACGTTTCGGCTACAATTGCAGGCTGCCTTCCTCGTGATGTGTGTATGTTGCGTGCCAATACAGCTGTATATTCATTTTTCAGTCTATAACTCTCCATTTATCATTGGACAGGCGTGACTTCCAAATACACGGTGACTAGGCGATGAAGATGAATGTACTGAGAAGTAGCAGAAATGGCATGACCGAGAAACTTAAACTCGGAATTGGGGATCATGAAGAGAACGAAGTTAAGGAATTCTGCTACCAAGGCAGCAAAGTTACCGATAACGGACGGAGCAAGGAGGTCATGAAACGCAGAATAGGATTGGCAAGAGGACATTCCTATCCAACCGAGTTTAACTAGTATCAAAGTTAGGCTTTAATTTTAAGAAGAAATTTCTGAGAATGTACGTTAGGAGCACAGCAATGTATAGTAATGAAACGACTTGGGAAAACCAGAACAGAATATAATCGAAGCACTTGAGTTTTGATGGTACAGAAGAGTGTTAAAATTACACTGGTAATTATGACCACTGTCAACCGCGACGTTGGATGCCGTCTAGTGGTGCTCCAGGCACGTGACGTGGTAACAAAAGGATGTAAGCGGAGCAGACACGGACGTGGGATCACACTAGCGATGGTATGGGTTGCAAATGGGGAAATCCAATAATGCCGCCCTCGGGAGTTGTCTCGCCACCAGGCGGGTGCTGGGCTATTGCATCAGCCTCGAGGACTTTGTCGGAGACATTCTGCTACTGTGCATCTCTGACACCGGCGCGACTACGCTCACCGCGTTGAAACTATCCTGGGAGCGCAGTTGCCTATATCCGATACACCGCTCCCCATTGACTATAACCCTCGCACCACCACATTGACGATGCGACACAGAAATTGCTTCGCGATGTCAATCTACAGGCTCCATGCCGACTCCCCTCCAAGAGAGTAATGTCGCCGTCAGTAGTTGTCTCGTTATTAGACGGTATCTGGGCTACTTCATAAGCTTCGAGGAAAATGTTATTGTCATTGTGCTATTGTACATCTATGATACTGGCGTGGCTACAGTCACCTCAACGAACCTCTCATGGGAGTTCAATAGCTTGCAACAGATGCACCGCTGCCCATTTACCTTCGCACCCTCACTTTCACGATGCTACACTGAAATTGCCTCATGATTGCATGCTACAGACTCCATGCCGACATCGCCCCAAAGGACTAACACAGCGCTCAAGAGTTGTCTCGCCAATAGGAGGGTGCTGGGCTATTGCACAATCCTCGAAGACATTATCGGAGTCCCCCCCTGCGGGTTCGGGGGTTAGAATAGGCCCGCGGTATTCCTGCCTGTCGTAAGAGGCGACTAAAAGCAGTCTCAAATGTTTCGGCCCTATGTGATGGTCCCCTCTCGGGTTTGACCTCTATCTTTCTAAATTGTTCTGAAGAGCGAGCCAATTGGGGAAGGGCGCCTTACATGGTGCACTGTATCTGTCGTGCATTGAGACCTTTAGCCGGCTTTCTCGTCGTTGCAATGGTGTCCAGCTCGTTTTCCATCTCTTGGGCGAGGATACGTCCCTGTGTGCGACTACCACGCTGCACTGTGCAGTGTTGCTTTTCGCTGCGACGACGACCTCATACATTTTTGCACCTAAGATCCAGCACGGTAGCCAGTCCGTTGTGGTGGGGCCGCCATGTACCCTGTTGGTTGTAGCCCCCTGACAACACAGGGATCGCTGTACTGATGCCTGCGCCGTTTGCTCCCCATGTATGCCAAGGAGTAGATGCACTTCTCCCTGGGGCATCAGGACTCCCGGCAATGGCCATCCTGCCAGGTGGCCCTTGCTGTGGCTGGGTGGCGCCCATGGGGAGGGCCCTTGGTCGTAGTAGGTGGCATCGGGGTGGATGACACGCAATGAAGCGTGCCACATCATCTCTCGCTGGTGGCCAGCCACCAGCAGTCTCTAAGCGTTCGAGGGCTCATTTTAAAGATAATGTTTATGACCCCAAATCGTTCCCATCCCTGGCCACACCATGGGAGGAACGAAAGGCAATGAATGACAGTGACATGTATTCGCCCAGGTATCTCGTCTGTACCAGAGCTGATGGGGAATCCCTTGTATCCGTGAAGCCTCAGTTCTTTGTAGAGAACTTAGAGGACAAGTTTGGGGAGGTGGAGGGCTTGTCCAAAATGCGCTCTGGGTCAGTTTTGATAAAAACGGCATCCTCCGCCCAGTCACGCAGGTTACATGCTTGTGACAAGTTGGGGGATGTTAACATTACCATCACACCACATAAGAGTTTAAATATGGTCCAGGGTGTTATTTTCCATAGGGACCTACTTTTGCAGTCTGATGACGAGCTGCGCGCCAACTTAGAGCGTCGAGGTGTTCATTTTGTCCGGCGCGTTCATCGGGGTCTGAGGGACAGTCAGGTTGCTACCGGTGTCTTCATCTTGGCCTTCGAGGGTGATACATTACCGGAGAAGGTCAAGGTGATGGTCTACCGTTGTGACGTCAAGCCCTATATCCCTCCCCCGATGCGGTGCTTTAAGTGCTGGAAGTTCGGCCATATATCTTCCCGCTGTACTTCCAGCCTCACATGTCGAGATTGCGGACGCCCATCTCATCCCGATACTCCATGTGCTCCGCCTCCCATCTGTGTCAACTGTGGAGAGCCCCATTCACCTTGCTCGCCAGACTGCAGGATCTTACAGAAAGAACGCAAAATCATGGAATATAAGATCCTGGACCGACTGTCTTACACTGAGGCTCAGTGGGAATTTGAACGGCTACATCCTGTGTGCATGATGGCATCTTATGCCTCAACTGTCACTCCTGCTACAGCTCCTTTAGCTGCACCACAAACAGTCAACTCTCAGAGAACCTCACCTGCCCCCTTGACGATGGGGGACCCTTCTCTTGCTGTTGCTCCCACACCATCTGCCTTGGGAGCAGCACCCACTAAACCACCAGGGACACAAGTCCCCACTGCTAAGCCGGAGAAGTCTTCTTCGGCTTCTCTCGCTCGGATGGGATCCCTTGGGTCACTCCCTTCCCAGGTTTCTACCAGCGGCACAGCAGACACCAACCAGTGGCTGAAGAAGCCACAGATCGCTGGTCGTCTAGCTTCGCGATCATCTTCGGTCCCGGAGACTGAACCCATAAAGCTCTCTCAACAACGGCAACCAAAGGAACAGCGAGAGAAAACGACATTGAAGACCCATAAGACCAAGGCACCTGCGGTGGCGCCTACTCCACCGCTACCTACAAGCTCTGCGTCTAAGGATGAGGTGGAGATTCTTGCGTCCGCTGAGGACCTCGATCTCGCCGGTCCCTCAGACGCAATGGATAGCACTTGCATGGGTGCTCCATCGGAGGCAGCAGGTGACCCAGCGGCGTAATCTGCCTTCCCAGTCCCTTCACGCCTTTCTCAGACATGGACAATACCATCCTCCAGTGGAGCTGCAGCGGTTTCTTCCACCATCTAGCTGAGCTCCGACAACTTATCAGCCTTCACCCTTTCATCTGCATTGCTCTTCAGGAAACTTGGTTTCCAGCAATGCTAACCCCCGCCCTCTGTCGCTATCGGGGTTATTATATGAACCGGGCAGCTTATGAGAGGGTGTCTGGTGGCGTCTGCATCTATGTCCTTAACTCTCTTCACAGCGAGTCTATCCGTCTACAAACAGCTTTAGAGGCTGTCACTGTTCGGGTGTGGACGCCACAGGCTGTTACTGTCTGCAGTCTTTACCTTCCACCGGATGATGATGTTACGCAGCATGTCCTGGTTGCGCTGATAGCCCAATTGCCGGCACCTTTCTTGTTACTGGGCGACTTCAACGCCCATAACACTCTGTGGAGCGGGTCGGTGGCGACAGGTCGAGGAGCCACCATTGAGCATTTCTTGGCACAGCTCTATCTTTCGCTTTTAAATGATGGTTCCTTCACACACTTTAGCGTGGTGCATGGCACGTACTCCTCCATCGACCTTTCGATCTGCAGCCCTAGCCTCTTACCATCTGTCCAATGGAGAGTGCATGACCACTTTCCGATCTTTCTGTCACTGCCGTGGCGACACTCTTCTGGGCGCCCTAGCAGATGGGCTATGAATAAGGCTGACTGGGACTTGTCCACTGCCGCTATTGAGCCTCTCTCTAATGATGACATTGATGCGGTGGTTCAATCCGTCACCACCGGCATCGTTACTGCCGCCGAATCAGCCATTCCCCGTTCTTCTGGGTCCCCTCGGTGGCGGACTGTGCCTTGGTGGTCGCCTGAGATCGCTGAAGCGATTAAAGATCGCCGGCGGGCGCTCCAGCGTCACAAGCGATATCCCTCCATAGACCACCTTATCGCCTTCAAATGGCTGCGTGCGCGAGCACGCCTCCTTATCCGCCAAGGCAAGCAGGAGTGCTGGGAGCGGTATATGTCCACCATTGGCCACCATGTCACTCCATCGCAGGTCTGGGCCAAGATTCGACGCGTCTACGGCTATCGGACCCCTGTGAGCTCTCACTGAATGGAGCAGTTTGTACTGACTCCGACGTCACTGCAAACCGCTTGGCAGACCATTTTGCTATGAGTTCCGCTTCTGCAAATTACCCCCTGGCCTTCCGCTCCATTAAAGAGCGGATGGAACGTCGGAGCCTTTCGTTTCGCACCCACCATCCCGAATCGTATAATGTTTTCAGTGAGTGGGAATTTCGCACTCCCCTAGCCGCTTGCCCTGATACCGCTCCTGGGCCAGATGGCATCCACTGTCAGATGCTGAAACACCTTTCAGTGGACTGCCAGCGACGGCTCTTCGACCTTTACAACCGCATTTGGGTCGAGGGTGAGTTTCCGTCGTAATGGCGGGAAAGTATTGTTATCCCCATTCTGAAACCGGACAAGAACCCTTTGGAGGTGGACAGCTACCGTCCCATTGGCCTCACCAACGTTCTTTGCAAGTTGCTTGAACGGATGGTGATCCGGCGCTTGAATTGGGTACTGGAGTCTCGGGGCCTTCTGGCTGCGTCTCAGGGTGGGTTCCGTAAAGGCCGCTCCGCCGCCGACAATTTGGTGAGCCTGGAGTCGGCCATCCGTACTGTCTTTGCCCGCCGTCAGCAACTGGTCGATGTCTTTTTCGACATGCGGAAGGCGTACGATACGACATGGCGTCATCACATCCTTTCTACGCTTCATGGATGGTGTCTTCGGGGCCCTCTGCCGATCTTTACCCGCAATTTTCTGTCGTATCGTACCTTCCGCGTGCAAGTCGCAGCCTCCCATAGTTCCTCCCGAGTCTAGGAGAACGGGGTACCACAGGGATCTGTCCTCAGTGTCTGCCTGTTTTTAATCGCAATAAACGGGCTGGCTGCAGCGGTGGGAAATTCTGTCTCCGCTTCCCTGTATGCTGACGACTTCTGTCTTTACTATAGCTCTATTGGCACTGCAGCTGCTGAACGTCAGCTACAGGGCGCAATCCGCAAGGCGCAGTCTTGGGCTGTAGTGCATGGTTTTCAGTTTTCGGCTGCAAGACCCGCGTTATGCATTTCTGCCGGCGCCGAATGGTCCATCCTGAGCCGCGGCTTTACCTTGACGGCGAACTTCTTGCTGTGGTGGAGACCCACAAGTTTTTGGGTGTACTTTTTGATGCCCGGTTGACTTGGCTGCCTCATATTCGGCAGCTTAAACAGGCGTGTTGGCTGCATTTAAATGCTCTGCGATGCCTGAGCCACACCAGGTGGGGCGCCGACCGATCTACTCTCCTACGGCTTTACCAGGCGTTAATCCAGTCTCGTCTGGATTATGGGAGCATGGCTTATGGCTCAGCATCCCCATCTGCGCTGCGGGTACTGGACCTAATCCTACACAGCGGAATACGCCTTGCCACTGGTGCTTTCTGTACCAGCCCTGTGGACAGCATACTTGTGGAGGCAGGTGTCCCTCCACTGCAGTTACGACGCCAACAATTACTGGCCGCTTATGCTGCCCATGTTTTTAGCTTGCCCGGGCATCCAAATTATCGTGTCCTGTTCCCGCAGTCAGTCGTCCATCTGCCAGAACGTCGGCCCCGGTCGGGTTGTCCGACCGCCGTATGCGTCAAAGAGCTTCTCTCCGGGCTTAGGGTTTTCACTGTTCCACCACCTTTCCGGGCCACTTTGCGTACACCCCTATGGTGTGTTCCTAGCCCTTGCCTTCGGCTCGACTTGGCACAGGGCCCGAAGGACTCAGTCCCTCCGGAGGCCTTCCGCCGCCGCTTTTATTCCATCCTGGCCACGTATCAGGTCTCTGGCGTTGTTTACACTGACGGCTCGATGGTTTCTGGTCGTGTCGGTTATGCTCTGACTCTACGGGACCACTATGAACAACATTCATTGCCAGCTGGCTGCGGCGTTTTTACTGCTGAGATGGTCGCCATCTTTCATGCCCTAGAGTATATCCGCTCCTGCTCAGGTGAGTCCTTCGTCATCTGTAGCGATTCCCTGAGCGGTTTACGAGCTCAGGACCAGTGTTTCCCTCAGTCTCGTCTGGTGATGGCTATCCATGAGTCCCTGCATACTCTTGCCCGTTGCGGCCGCTCTGTGATCTTTGTGTGGACCCCCGGTCATGTCGGTATCCCGGGCAATGAACATGTAGACCGCCTGGCGAAAGAGGCCACCAGTAAACCATCTCTGGAGATTGGCCTCCCGGCGACTGATTTGCGGGCACTATTACGCCGCAAAATTTTTGATTTGTGGGACACTGAATGGCGCAACCTGCCTGAGCCAAACAAACTCCGTCGTATCAAGGAGACGACGAATGTGTGGTGGTCATCCATCCGAGCCAACCGCAGGGACTCAGTCGTCCTTTGTCGGCTCCGCATTGGCCACACCCGACTGACACGCAGTTTATTGCGTCGTGAGGACCCGCCTCTCTGTCGCTGCGGGGCGGTTTTGACGGTGGTGCACATTTTATTGTCTTGTCCGCTTCTAGCTGTGCTCAGGCAGGCATTTGCGCTGCCTGATAGGCTCCCTGTCCTTTTAACTGATGACCCTGCTATGGCTGGCTTAGTTTTACGTTTGATTCGGGCAGGGAGATTTTATCATTTAATCTGAGTGTTTCTGTTTTCTTTTATTGTTTTGTGTTGATTCTGGTCTTTGGCCTACGATTTTAAGCTGAGTTTTTAATGTGTTCTCGGTGGTTGGCTTTTCCTTTTTATCTCTATGGTCGGCCAAACACCGTCACACTCTGTGTGATGTTAATCTGTTTTGTCTCATCTCTGAGTATTTCTTGTCCTGTGTCGTCTGCCGTCTTTCCTGTTGTCCGGTTTTTTTTCACCCCTTTGGGTGGTTTTAGTTTTTTTTGGAATAAGGGACCGATGACCATAGCAGTCTGGCCCCTTTAATCCCCCAAACCAACCAACCGTTATCGGAGTCATTCTACTACAGTATATATGTGGTACTGCTGCAGCTACTATCACCACATGGAACCTTTCGTTTAGTATAGTAACTTGTATCCGATGCACCAGTGCCCGTTTACTGGAACCCTCGCCCCCTCACATCGATGATGCGATACAGAAGTTGATTCGCGATTGCGTAGTATAATCTCCATGCCGACTTCTCTCCGAGAGACTATTGCGACCTCAGGTGTTGTCACACCATTAGGTGGATTCTAGACTATTGCATAAGCCTCGAGGACACTGTCTGAGTTATTCCCCTAGGGTACATATATGATACCTGCGTGGCTGTGGTCACCGCATTGAACCTCTCCTGGGATTACAGTGGCTTCTATATGATACGCCACTGCCGATTTACTGGAACCCTCGCACCCTTACAGTGACGATGCGACACAGAAATTGCTTCAGGATTCCATACTACAGTCTCCATACCGACTCTTCTCTAACAAACTAATGCCACCCTCAGGAGTTGTGTCGCAATTAGGTGATTGCTGGGCCATTGCATACGCCACGAGGACTTTGTCGGTGTCATTCTGCTTTTGTACATCTCTGTAACCGGCGCAAACTACAGTCACAGCAAGGAACATCTCCTGGGAGTCCAGTATCTTGCAGCCAATGCATCGATGCCCATTTACTGTAACGCTCGCACCCTCACACTGAACTTGCTTCCCACTTGCATTCTATATGCTTAATGTGGACTTCCCTCCAAGAGACTAATATCGCCCTCAGGAGTTGTCTCGCGATTGGGCGGGTGCCGGGCTTTTGCATAGACTTCGAAGACATATTCTACGTCATTTTGCTACTGTACACCTCTGATGATGAGGCGGGTACGGTCACCGCATGGAACCTCTCCTGTGGGTCCTGTAGCTTGTTACCGATGTACTACTGCCCGTTTACTGTAACATTCAAATACTCAAATTGATGATGCGAAACAGAAGTTGCATCGTGACTCCATGCTACAGGGTCACGCCGACTTCTCTCCAAGAGATGACTCCCTCAAGAGATGACTCGCCAGTAGGCCGGTTCTGTGCTATTGCATAAGCCTCGAGGATATTGCCCTTGTCATACTGCTAGTGCACATCCATGATACGGCTCTGGCTACGGCCACCGCTTGTAACCTCTCCTGGGAGGCCAGTAGCTTGTGACCTCTACACCACTGAACGTTTACTGTAACCCCTGTACCCTCACACTGACACAAAATGCTTCGCGATTGCATACTATAGGCTCCCTGCCAACTCCTCTGCAAGAGACTAACGTCAGCGTCTGGATTTGTCTCGCTATTAGGCGGGTGCTGAGCTATATCATAGGCATCTAGGAAAATGTTGTTATCATTGTGCTATTCTACATCTACGATGCTGGGGCAGCTACAGTCACCACAAGGAACCTCTCCTGGGAGTTCATTAGCTTGTAACAGATGCACCATTGGTCATTTACTGCAACCTCGCACCCTGACTTTCAAGATGCGAGACAGAAATTGTTTCTCTATTGCTACAGACTCCATGCTGATATCACTCCAAAAGACTAATGCAGCCATCAGGAGTTATCTCGCCAATAGGCGAGAGCTGGGCCGTTGAATAAGGCTCGAAGACAATGTCGGAGTCATTCTACTAGTTGACATTTGTCATACTGACGAGGCTACAGTCACCACATGAAACCTCGGCTAGTAGTCCAGTAGCATGTGTTCGATGCAACACTGCCCGTTTACTGAAACACTCGCTCCTTCACATTGAAAATGCGACTCGGAATTGCCAATGCAATCGAAAATATCGCGCTCCATACCGATTTCTCTCCAAGAAAGAAACGCGGCTATGGTCACCTCCTACAACCACGGCTAAGAGTCCAGTAACTTGTATCAGATGCACCAATGCCCGTTCACTGTAACCATCACACCCACTCATTGACGGTGCAACACAGAAGTTGCATCGCGTTTGAAAACTACAGGTTCCATGCCAACTTCTTTCCAAGAGACTAACGCGGCTACAGTCCCTGCACAGAACCTCTCCCGGGAGTCAAGTATGTTGTATCCGATTCTAAACTGCCGCCGGCCGGGGTGGCCGAGCGGTTCTAGGCGCTACAGTCTGGAACCGAGTGATCGCTACAGTCGCAGGTTCGAATCCTGCGTCGGGCATGGATGTGTGTGATGTCCTTAGGTTAGTTAGGTTTAAGAAGTTCTAAGTTCTAGGGGACTGATGTCCTCAGAAGTTAAGTCCCATACTTCTCAGAGCCATTTGGACCATTTGAGCTAAACTGCCTATTTATGCACCTTGCAACCTTTCATTGACGATGGGACACTGAATTTGCATCGCGATTGAAAACTACAGGCTCCATGCCGGCTTCTCTCCAAGAGACTAATGCCGCCCTCAGGGGTTGTCTCGCCATTAGGTGAGTGTTGGGCCATTGTATAAGAATCGAGAAAAATGTCGGAGTCATGCAGCTTGTGTACATCTACGATACCCAAGAGGGTACAGTAACCAATTGGAACCGCTCTTGGGTGTCCACTAGCTAGTATTGAATGCACCACTGAACATTTACTGTAATCCTCGCACCCATACCTACGATACAACACAGAAATTTCATCGCTAATGAACACTACAGGCGCCATGACGACTTCTGTACAAGAGATTAATGTCGTTGCTTTCACCGCATGGAAGCTAACGAGGGAGTCCAGCAGTTAGTATCCGATGCAACACTGCCCATTTACCTTCGCACTCTAACATGACGAAACGACGCAGAAACTGCTTCGCGATTGAGCACTACAGGCAGCATGCCGAATTCTCTCCAAGAGACTAAAGTGGCTGCATTCATCACATGGAGGCTTTCCTGGGATCCAGTAGATTATATCCGATGCAACACTGCCCACTTACTGTAACCCTCGCAATCTCACATTGACGACGCGACACAGAAATTGCCTTGCGATTGAACACTACAGGCTCCCTGCCCACTTCTAAGAGACTGAAGCATCTATTTTCACCAGATGTAACATCTCCGAGGAGTCCAGTAGTTTGTATCCAATACAACACAGCCCATTTACTGTCACCCTCGGAACCTGATATTGACGATACGACACAGAAATTACATCGCTGTTCAACTACAGGCGCCATACCGACTTCTCTACAAGAGTTTAAAGTGGCTACTTTCACTGCTTGGAACCTCTCCTCGGAGTCCAGCACTTTGTATCAGATGCAACACTACACATTTACTGTAACCCTCGCACAATCACATTCACGGAACGACACAGAAACTGCATCCCGACTGAACACTGCAGATTCCACGACGACTTCTCTCAAAGAGACTAAAGTGGCTACTTTCACCACATGGAACCAATCCTGGGTGTCCAGTGCTTTGTATCCAATGCAACACTACCCATTTACTGTAACCCTCGCAACCTCACATTGACGATGCGACACAGAAATTGCATCGTGATTTAACACTGCACTCTCCATAACGACTTCTCTCCAAGAGAGTAAAGTGGCTACTTTCAAGTGATGGAACCTCTACTAGGAGTCTAGTTGTTTGTATCGGATGCAACAATACACATTTACTGTACACACTCACCCTCACATTGACGACGTGACACAGAAACTGCATCTCATTTGAACACTACTAGCTCAACGCCGACATCTCTGCAAGAGACTAAAGTGGCTACATTCACCACAGGGAACCTCTCGTAGGGGTCCAATAGTTTATTTCCGATGCAACACTGCCCATTTTCTGTAACCCTCTCACCCTCAAATTGACCACGCGACGCAGAACTTACATAGTGATAGAACACTACAGGCTCCATGCCGAATTCTCTCAAGAGACTTCCACGTCTATACACTCTGAATGAAACCTTTCCTTAGAGACTAGCAGCTCTTATCCGATGCACCACTGATCGTTTACTGGAACCCTCGCACACTCACGTTGACGATACGACACAGAAATTGCATTGCAATTGAACAATACAGGCTTCATGCTGTCTTCTCTCCAAGAGACTAAAGTTACTACTTTCACAGCATGGAACATCTCCTGGGAGTTCAGCAGACTATATCCGATGCTACACTGCCCATTTACTGTAACCTTCGCACCCTCACATAGACGATGCACTACAGAAATTACATAGCAACTGAATACTACGGGCTTCAGGCCGAATACTCTCCAAGAGACTAAAGTGGCTACATGCACCGCATGGAACCTCTCCTCTGAGTCCAGTAGTTGGTATCCGATGCAACACAGCCCTTTTACCGTAATCCTCGCACCCTCATATTGCGACGCAACTCTCCAAGAGAAAGACGCGGATACCGTAACCGCATGGAACATCCGTGGAAGTCCAGTACTTATTATCCGATGGAACACTGCCCATTTAATGTAACTCTCGCACCCTCACATTGACGACGCAACACAGGAATTCCACTGCAGGCTCCATGCCGACTTCTCTCCTAGACTCTAAAGTGGCTAATTTCACCGCATGGAACCTCTCCTCGGAGTCCAGTAGTTTGTATACGCTGCAACACTGACCATTTACTGTTACCCTCGCACATTGACGACGCACATTGCGTCGCGATTGAGCACTAAGAGCTCCATGTCGACTTCACTCCAAGAGCCTGCCACATACATATTCTCTGCGTGGTATATCTCCAGAGACCACGAATCTTATGTCCAATGAATCACTGCCCATTTACTGTAACTGTCGCACGTTAACATTGACGATGCGACACAGAAATTGCATAATGATTGAACACTACAGTCCATGCCGACTTCTCTGCAAGGGACTAAAGCGGCTACTTTCACGGCATGGAACCTATTCTGGGAGAACAATATCTTGTATCCGATGCATCACTGCCCGTCTCCTGTTACCTTCGCACCCTCACACTCTCAAGGTGGCACATAAATTTTATCGAAATTGAAAACTTTGACAAACGCGGTTACGGTCACCGCATGGAACTTCTTCTGGGAGTCCAGTACCTTGAATCTGATGCACCTCTGCCGGTTAACTGTAACTCTCACAATCTCACATCGACGATCCTACAGAGAAATAGCATCGCGACTGAAGACTGCAGGCTTCATGGCGGCTTCTCTCCAAGACTCTACCACGTCTACATTCTCTGCATGGAACCTCTCCTGGGAGTCCAGTAGCTTGAATCTGATGCACCACTGCCCGTTTACTGTAATTCTCGCACCCTCGCGTTGACAATGCGACACAGAAATTGCATCGCGAATTAATACTAGAGGCTCCATGTAGCCTAGTCTCCAAGAGACATATGCCTCTCTCAGGGGTTGTCTCGCCATTGGGCTATTTCGTAAGCGTCACCCCATGCAAAAAGACGTCGTCAAGTCAAATCAAGCATTAAAACAATGCTATTTTTTTATATGGCAAGATCTTAGTTCATCCAGAGTTTGATTCCCCATGTCAGACCGTCAATCCCTCTTATTTGGAAGTTTGAAGAAAATTGCTCAACAGTCTTCGTCAAAAAAGACCCGATCTGTGGCAAACAGGAGACTGGATCTTCCACCATTACAGCGCACCTGCACACACAGCCATCTCTTTTGCATTGTTTTTGGCTAAAATGGCATGCGTCTGCTGCCCACGCAGCCTACTCACCTAACCTTGCTCCGCATGGAAAGGGGCACGAAAGGGCGTCGATTTGACAACAATGAAGAAGTCAAAGAAATAAAGAAACGAGGTAAAGGCTGTCAGCCGTTACTAAAGAGGATTACAACAAATATTTCGAACAATGAATTTACTGGTGGTGTAATTGTAGTAGCTGTAATGGAGAGTACTTTGAAGGGAAATAAGGTTGTTCTGTAACCAGTTTGGCAAAAATTATTCCTTTTTATTTTTCGTGTACCCCCAGTGGGCCATCTCACTTGATACTGTCTTGGAAGACACTGTTCTGTAAACTCTACGACAAGGAAGGATGACCATTAAAACGACTTACCGAATACTGAGGTGAAAATGTCACACTCTAAGGAAAGTGGTCTACGGAAAAGAAAACCGAGGAAGCAGCGGGTTTTTAGCAGTTGTGTCAAGCCGCTTCAGACGGCTTCCGTAGCCGCTTTATCGCAATGGGCGAGTGCCAGGTGTCTCATTGTGAGCCCGTGCCAAAGGGGCAAAGTAGTCAGTGGAAACATTAGTGCTGTGGAGCTCTAGTTACGCGGCTGACTCGGGACTGGACTCGATCAGGATAGTAGAATATCCTGAGAATTGCATAGACCATTAAAACAGGTCATTTCTTTTTTTTTAAAAAAAATAGCTAAATTTGTGCATACATACTGCTGCAATATCAATTTAACAGCTCTAAAACCATGCTATTTAGTCTCTGTAGAGTGGTGCACCTATATATAGTGTCAGTTCTTGAACATAACGGTCAGTCAGTCGTTTTCCTGTTTTCAATATTTCTCGCTCGCGTTTTGAAAGATTTCATCGTCACTCATAACTTGGAATCCAGGGTCCGAAGAATCACAAGCAAGCCACTTGCCTATATCCTCTGCGCTGTAGTCGGTACGTCTAGGGATTTTCCAAAAGGTCTCCTTATGTCCTTACGCGATATTTCGTCATCCGCCGCTTCTCTTTCTTTCTCTTCCTTTTTACCCTTGTTCTTTCCATCTTCGTCTATCTGTACCTCATCTTTGCTCGAAATGCCTTTCAATTTGTTCCATGCTCCTTTTGATGTGGTCGTCTTCACCAAATTCCACGCCTCCACCACTACGTAAGAGCAGTCTTTTAAATTCAGTTTTTGGTAATGAGCCGTAATTCCTTTTTCATTTCCCTCTTTTGTTAAAAAGGGCTACCTCAACAGTTGTCTTCTGTAATGTCGCTTCATACTTTCAATAAACGATTGGTCCACGGGCTCCAGAAGTATCGTTAAGTTCGGCTGCAGGAAGAGTGTTATGAAATGTCCGTCTTCTATATCACGAAAGTTTTATTTTGGGTGGGTAGGTGCATTGTTCAGAACTAACATTGCCTTACTGCCTAATTTCCCTGTGGTCGTTTGACATTTCTTTACTTCAAGTATGAAAATTGAATCATACCATTCGCAAAACAAAGCAGCTGTTATCCAGGCGTTTGGCTGATATTTCTAAAAGATAGCAAGTTTCCTAACATTTATGAAAGTCCACGGTTTTTCGATTTTCCCATCGAGAGAAGGGGTATTTTGTTGTTACCTGTAGGGTTAGCATACTTCAGCACGGTAACACGGTCATTACTAACCTTAAGCCAGCAGCTAAAATTTTCCTTTTAAAAGCTAATGTTGTCTGAGGCAAAGCCTTCGAAATGAGGTCTATCTCATTGCCGATGTGCAAAAATTCAGGTACGTAAGATTATGCTCCAATTTAGAAGTTTTCAGTAAAGTTGTCTCCTACATTCTGTGCTTGCTGATAATTTTTCCCTCTTAAATCTAACCTACGAATTCCGCGCCTAGGCTTGAAATTCCGTAGTCAGCCACTACTCGCTTTAAACGAAGGCTAACTTTAAGTTCGACTATTAACAAACAGTTGGCCCTGTAGGAGGGTTTCCCAATGCTAGCTTTTGCAAAAACCGCTTGAATACCGCCCCTTCAAGGATTTTGTTTTTTGCTGTCTTCATCACTTTTCTCGACGAACTTCTGTCTTACTTCTCAAGGACAGACACAAATCTTAGTAACGCCTCCTTGTTTTTTATGTCTGAAATTGTTGGTGTTCCCTCGCTAAACATCCGACCTAACGGCTTACCACTCACGCCTTTGTCTAATTGTTTACGGACATTTATCTTGTCTGCCAACGATAAGACGACATGTTTCCTTTTAGAAGACTTATGGCAAGCGGTAAACTAAAACACACGCACAAAACGAAATAAAAGGTACGGTGAATGGAACATAGAGCGACAAATCAGTGTAAACGTTAAGGTCACAACAGAAGCCGATGTTGGCCGCACTGACTGACGGGCACCACAAACACAAGGAAATGCACATTCGCGTACAACAATGCACATACTGTACTCATTGTTCACAGGAAGATTTTATCTTTTTATACACGTTTTGTGGATTGATTTTAGAACGATAAAGAAACGTACAGTATGCTGTATATCATAACAACTATCGAACGTAACTATCGAACCATTTTAGTCATGCAGTACAGAATAAACTTCTTTTTACTCAAAGCGATCAGGATAACTTGTGATCCTGATAGTTTGAGTGACGCCCCAGCCATCTACGGGCAAGGTGATGCTGAGTATTTTGCGGCCTACAACGTCACGCTGGCAGATTATGGTCCTAAGGCGAAAACGATCACAGAATCATAGCATCGAGATCTCCTGACGAGGTGTGAAGACAAGGCGTCGCTAGAACCTGTCCAAATCGTTATTTTTGCTCCCCGCCTCGGCATTTTGCTCCTGACACAGGCATAGCTGCTGCTCCTGTGGACTATGAAGTTTTATCTAAACCTTCATACTCTCCCAACGTGGGGCCCATTAATGGCTGCTTCCTCCTCCCTCGGATGAAGAAACAATTGCGTGACGGTCATTTCCAGAATGATGAACAGGTGATTTTCGAGGCGGGACTTTTTCTGAACAGTCAAAATGTAGAATGGCTCTGAGCACTATGGGACATCTATGGTCATCAGTCCCCTAGAACTTAGAACTACTTAAACCTAACTAACCTAAGGACATCACACACATCCATGCCCGAGGCAGGATTCGAACCTGCGACCGTAGCAGTCGTCAAAATGTAGACTTCTACAACCATGGTATACGTTATGCTCTCCGTTGCATGAAAGAAAACCTTTTCCTTTTTTTTCTGGCCTACGTAATAACACTTCATGACTGCTCATCAATTGTGCCGTTTGATGGCTCGTATCCGTATTTAACCAACGGTGGAAACAAATTTGTAAGTCACACGTTTATTCCCCAATTATTCAGACTGCCAAGTCAAACTGTAACGCTGTGAAATTAGAAACGTATGATATTGAAATTACGAATATATTTGGTAGAGAAGAGACAGAGTATCACATTGTTCTGCCGGAACATTACACAAAAAAGCCAGATATTCCTCCTGAAACGAATTTTATTTCAGATGAGGATTAGATTCATCCATAGCTGTAGTTACTGTGTGCTATAGATAATACTTACTTCAAGCAATATATGCGTATTCCTTTGATCCAATGGTTTTGTAATATACTGTACCATAAACATGTAAACTGAAATGTTCCCAAAAACGTGTATTACATTTAACTGTGATCAATCTTAGAGACTCAGATGAAACTTACCTCTGTTTATCGAAAGAAACAAGAAATATTTCAACTCTTTCACCAAAGAACTTGAGAAGAAGGTGAGCCGAAGTTCATGTACTTCATAACTCGGTAATTAATTACAAAGCAGCTTGTTAATAGCTAAATCCGAAAATTAAACTGTCACAACGTTTTTCCTGCCTTTTTCAGGTATTTTATTACGGGAAAATTATTTTAAATATCACGTATTCGTTGCACTTATCTTAAGGGACAAGAAGCAAATATTTTTAAACCATTTGTTCTATACAATACAGTTTTAATTAGTACTCTACAAAATCCTACTCTACCTTTGCACTTAAGGAGTTTTTATGTTAATGTTATTTGAATAATTTCACTATCGAACTATGAAAGCGCCTGTGCGTATTCTGTTAGTGCGGTTACTTCTTTAATCAGCATATTTTATGTGTTGGTCTTTGTCATTGTTACTCCACAATTATTGTTCTCTTTATATGCAACTGATCACTGCTGGTAGTGAACATCTGAAATGAAATAACACATGGTTCACCGACACAGAATGTTGTAGTTCGTTACTGACATTTTTAAAAAAATTAATGGGTCAGATAGTATAATGCAATACTGAAGAATTTTGAAAAGGAAAATGGCAAAAATGACAAGGAGACACCGGAAAATATCTGCATATGCTGAAATCCAGTGTTTCACTTTAAACATACTTGTTGTGGGAAATAAAATGGAATGTCACTGTACTTTGAAAGTATACACAACTTGTATATAATTCTGTTCATAGCATTTAAAATAGTTGTATGGTACAGCGCCCCTTTTCAAACATTTTAATGTCTTATCATTGTTTCAAAATAGTGATCTTCATAAACAGAAATTTCGGGGTAAACGACTTATTTACTATCATCATCATATTCTTCAGCTTGTAAAGATAGAATGAATCATACTAGCATAAAGAGATTTTGATCATTTTCTCAATGATATAATATGTATGACTGACAAATAGGGCAATTCTGAAAATCAGCTAAAGTTGTTTCTAATTGAATGCAATTCTAGTACCACAGGAGAACGTCGGACAATAAGTCTACAAAAGAAAGAAATTGAGTTAGATTTAATATTTAAATATGAATATGCAGCACACTTATAAGTATACATTATATACCTGTATAATCTCAATGTCTTTTATGGAGTTAAAACAAAATTTTATAGTTTTCAACCCCACATTTGATTTACAGTGAGTGTTGCATTGCTTAGTGTTTGGTTATTGCCGTTTCGCCTCTGATAACGTGTATTACATAATACATTATTTGAAGTAATAGTTGATAAACTCATATTTTTAAATAAGAAGCATTCGTATGTTTATCTATTTACGTGTTATACTCAGTTAATTTTTCCTACATTTTTCTGTGTTTCTACTTCTATTGTCAGGTGCTGCAAAAACTGTATGTTTAAAGAATATCATCATTATTGTTATTATTATTATTATTTTGTACTATTATTTCAAAATTATATTTTTGTTTACATAATTGCTAATTCGTTTCTCTGTTTGTGTCTCGTTGTTTGTTTTAAGTTTTAAATAAAAAAATGCAGCACACTCATAAGTACACATTATATAACTGTATGATCTCAACGTCATATATGGCGTTAAAACAAAACACTCTGTCTTGGAGGAAATTATGACGTCGCAGAAGACGTTCTGTTCACGTTTTGACGGAGACTACAATTTATTATTCTCCATCGTTCCGTCGGTTTATGAGTGTCATGAACACGTTGGCCGCACTGGAACATCAATTAGCGTATATAGTGGGTGACAGGCCATCGGTTTGAAAGAGGTGACTGCCAACGGCTGTTAACGACCTAATGACTTTCCAGTTATTTAACTAAGAAACGTTACAACCTCTACAACCGGGTTTGTTACCACTTTTTGCCGTAAACTAGTTTCTGCGGACATGGTCTCTGGAACGTACAGTAAAAAGTATGGTCTTCCCTAACAATCTAAAAAATTGTCATTATGCTACTGTATCGTCGGAAAGAGAGCAATTACAGGACTCGACGCTAAAATGGAGATGCCGTTTTGTCTCGGTGCTGGGCTGCATTACGTATTCATAAGGCTGTCGTGTGGCAGCCCCTGCTGAGCCGGTTAAGCCCAGCAATCACTGCAGCAACGGGCAGTAGCTGGCGGCGCCGAAGGCCCCGTCGTCAGATATCGATTAACTCCGCAGCAAGCTGGGGTCGGTGTGCCAGCACAACTGAGCCATCTGTGAGGCACGCGCCGAACTACGTCACCGCCTGCGTCGCAGATTGTCTTTTTATTAGGCACGGTTTTCAAAAGGCAGATTCCACTTCTATGTGGTTATTCCTTGTTTTCTCGGGAGTCGATTTCGGCTGTGGTTAACAGTGACGCGAGACCTACAATGATTCACAGTCTGGCTGGAATCCAGGCAGCGACTACACAAAAACAACAAAAGCACCTGGAGAAGATAGTCGGGTCGGTCGTCGAGAGACTGCAGGAAACTCAAACAGCAACTCTACGACACAGCCGCAACCGCCGATAACAAAGGTGCGATTCAAAATGGTGCGCCCGCATCTCGTGGTCGTGCGGTAGCGTTCTCGCTTCCCACGCCCGGGTTCCCGGGTTCGATTCCCGGCGGGATCAGGGGTTTTCTCTGTCTCGTGATGGCTGGGTGTTGTGTGCTGTCCTTAGGTTAGTTAGGTTTAAGTAGTTCTGAGTTCTAGGGGACTGATGACCATAGATGTTAAGTCCCATAGATCTCAGAGCCAAAATCGTTCAAATGGCTCTGAGCACTATGGGACTTTACATCTATGGTCATCAGTCCCCTAGAACTACTTAAACCTAACTAACCTAAGGACGTCACACAACAACCAGTCATCACGAGGCAGAGAAAATCCCTGACCCCGCCGGGAATCGAACCCGGGAACCCGGGCGTAAAGGCGCGATTATCGGGAATATCTTATCGTGTGCGTCACTGGCTTGTGAAATTTTATCGTGTTAGAACAAAGTACATTATACAATAGAGAGTAATTTCAATAGAAACAAAAGTAATGTCGGATGCTCTACAGGGCAGACTTATTGAACTGACATTGTTCTCAAATGATGATAACGTGTGTAGGGCTGGAATCTCACTGACTGGAGCAGTACTGTCTTCAGTGACCAGTCCCGCTTCGAACTGAGCCCCCACGACCACCGAAGTGTGGCTGGAGGCGCTGCGGACAGCAGGGGAATGCCAACCTGACTGTCGCCCGCCGAACGACACGACAACAAAGAGTGAAGGCCCAGGGTGCTGTTTCATTTCGTAACAGGACGCCTTTGGTGTCCATCTGCGGCAGCCCTGCAGCACAGCGGTAGGTCGATGGTAGTCCATGCGCCGTTTTGTTGCCCTTCATGGCGAGCCATCCTAGACTTACATTTCAACAGGACAATGTTCGCCCGCACAAGGCAAGAGGCTGTCTTTGTGCTTTCCAAACCCCACCTTGGCCAGCAAGTTCGCCAGATCTCTCCCCAGTTGACGACATTTGGAGAATATGGGCAGGGCGGTCAAACAATCTCGGGCTTTTGAGTATGTAACGAGCCAATTGGACAGAATTTAGGACGATGTTTCTCAGCAGGATATCCAACAACTCTATCATCGCCAAGCCGTATAACTGCTTGAGTAAGGGCCTGAGGTGCACCAAAACGTTATCAACTTGCTCAACTTGTGAAGCGCTTTCTCTTGGATAAATAGGCTTGCCGGTGTGGCCGAGAGGTTCTAGGCGCTACAGTCTGGAACCGCGCTACCGCTACGGTCGCAGGTGCGAATCCTGCCTCGGGCACGTAAGTGTGTGATGTCCTTAGGTTAAGTAGTTCTAAGTTCTAGGGGACTGATGACATCCGCAGTTAAGCCCCATAGTGCTCAGAGCCATTTGAATCATTCGGATCAATCGTTCAATTTTTCTGAAATTGTTATCATTTGTTTGTCTGTACATCTGTATCATATCTACACATTTCCACCACAGTGGAATAATTCCTTCTTGGTGCCTCGTTTTTTCGTCTTGGAGTGTAGTAAAATAAACTGGCTTTTCGGCCGATTTATAGCTGCCTTCTTCAGGGCAAAACCATCATTGAATGTTGGCTACACTACTGGGCAATAGACTGGAGGAGAGTGTCCCGATATTGCACAACCATCAACTTATCCTCGATAGCGATGGTAGGCGTCCGACATACTGCTACGATACCAGTCCAAAACGTGGCTGCCCATGTTCCTTCTGAATCGGTTGGACTGCATTTCTAAAACGTGTGTTGCTACCGTATTATCAGAATCATATGCGTAATCCAGAGTCCGAGTCACGATCTTTTTGCTGGTTTTCAGGGGACTTCTGTTTTAGGACCCTAATAGCGGCGGCTTGGCCGAGTTAAACTAATAAAAGCTTCAGCCTAGACCTCTGATTACAATCCTTCATTGAACTTCTTCTACAGTCCCCCACCCCCCAAAAACATAAATAAATAAGTAAAACTATATAAGGAATCGGTCACAGCGTTTGTAATATTTTTCGCATAGTGTACGAAAAGTAAATCGACTTAGGCACGCGGGAGAAGAATCTGGCCTTCAACTTGTCTGGCGCGCAGCATTAAGCCCAAGGGCTGGTTTTGCCATTATCTGCTTGTAGACAATAGAACTTGAGGGACACCTTAAAGAAACATCATCCAAATTCTCTGGCCCCTTGGAATTATTATAGGTCGCTTGAATCTTGGTGGTACATCCTCCATCCCATGACTAAAATTTTGCTGATGAGAATTGTACATGTTTCTGCTTTTGCTTCCCATGATTCTGTCCAAAATCCTGTCTGTTAGTCCCACCACCTGAATAGAAACTTTGCTGCTGCTGACGTTGCAGACGACCAAGACCACTAGTAATTCCATTTCCTGATGAATACGGGAACTTGTGGTGTGACATATGAATACCACCAAGGGGCGGAGGACCTCTTAACAGAAATGAAGACATTGCAGGGCGTGAGAACATATCACTTGAGCTTCTGCTTCCTGGTACACCAATGTGAGAACCAAATCCAGATCATATCATCTCTTACCTGATGTAAAGGAATTGGGCCCTCAACGCTCGCCGCCTTACGAAGAATCCAGTTGTCTGAGTTCTATCACATCTTGAAGCATGAAGCGGATTCTGATGGGCAGATCCTTGTTATCTGCATGAAGGTCCATTCGTTCGAAGTGTCGATTCATCAGCATCTGGGCCCTTTCAGTGTCCAAGATGCGCCCACAAGTCTTCATTATCTGACAGAGGCACTCAATCCTCCACCAGGTCTTTCGATGAGCTACCACGACTCTTTTCGTGTAATAAGGATTGAATACACTGATGCAAGATACTTTAACAACGTACACCACTGGCCATTAAAATTGCTACACCAAGAAGAAATGCAGATGAGAAACAGCTATTCATTGGACAAATATATTATACTAGAACTGACATGTGATTACATTTTCACTTAATTTGGGCGCATAGATCCTGAGAAATCAGCACCCAGAACAACCACCTCTGGTCTTAATAACGGCCTAGATACGCCTGAACATTGAGTCAAACAGAGCTTGGGTGGCGTGTACAGGTACAGCTGCCCATGCAGCTTCAACACGATACCACAGTTCATCAAGAGAAGTGACTAGCGTATTTTGACGAGCCAGGTGCTCGTCCACCATTGACCAGACGTTTTCAGTTGGTGAGAGACCTGGAGAATGTGCTGGCCAGGGCAGCAGTCGAACATTTTCTGTATGTAGAAAGGCCCGTACAGGGCCTGAAACATGCGGTCGTGCATTATCCTGCTGAAATGTAGGGTTTCGCAGGGATCGAATGAAGGGTAGGGCCACGGGTCGTAACAAATCTGAAATGTAACGGCCACTGTTCAAAGTGCCCTCAATGCGAACAAGAGGTGACCGAGACGTGTAACCAATGGCACCCCATACCATCACGCCGGGTGATACGCCAGTATGGAGATGACGAATACACGCTTCCAATGTGCGTTCACCGCGATGTCGCCACACACGGATGCGACCATCATGATGCAGTAAACAGAACCTGGATTCATCAGAAAAAAATGACGTTTTGCCATTCGTGCACCCACGTTCGTCCTTGAGTACACCATCGCAGGCGCTCCTGTCTGTGATGCAGCGTCAAGGATAACCGCAGCCATGGGCTCCGAGCTGATAGTCCATGCTGCTGCAAACGTCGTCGAACTGTTCGTGCAGATGGTTGTTGTCTTGCGAACGTCCCCATCTGTTGAGTCAGGGATCGAGACATGGCTCCACGATCCGTTACACCCATGCGGATAAGATGCCTGTCATCTCGATTGCTGGTGATACGAGGCCTTTGGCATCCAGCACGGCGTTCCGAATTTACCTTCCTGAACCCAGCGATTCCATATTCTGCTAACAGTCATTGGATCTAGACCAACGCGAGCAGCAATGTGGCGATAAGATAAACCGCAATCGTGATAGGCTACAATCCGACCTTTATCAATGTCGGAAACGGGATGGTACGCATTTCTCCTCCTTACACGAGGCATCACAACAACGTTTCACCAGGAAACGCCGCTCAACTGCTGTTTGTGTATGAGAAATCGGTTGGAAACTTTCCTCATGTCAGCACGTTGTAGGTGTCGCCACCGGTGCTAACCTAGTGTGAATGCTCTGAAAAGCTTATCATTTGCATATCACAGCATCTTATTCCTGTCGGTTAAATTTCACGTCTGTAGCACATCATCTTCGTGGTGTAGCATTTTTAATGGCCAGTAGCGTAAAAGACTTCAAAACACCCGACATCAGACAGTATATTCCATATAATATACAAATACGATGAGAAGATCCTCAAGAGTCCTTGCTTGAAATAGTTTATGTTAACGCATGAAATAGAACAGAGTCGGTCGACGTTGCATCAATCACGTGACAATCGATTGCCTGCAATCGAGAGAACAGACGATAGCCAGAGATAGCTGCACATCGACGCCACGTGACGTGCGGTGGCGCCCTCTACGATATCCATATAAGCGGCGGCCCCAGCTCCTAGCAGCCAGTCGTTTACTCACCTCGGAAGATGTTCTCCGTAGTTGAGAACGAAACGTCAGGGAGAAGATGTTCTACAGATCGACCACGGCAACTTAGCCCGGAAGTGTTTATTGATGAAAATCTCCCCTGTTTGTGTGGAGTCCGCAGCTCGTGCTCCTGCGGTAGCGTTCTCGCTTCCCGCGCCCGGGTTCCCGGGTTCGATTCCCGGCGGGATCAGGGATTTTCTCTGCCTCGTGATGACTGGGTGTTGTGTGCTGTCCTTAGGTTAGTTAGGTTTAAGTAGTTATAAGTTCTAGGGGACTGATGACCATAGATGTTAAGTCCCATAGTGCTCAGAGCCATTTGTTTGTGTGGAAAACATTTCTCGCCAGTGCCTCGTGTAATTTTGGTAAGTTATTGGGCAACTTCGGAAGTTTGAGTAATCGAGCGGAATTAATATTTTTCCTTATTCGAACCAAATTCTGACTTGTGAGAGTGTTTGACCCACCATTAGCTGTCTGCAGCCTGTGGTCTAGTATCTAGCATTGCTAACTCTGGATCACAGGATACCGGGTTGGGGATTTTCTCTGCCCGGGGACTGGGTGTTTGTGTTGTCATCATCATTTCATCATCATTCTCATCATTTGTGACAGTGGCTAGATTGGACTGTGAAAAAAAATGGACTATGAAGAAGTTGGGACTTTGTACAGGTGCTGATGACCGCGCTGTTGAGCGCCCCACAAACCAAACATCATCGTCATCATCACCATTAGCTGACTAGAAGCGTTAAGTTTGGACGGTCGCTCACACAAATTTTCTTCAGCATTTCTATTTCGAAAATTACTGAATTTCTGCTGACTTAATTAACCAGAGTAAATCTATTCATGATTATGGTCTAATTTCGAATACAATTTCAATACAATTGAAACAATTTATTTTCATGTTCTCTTCGTACACTTCAATCCATGAAGCCCATCCACAACACTCTTAAGGAAACAGAATGTATAACCGTCTATCACCAACAGTTACGTACCCTTTTCACTTGTCATTGTATCAACTTCCATCACTCACACACGGTGCATTGACCACTAAAAAGCCTGATTCACCCGACAGCGCGGCGACCGAATGGAGAAGCGAAGCGCCGCCTACCAAAAGTTAGCGGAATCAATTCGGGTGTTATTCTTCGGCGACCTTACCGAAAGGGGGAATCGAGTCGTTCGCTATTAGAGAGCAAGGGGACGCAAAACGGCAGCAGCAGAGCCAGTAGCCGGCGGAGACGAATCCAATCGACACAAAGGCAACGAGTTATCTCTACTAGTTAAGAGGTAAGCAAATTGCGCTCATATGTGCTAGAAAAAGTGGGTGTGGATGTTACATTGAGAATCCACGGTACACGTGGCACCTGAAGTTTCTTTTTGGTTCTTGTTGTTGTTGTGGTCTTCAGTCCAGAGACTGGTTTGATGCAGCTCTCCATGCTACTCTATCTCCAGTACCTACTGCAACCTACATCCTTCTGAATCTGTTTAGTGTATTCATTTCTTGGTCTCCCTCTACGATTTTTACCCTCCACGCTGCCCTCCAATAGTAAATTGGTGATCCCTTGATGTCTCAGAATATGCCCTACCAACCAATCCCTTCTTCTAGTCAAGTTGTGCCATAAATTTCTCTTCTCTTCAGTTCTATTCAATACCTCATCATTAGTTATGTGATCTACCCATCTAATCTTCAGCATTCTTCTATAGAACCACATTTCGAAAGCTTCTATTCTCTTCTTGTCTAAACTATTTACCGTCCACGTTTCACTTCGATACGTGGCTACACTCCATACAAATACCTTCAGAAACGGCTTCCTGACACTTAAATCTATACCCGATGTTAATAAATTTCTCTTCTTCAGAAACGCTTTCCTTGTCATTGCCAGTCTACATTTTACATCCTCTCTACTTCGACCGTCATCAGTTATTTTGCTCCCCAAATAGCAAAACTCCTTTACTACTTTAAGTGTCTCATTTCCTAATCTAGTTCCCTCAGCATCACCCGACTTAATTTGACTACATTCCATTATCCTCGTTTTGCTTTTGTTGATGTTCATCTTATAGCCTCCTTTCAAGACACTGTCCGTTCCGCTCAAAAGCTGTTCCAAGTCTTTTGCTCTCTCTGACAGAATTACAATATCATCGGCAAACCTCAAAGTTTTTATTTCTTCGCCATGGATTTTAATACCTACTCCGAGTTTTTGTTTTGTTTCCTTTACTGCTTGCTCAATATACAGATTGAATAACATCGGGGAGAGGCTACAACCCTGTCTCACTCCCTTCCCAACCACTGCTTCCCTTTCATGTCCCTCGACTCTTATAACTGCCATCTGATTTCTGTACAAATTGTAAATAGCCTTTCGCTCCCTGTGTTTTAGCCCTGCCACCTTCAGAATTTGAAAGAGAGTATTCCAGTCAACATTGTCAAACGTTTTCTCTAAGTCTACAAATGCTAGAAACTTAGGTTTGCTTCTCCTTAATCTATTTTCTAAAATAACTCGTAGGGTCAGTATTGCCTCACGTGTCCAATATTTCTAAGGAATCCAAACTGATCATCCCGACGTCGGCTTCTACCAGTTTTTCCATTCGTCTGTAAAGAATTCGTGTTAGTCTTTTGCAGCCGTGGCTTATTAAAGCGATAATTTTCACATCTGTCAACACATGCTTTCTTTGGGATTTGAATTATTATATACTTCTTGAAGTCTGAGGGTATTTCGCCTGTCTCATACATCTTGCTCACCAAATGGTAGAGTTTTGTCAGGGCTGGCTCTCCCAAGGCTGTCAGTAGCTCTAATGGAATGTTGTCTACTCCCGGGCCTTATTTCGACTTAGGTCTTTCAGTGCTTCTTTTTGGTATGACTGTGCAACATACAAGGGGTACTTTTCACAACCCTTGTGGACGAAATTACACACCGATTATACCCAAATGCAGAGTTTTTCAGATGATTGGTGGAACAGACCCATAACCTTATTTTAAACTCATTTACATTCGTTTCTAGCCTTTAGAACTTGGTTACTTACCTTTGAGATACGAAGCTTTTTAACTCCTGAAATAAGTGAATTTGTATTTCGCCGTCTGCTGTGTCGAAACTCTTGTTTGTACGTTGACTTAAGGCCACGATGTGCCTCTTCGGCTATGGCGCCTTTTAAGGCGTCGCTCGACGGGGTCGCCGGCCGACACGTCGCTGGTTTTCACATTTGGAATGACGTGCGGCCAGTTTCGGCGCGCCACTGCCGCTTTGACGGACGCCGCCGTCGGGCAGTTAAGTTGTCAAAGCGAGAGCGAGCGGCCGAGCGCCGTGCGCCCGGGACCTGCATGTGTTGGCTTCCGGATCGCCTCACTTTGCGCCGTGAGCGAGGCAGTCCGACGCGGAAGCACTCTTCTTCAGTCCTTCTGCAGCTGCGCTTTTCAAAGAATAACGAAAAATTACAGTTTTAGCGCCTCTTTCTCCTTATAAAGACCCGTGAGACTGGTTTTCCAGCGACGCAGTTGGCTTTAGTTTCAATAAGTGTCTCAAAGATAATATTCGTACCGACTTTCAAAAATTAGTTTCATTTGCCTGTCAGACTACGTGAATGGAACAGTCACATGATTTATTACCTTCATTCAGATTCTTTTTTTTTCCTCGGTATTCTACTTCATCCACTCGAGCCATAATACTGATCTAAATTTGTTAATAACCGAAACAGCCGGCACAGTCACTTTTATCTACTTTTTTTTATAATTAGTGGACCGGAATTTCTCTACTCTTCGTGGCTCCAGTTCTGGCCAATACACTTCATTAGAGGTAACAGGTGGTGCCAGTTCGTGACCTGAAATCGTTGGCAAGTGTCCCAGAGTGACGGAGAACAGAGAGGTGAGAGGGTTGCCGAAGACGTAGTCATCTGTGTCATGAGCGTCAACAAATAAACTACAGTGTTGTGTTTACACTGAAAATTCGTTGTCTTCGTTCACTCCCGTCGTTGTCTGTGAAGTTGCTCGATGCCGAACCGGTGTAATTTGTAATGTTTTCGCTCAGTAAGGAAACAAAGGATCGCAATGGACTTGAATAAACATTTTGAAAAAGTAAGCACATATAGGTTATCCGAAAGTAACGGAAAAATCTTCTATGAGCACAAAAACGGCGAAAATCCTCCTATTTATTTAAAGACTGATTGAAAAATGGGGTACCGGTTGCGTCATTCTCTCTTCCTCAGCACCTTATAAATTTTCTCGTAATGCAGACATAATCGCGCTCTTTTTAACATGCAGCTCAACTCAAATTCCCACGAGCTCTACTAACTGTAACTCGGTCACACCTACTAACCCTCTGCTTTAAATCTCTATTACCTATTCACTCTCAGTTACTCATTTGTAAGCAGGCTGTTTAGGTTTTTATGTTGGTAACGCCACGTATCGCTCTGTATGAAAATCACTGACAGTGCTGTGTGCTGTCTGTGGCTGGTTGGCATTGTTGGAATATTCACTTATGTAGTGTTGGTAAGTTGGATGTGAACAGCGCGTAGCGTTGCGCAGTTGGAGGTGACCCGCCAGCAGTGGTGGATATGGGGAGAGAGATGGCAGAGTTTTGAGAGCGGACGATCTGGACGTATGTCTGTCAGAAAAAGGAAATTTGTAAGACTGGATGTCATGAACTGATATGTATATGATGATTTTTGAACACTATTAAGGTAAATACATTGTTTGTTCTCCATCAAAATCTTTCATTTGCTAACTATGCCTATCAGTAGTTAGTGCCTTCAGTAGTTAGAATATTTCATTTAGCTGGCAGTATTGGCACTCGCTGTATTCCAGTAGTTCGAGTAACGAAGATTTTTGTGAGGTAAGTGATTAATGAAAGGTATAGGTTATTGTTAGTCAGGGCCATTCTTTTTTGGGATTATTGAAAGTCAGATTGCATTGCGCTAAAAAAAAAAAAATAATAATAATAATAATATTGTGTTTCAGTTTAGTCACGATCAGAATAAGTAAAGAGAGAAATGTCTGAGTACGTTCAGTTTTGCTCAGCTGTTTGAAAATCAAATAACGTAAGAGGTTTTCCAGCACTGTCATTTATAAACTTTTCTAAGGGGACGTTACACATTCTTACTCACTTATTCAACCCATCCCATTGTCATTATCTTCTTGTGTCTTTCTGCCACTGTCCTCTTTCTCACAGCGACAGTCTCCTTCGTTCTGTCCTACTACTTCTGTCTCTTCTCACTGTCACTGTCTCCTTCTTGCTCTCATTTTCTGCTACTATCTCGTTAATTCCTTCGCACTGCTACTGTCTCTTCTAGCAGTCAATATCTCTCTCTTCCCGTCCTCATTGTCATGGACCCTGTCTCTCCTTATCACTGGCTCTCACCCATTTCCACTTCCTCCTTCTATTTATTCCTCCACCACCGGCACTCTCTCCTTCACTCTTTTCCTAGCACTGTTTTGTCACTGTCAGTAATGTTCTATTGCCCCTGTGTCCCTCCCTTTCTCCACTGTTTCCTTCGCTCTTTCTATACCAAAGGCGTACCGTAGATCACGTCCAATGAAAAAAGAACCAACCGATGTGCTCCATTTGCCTAAACTGGAAGAAGTGTGTAATATTCAAACCTTGACCACGCACTGTTGGATAGTTACTATAAGACGATCTTTCTGTTGGCCCTAGCCCAAGGGGTGAAGTATGAGACCGGGAAAATTCTATAATCATGCGTGGTTTCTGGACCACATTACGTAGGCCTTGCTGCCGCGTATGTACGAACAATGTGGAGAATGGATAGGAAGTATTGGGGGACTAAACCAGGAAGGAATAATGAAACTGAAAGTTTAAGTTGAGACTCTATAAATAAGGGCGATAAATAAATTTGTAGTTTATGACTCATGTTGTTTAAGCGGTGCTGAATGCAAGCATCGAGCGACGTCGCACTGTGGTTAGAACACTGAACTCGCTTTCGGAAGGGCAGCAGTTGAGCTCCCACCCAGGGTTTCCGTGATTTCCCTAAATCGCTCTTGGCAAATGCCCGGATGGTTCCTTTGAAAGGACACAGGCGATTTCCATCCCCATCCTCTCATCATCCGAGTTTGTGCTCCGTCCCAGTGATTGTGCTGTCGACGGGACGTTAAACTCCGATCTTTCTTCCTCTTTTTCTTTCTTTCTTTCTTTTTTATGAAAGAAGTGAATCCAAGCCTCAAAGAGGAATAAAATAATAAGGTGAATAGACAGAAATGACAAGGCTCGCCGACAGCGTGCAATACGTGGGCGAAAGAAAGCGAGACCTACAGTTACTCAATGGGTCTCACAAACCACTAAGCACAAAATATAAACAAAACGTTGACTATTGGATGGAGAGTACTAGAAAGATGATGAGAACTAAGAAGTACGAAGTGACAGACGAGTTTAAGGAACTGCCCATCTGTCAAGCAATGTTACACAGGTTTATCAAAAATAGGGAGATGGATAAAGCAGTCTGGTGCAGGTCAAGAAATCATTTTTCAGCAAGAGAAATAACAGTTACTAGTGCGGAGTTCCTGAATATATGAATCTGAGGTTTAGTATCGCATGACAGTAACACTTGTGAACCAATCTAAAACTATAAAACAATAATTTGCAATCATTTGGTAACCAAGATCACAAGGTGACGCCAAAATTAGGCACGGAATGGAAAGTTCTCAAAAGAGTAAGGGAGGAAGGAAATCTGCTGAGGACCAGGGATGGCTGAATGGAACGTCTGCTCGTCAGAAAGGAAGGCAAATCATGAAGCAGTAATGGAAAAGTTTGTACTGACACTATGAAACGTCCCCTTAGAAAAAATTATACATGACTGTCCTTTAACTGACACACAATATTTTTTTTTTTTAGCGCAACGCAATCTGACTTTCAAAAACCCTACAAATGAATGGCCCTGACTAACATTAAACTATACGTTTCACAAATCACTTACCTCACAAAAATCTTGGTTACTCGAACTACTGCAATACAGCGAGCGCCACTACTGCCAGCTAAATAAAAGATTCAAACTACGGAAGGCACTAACTACTGATAGGCATAGTTAGCAAATGAAATATTTTAATAGAGAACAAACAATGTATTTACCTTAATAGTCATAATATATATAGTAGTTCATGACAAATTACAAAACTCCGCCATCTCTCTCCCCACATCCATCACTGCTGGCGGCTCACCTCCAACTGCGCAACGCTACACGCTGTTCACGTCCAGCTGCCGCTGCCCAACACTACAATGGCAGACAACAATGCAAACTAGCCGCAGACTGCACACAGCACAGCCAGTGATTTTTATACAGACCGCTACGTAACGTTGCCAATAAAGAAACATAAACAGCCTACTTACAACACGTGTGGGTAGAAATATGAAAATATTATATGAGGGATAGTAGCTATGAAGAAATGATAAGTAACGTTGGAAAACATGGAGAGAATATTGAGAGAGAGAGAGAGAGAGAGAGAGAGAGAGAGAGAGAGAGAGAGAGAGGAGTATCATTCACTGACTCCTAGAAAGACGAGTTGGAAATAATATATGGAATATTACTGATAGGAACTGAAGGGTTTCATGAATATCAGGTGAGAGACGCTGCAAAATTTTCTTACTACAATGATATTGTCTGATTAGAAAAAAATAGAGGGAAATCATTCATCCAGCCACCTTGCGTGACATGATAACGTTAGACATATCGGATAACGGGCACCTGTAATTCATGCGGAGGTAGGAAGACAGCGGAGAGCTTGAGCGGCGTGGTAATTCCCAGGGAGGTATTTAATATTCATAAATGCGAGTTACATGTTCCTCTTGTCGTACATCATACCACCAAGGTTCTTTTATGAAGTCACTGTCACTATAGCTACCATGTGTTTTACTTAACTTAGTTGCGGACGAGTACGAAATGGTAACCCTTATTGTCGAATTTTTAAAAAATGTGCCCCGTGCATTGAAAAAGCTGTTTCGTCGGTATTGCTTTAAGTAATTTCAGCCATCAGTTACAAAAACGCCTATTTAAATTACGGACCACGTAATTTAGGAACCCGTGGATCCATACCCATGTGTTCCAGTTTCTACAGAAGGTTTTCAATCTCAGTAGACAGATAGCTAGAGCCAAGATAATCACGACTTCAGTCATAAGACCCTAGTATGCTGATGGTAATGTTATTGTGGCTAACTCAGAGGAAGTCCTTCAAGAAATTTTTGATGTATGTAATGAGCCATAGATAGCCATCGGCCTGGGTGTCAACTTTAGGACAACACAAATTTGTCCCAGATAATAACTATAAAGATCTAACCATAGTACACAATGCTGTAATCCTGTGGAGTAATGAGCACTTTGCTCACCTTGGCAGTCATCTCTTGACTAACGTACATACCGACGCTGAAATCCAGCATCGCGTAGGGTGTGCTAGTGCAACTTTTACGGTAAAAATTTAAATAGTTCCAATTTCGCGTAGCAGGTGCAAATATGGCGCTGTAAGCAACTTGTCGACTTCTCCAGTGCTCATATTGAACAAACAGTGTAAGTGGCATTTAATAGTGGAACCAATATTACGGTAAGCCTTTCTCACTTTTTGACCTTTTGTGCCCACATTCCATTGCAAATCCATTGCGAGTGGGAACGTTTCTTTATCTTTCTCTTGCGTTCAGAGCGCCAAATTTGCACCAGGTGCCCCAAGCTGTAACTAATACTTTTCCAGTGTAAATTGATTTTGCATTAATGCATTAGAACAGCTGTCTCGTTTAATCGCTGTACGAAATTACAGCCCGCACTGCACCTCTGTGAGCACTTCCACTGTTATTAAAAGCATGCTGTACTTGCACTGTATAGACCAGCATGGAGACTTCCAGCAAGCCAGTCCTCGGATTCAGAGCGACAACAACACAATAATAAAGTTGCATCTCATATACTACCGCCACGTAACAGTCTCTTGTAAAGATATGACAGGAGACTTCCTGGCAGATTAAAACTGTGTGCCAGACCGAGACTCGAACTCGGGACCTTTGCCTTTCGCGGGCAAGTGCTCTACCAACTGAGCTACCCAAGCACGACTCACGCCCCGTCCTCACAGCTTTGCTTCTGCCAGTATCTCGTCTCCTACCTTCCAAACTTTACAGAAGCTCTCCTGCGAACCTTGCAGAACTAGCATTCCTGAAAGAAAGGATATTGTGGAGACACGGCTTAGCCACAGCCTGGGGGATGTTTCCAGAATGAGATTTTCACTCTGCAGCGGAGTGTGTGCTGATATGAAACTTCATGGCAGAGTCTCGGTCCGGCACACAGTTTTAATCTGCCAGGCAGTTACATATCAGCGCACAGTCCGCTGCAGAGTGAAAATCTCACTCTGGATGTGACAGGAGATCAGAATACAGCAAGGACAACACGAATCGTGTGAGCCTCCTTCTCCTGCCACGCAAGGAACAAGCGCTAATGGTAAACACGACCTTGGGGAGGTAATGGAGTACGAGGAGAGACCTTCGCAGTCACAAACAAGTTACCTCTAGAAAATTATGCAGTGGATTCCGCCGACGGAGAGAAAGCCATACTAGTACAGCAGCGCGACTGGAAATCAATAGCGACTGGAAATCAATGCAATAGCCGGTGCTGCCAACCGATCGCCGATGCCGAGTAACAATGGGAGCCGCGAAGGGACTGCCGCCTCGACCTGTACGTCAATTGCCCGGCGGGCGAGTCGGTAACACCACTCCGTATATTCCTACCGGCGGGCCCCGCCGCCTTCACTCGGCGCTCGGCCGTCTGGCGATGCTTATCGGCGATAATAAAGAAGTCGGCGGGGCTTCGTTAACAGAGCGGGGACATAAAACATGGCCGCCGGGTAGTGAGGGCTGCGTGGCGTCTGGCGAGATGACCGCCGCCGATAGCCGGCGTGTGTTTTAGTGGACGGCCAGTTAATCTGCGTGACAGTAATCCGCCATATTTCATGCGCCGCCGCCGCCGCCGCGGCCTCCCGTGGGGCGGGTCCCCGCGGCGCCCCCGTCACCACCGCGCGTGACTCAGCCCCGCCTAATGAGACGGGCGTGCCTTGTAATGATCACTTCCAGCTCCAGCTCCAGTAGCGCCGCCGCAGGCGCTAAGTGGCCCGCTCCGCTCGCTCGTCTCTACATTCGTAGATCAATAGCTCCCTCCTTCGCTCCCTACACCACGATCACCTTCTTCTTCTCCTTGCCCACCCGTCGCGATGAGGCGCCCTCGGCTACGAGCCTGTATGGCTCAGTTGTCTGCTTCTCACCCTGTGTATCAACACATTGTCGCCCGATGACATCAGTTTTCTTTTTGCATGAAGCCCTAAGCAGCGACACTGGTGCGAATTGCCACGAAATTTCGTGGTGTTGCGATAAAATAGCTTGATCCCTCACATAGCTACCCTATCTACAAAGCATCACGACCGAAGAAAATGTTAAACATTTTAATTACAGGGTGAAAAGTACCGGACTATATGAAAAAACCTTAATTAGTTACAAATTACGGCGAGCACACACTTTATTCAACATGTAAACGTTACTACAGATATTCAGATTTAGGTTACGACATGTTCGACAAGCCTGCCACCACTGCGCAGGCGAAGTATCGGAACATCGATACGGTGGATGGCCTCCTGAATGTTTTCAGCTCAGCAGTGAGCCTGGATGGAAGGAGGAGGACATATATCAGCAACAGCATTATGGTAACAGTAATAGGGGTGTGCAGATAGGTGGGAAGAGAGTAGCTGTTAAATGCAAGAGGGAATCCGAAGTCCACTAAAAGCTGTTCCCTTTAAAATTAGAAGCAAAAGTACATATACAGAGCCAGAATGTGCAAAATGCGTGTAGTAAGGGGATTATTGCTGTACTCTTTGTCTTTAATATCGGAATCGCATGTGTTCATATCTGCAGAATCGAGACCCATGCCAGTGGCGTCTGGGTACCCCAGAGCCAGAATAGGATCCCCAAAGTGCTCCTCTAGGACATCACTCTCCTGCTTCGATGGAGTCGAGCTCCGTCTTCCATGAATCACATCTTGTCGCAGTCAGGGTCACTTTGGATAATGTGGATGAAATCATCTCCCAAAATATTCACGTACCGTTCGGTAGTCACCGTGCCGTCAAGGAATATCAGATGGTTCAAATGGCTCTGAGCACTATGTGACTTAACTTCTGAGGTCATCAGTCGCCTAGAGCTAATTAAACCTAACGAACCTAAGGACATCACACACATACATGCCCGAGGCAGGATTCGAACCTGAGACCGTAGCGGTCGCTCGATTCCATACCGTAGCGCCTAGAACCGCACGGCCACCACGGCCGTCTCAAGGAATATCGCACCGACTGTTCTGTGACTGGACCCTGCACACCACACAGTAAGCCGTTGAGGGTGAAGAGACTTCTCGATCGCGAAATGCGGATTCTCCGTCCCCAAGTGCGCCAATTTTGCTTGTTGACAAACCCATCTAAATGAAAGTGGTCTTCGTCGGTAAACTAAACGCGCATGCACGTACTGATTCCCATCATGCCTCGCCATCAACGGTGCAGTTTGACATTCGTAACGCCAACCGTTCAGAAATTATGAGGATTTTATTTCATATAGTTCAATAGTTGTCACCCTGTACATGTCAGATCAGGAAACGGTTATAATTTTAACTACAAAATGCTTCAAATGGCTCTGAGCACTATGGGACTTAACATCTGAGGTCATCAGTCCCCTAGATCTTAGAACTACTTAAACCTAACTAACCTAAGGACGTCACACACATCCATGCCCGAGGCAGGATTTGAATCTGAGACCGTAGCCGTCGCATGGTTCCAGACTGTAGCGCCTACAACCGCTAAGCCACAACGGCTGGCGCTAATTACATGTTAGATCATAACGAGGATACAGGCCTTCAGGCACATAGAACAGATGAGTGAAAAAACAGGATAACAAGTTCTGAGTCAACCACTGGTACTCAGCAGCTGACCAGCCACACCAAGGCAATGACGGTTGAGGTCAAGGGCGTCAGTAGTAATATTCTGATGCCCATAATGTAGCAGTTTCGAGTGGAAATTAGAATGATAGTCAAACATTAAGACGATGACATTTTGAGGAAAGCTTCCAAGGGAATATTTTCGACAGATATCGGTGAGGGCCGTGTGCTCCCAGAAGCAATTTAGAACGATGTAAAAGCCCAGAGAGGGCAGATTAAGGTAAAAGCGGAAGGAGAGAGATTCAGAGGGTAATCCGAGCAGCTGCAGTGCACTGACGCTCGTCAGCACCACTTGATGGAGCGATAGGCACTTACTAAGCGAGGTGGCGCAGTGGCTAGCACACTGGATTCGCATTTGGGAGGACGACGGTTCAATCCCGTGTCCGACCATCCTGATTTAGGATTTCCGTGGTAGTGACAGGCAACTGTTGGGATTGTTCCTTCGAAAGGACACGGCCGACTCCTTTTCCTAATTCGATAAGACCGATGACCTCGCTGTCTGGTCTCCACCCCCAAAACAACCAACCAACAGGCACTTCAGCTACGAGAAGACGGTGACAGCCTCTGGTGCAGACACGGGATCTGCAGGCTAAGTAGAAATTTGCATTATTCATTGTAATAGCGTTGAACAGAAACTCCCTGTCTCTTTTTCAAATAATTATCTCAGAAGAATTTCAGTGAATAGCAGGAATAGGCTACTGATTGGTTCTTGACTGATACTGAGTCGTTTCAAGTGTTGATGACTTATGACTCAGGTCCAGTGGCCAGTAGTTAGCAGACCGAGTGGTAGTGGAAGCACTTGTCTGTGGTAAAGGTCCTTCCTTGTACTTATTGAAGGCATCTGACATTCTGCTAAAAGGTTTTGCTCTGACACATCTACAAACAAATGTGCTCGTTACAGCAATAAACGAGTGGACTACAAGTAGTAGCTTGCTGTTTCAGAAGATCAGTCCTGCCAACTCCGCGAAAATTACAAAAACTTTTGTAACCGAACACCCATCCCTACCAAGGTGAGTTCCTCCCACCCATTTCCGCTACAAAGACTGATAAACAAGCCAACTAAGCCCGTATTGTCCTTAACATTCTGATTACGTCAAGCCGATAACGCCGAAGCCAAAAGAAAAAAATATTTGCTGTACGGAAACTGTGCTGGGAGGCGACGTAAGGCTGGGATGCGCATGAGAAGTCCGTGACAGCACTGCATTACAGCAAACAAATAAAGAAGCAAGATACTCAGGGAACGCCAAAGAACTATCACAGAAAACTTCCAAATATTTCGATCGAGAATACAAAATTTGCAGATATGTCTGCTTCTACTACATACTAACATACGTAAGAGGACATATTAAGGAAATCCTCAACAGGAACCCATCAGTCCAACGCACTCCTAAGTATCCTATAACAATCAAATATCATCTCACAAACTGCTAAGAAGTTTAGAGAAATGTTGAGGCAAAGATTTGACCCTCTAATATGAGAGCTATCTGGGTAGACATCATTGCGTAAATCTACCCAACTACTGCTAAGAAATATCAAATCGAACTCACCCTGTCAGCTTCATGCGAAGTGTGTAGTGTGGAAACGAATATGGCAAACGTACATTTATGCAAGAAAACTGTTACCATTCGCAATTGAGCGATAAAATTCTAAATATCATCATGACAACAACCAAAAATATATGAGTAATAACCGTCGACACAGTTTTGGAGCCAGACTGGGAAATTTTCCCTTTGTCTGTCGTGTCGATCATTTGACGTTTTTTCTCGCTAAAAGAAAGAGCGCTAATGTAAGGGAATTTTTCGGCTTCTTGCCACTGCATCATTGGAACGTCAGAGTTCATCTACAAGCCAGATATGAACCGTCAGTGTACAATAATTTGCTCATGATTCTCAAGGCACTTTAAGAAGCTAAAATGGTGATGATGCGTTGGCACTGAAACCAGTAACATAAACACCTGATGGTACAGTACAGTTGGGAGATGTCATATGAAGTTACAAAGAACAGAAAATTATAATACAGACTGTCTTTAGACAACCCATGCGACTGAAATAGAGATGAAGTATCGTTTGATGAAATTAAGGACTTTCTTAAGTGACTGAATAGATAATGATGTTTTCTAATTCACTTCTCATTTCAGTGTGTTTCAACTTTTATTAAGAAAAAATTGGACGAATCACTTCAATCTAAAATAGATTCAAACAAATGATTCACATCATTAGTATGTTCACTTTTCTATAATATACGTCTTTCTTTCATTAGAGAAGATAAACTTCTTTGCCAAGATCGCAAATATTAAGCTTTATTCTTGATAACCGATTTCGGTAATCTATGATATCATCTTCGGATCTCGTCAGACACGTTACTGCGTATTTCTTAAAATAGTAATAAAAGTACACTACTGGCCATTAAAATTGCTACACCATGAAGATGACATGCTACAGACACGAAATTTAACCGATAGGAAGAAGATGCTCTGATATGCAAGTGATTAGCTTTTCAGAGCATTCACACAAGGTTGGCGCCGGTGGTGACACCTACAACGTGCTGACATGAGGAAAGTTTCCAATCAATTTCTCATACACAATCAGCAGTTGATCGGCGTTGCCTGGTGAAACGTTATTGTGATGCCTCGTGTGAAGAGAAGAAATACGTACCGTTTCCAACTTTGATAAAGGTCGAATTGTAGCCTATCGCGATTGCTGCTTATCGTATCGCTACATTGCTGCTCGCGTTGGTTGAGATCCAATGACTGTTAGCAGAATATGGATCGGTGGGTTCAGGAGGGTAATACGGAACGCCGTGCTGGATCCCAACGGCCTCGTGTCACTATCAGTCGAGATGACAGGCATCTTATCTGCATGGCTGTAACGTATCGTGCAGCCACATCTCGATCCCAGAGTCACCAGATGGGAGGCTTTCCGGCAGTCGTTCTTCCCGCGAACCATACGCGACTGGAACAGGAAAGGGAGGTAATGACAGTGGCACGAAAAGTGCCCTCTGCCACACACCGTTGGGTGTCTTGCAGAGTATAAATGCAGATGTAGATGTAGAGGTTTGCAAGACAACAACCATCTGCACGAACAGTTCGACGACGTTTGCAGCAGCATGGACTATTAGCTCGGAGACCATGGCTACGGTCACCCTTGACGCTGCGTCACAAACAGGAGCTTCTGCGATGGTGTACTCAGCGACGAACCGGGGTGGACGAATGTCAAAACGTCATTTTTTCGTATGAATCCAGGTTCTGTTTACAGTGTCCCTAAAATCGAGAATATTTTGGTGATGTGACAAGCCCATGATTCTAGAGGCCTTAATTTTTACATATGACATACAAACCGTTGCTGATACATGTCATGTGGAGACAGATTTTACTGAATGACTCGCTAATGCAAAGTTTGTTTGTTCTTCTGTAGAAGACGGGTTTTAGTCCGTCGAAACCGAGGTCAATGTTATTTGAAAACCATCATTTACTGCAGCTAGTTGGCTGTCTTTTACTCCTGCCGTTCTGTAACCGTTGCTGTAGAGCAGCCGGGCTAAAAATACTGATCTGGAATGGTTAATTTAAGAGGTGGGCGGATGCCGTTTCTGTCGCCTCCCACTAACTCCACGGAACAGAATATGTGTACCTCAGATGACTAGGTGAAGTTAATTCACGTGGAAATGTGCAAAAGTTGTCTCAATGTTTGCAGATACGGGGCCTGGTTACCAGCCCGCTATTCAGCCAGTCGGATGTGAGAAACCGCCTAAAAGCCACACCCAGGCTGGTCAGCACTCTCGTTGTTAATCCGCCGGGCGGACTCAGTCCGGGGCCGGCGCTTTAACACGTTCGACTATCAGGGTGTACATGTGAGAGTGCGTATCAAGAATTTTGAAAAAGGGAGAAGTATTGGTAGTAGGAATAAGGACATAACGGAAAACAGTCAATGGAAACATTGCTGATCACTTCTCTTAGTTGAATTAAGTTTCAGGCCGGTTCTACATGAGCGACTTCCTGGTCAAAATCGACCTCTGGAAGTGGGTGCGCCTTTCATACTTGCGTGTAAATCAGCGACCAACAGGACACGACTGTGTCTATGACGTCAGTGATCTGTAGATTATGCCGGGCGTGGAGTTCAAAATTTCCGAATACGCTACACCCCTAGCATTCGCAGAGGCAAGGGACTATGGCGGTGTCTCCTAAGATCTGAAGTCATAACCTGTTCTGGTCGAGTTCACTCGTATTATAGAAATAGATTTTCGCGATTTCGTGTCTTCCTAACCGTTACTGTGTTGTTTGTTTTGTTTTCTTGGCACACTGAAAAGTTACACGAGGTCCTGGTATTTTTTCCTACTAGTGTTCCTCTGCAAGAGAGACGAAATACCTGAAAGCAAACAATATTTGCATTTTACAGAAAAAGAACCTACACTGTGTATAGAAAAGAACGTAAATAGATAAACGTGTTTTTATGAAAATTATTTCAACTGTGAAAAACTAGGAATTGATGGACGAGAAGAATAATCTTTCTTAGTTATTTAGAACCTAGAAAAACGACAAGATAAAAAGGATAAAGGAAAAAAGGCGCTATTTCCTGTGTTCTATATAATTTGTTTTGTGTTTGCAAGCATATATCCTCTCGAGCAAAAAAAATGTGTTAGTTTAAATGGTTCAAATGGCTCTGAGCACTATGGGACTCAATATCTGAGGTCATCAGTCCCCTAGAACTTAGAACTACTTAAACCTAATTAACCTAAGGACATCATACACATCCATACCCGAGGCAGGATTCGAACCTGAGACCGCTGTGGTCACGCGGTTCCAGACTGAAGCGCCTAAAACCGCTCGGCAACACCTGCCGGCAAATGTGTAAGTTGTGGAATGGTTGGATGACACTTTTCCTATTTTTTCAGTTCTCAGGAGTGTGAACAGTTTACCACACGACCTTTAACAAGAACTTCTTCTATGAATTCAGCGTTGGTCACTAATAAACTCTATCATCACCTCTTTTTCCTATATTTTGTAACTATATTTTGATTTTTTCGTAAATAAGAATAATCCCTCATAACCTCACTTTCACCATTCACATGCCAAACTCCACGGCAGACAGCTTTCACTGCATCGGCAATTTTGGCGCTGAGGTGTAAAATATAACGACCGCTGTAAAGAAACCGGACAGTACGCGAATAAAACGACAGGGGCGTTGCAGCAGACGCACTTGTCTCGAGTAACCAGTTGATACAAGAAATCCGATGGTATAACAGGGGCTTTAGTAACAAAAACCTCATCTAGAATTTGGAGTTTGACGTAAAATTGATGCAAGTTATTATTCGTTTTCTGTGTCCATGTGGGTGCGAGGCTGGTGAGTTGAGTCCGCAGGCAGACGGGAAAGCGACTACTGTTTTGCTGAAGAAGGAAACCTAGCATTGCAACAGGACATGCGGAATACAGGCTCGTTAATCGCGCGATGGGTCGCACGGTTGTCGCTGCTCCCGCAGAGTGCCTGATTTCTTCCCGAGAAGTGTTTCCTGCGAGCCAACCCGCTCAGCAAATCATGTACAACAGGGCCGTGTGACGCGCTGCTAGGAAAGTTTTCTCACGCGAAACGCGACTGACAGTCGAGACGTATTGCCGCGTCTGGCTGCCGAAAAGTCGTCAGGCGTGTTGCCGCTTAAGGAGGGCCGCAGACCACAGAATCTGGAGAAAGCGGCGCCGCCTATGACAGATTGTGTGGCGAGGCCGTGAGAGCGCCGGGAGGCGGCTGGAAGTTACTGTCCAGCTACCTGTGGCGACACGGTAGCGGAGGCGCGCTGCTTGCCAGCCTACGACGGCTCCCGTAGCGCCGCCCAACACGGCCTCCGGTGCACCTGTGCGCTGCCGCCCGCTGCTCACTAAAGTGCGCTTCATTTATGACGGCGGCCGAGTTTAGGTTCGTTCTGCGCATCTGGCGTCACAAAACACAGTCAGCCAATGAGCAGAGAACGACGTTGCCAGAGCTCGACTGCAGTGCAGAGCACGGACGAGTGTCTTCAGTTTTAGAAACGTTCAGTCATAAATAAAGTAATTGAACAAAAGCAATGTCTTGATAGCAGACTTTCTTTTATAGAAAGTTTGGAAAAAGCATTCTTTATACCAATTGCTTCATAGTCTATTGATTAATTAAACCAAACAAGCAACGAGCCTCCAAATTCAGGCGATAGCAAGGAAAGGTGTTTGTATCATTCTCACTAACCGCTTTTTCGCAATAAAGAACAGTGGTAATTGTTATTTTCTATTGTACTTCGACGAAACGTGAGTAATTCATAGTCATACCAACAGTGTTTGTCGGTATTTTGCGTGATATTTTAAAATCCTGCGGGAGATACGTTTAATTACGAGCTGCGTTAGCGTAATGGTTAAAGTGTATGGTTGCTAAGGAAAAGGTTCTGAGCTCAAACCTTGTTCGATGCTTAATATTTTCTTTATTTAAAAACAATATCGAAGTGTCTTACTTCATGAATTTTATTCCTTTGAATGTAATTTTTTGAAATTTCTAGAGCCAACTAAAGTCGACCATATGGAAAGTATACGCTATGGACTTTTGCCTCTGCAAACTCTTCAAAATTTCGTGCAATGGTTTACTACATCTAATGCTGCACAATAACTGCGTTGAACATCGAAACAAAATTAAGTCATTTATGGGGATAAGGTATCAGTCAAGAAGATGTGCAAAAATCAAATTTTTGGGCCAAATAGTTTTTTATGAAATCGAATGATAAAGTGTGTCAAAGCAGTCGAAACACCATGTGTCTGCACAGGCGAGCACTGCAATGACAAAATCGCGCACATCGCGGAATGCGGGGAGCACGTCTCTGCAGCAGCGAAAGGGTTAATTCGGCCGTGGTGGCTTTACTTCATGAACTGCGCGCTCCCTCCTAAACGTAAGTTTGCGAACTGTACTATGGCGCTGCTTCTCTTGGCGCGTGCAACGGGCAACGCAGCAATCTCCCGCGTCTGGGCGGGCATGGACGGATCGCCAAGGTAAAAGAATTGAACTAATAGTACGTGGTCCAGCTGGCCCGCGGATCTACCTCCATGGTCATACTCCGCAAGCCACCTTATGTTGTGCGGCGGAGGACGATTTGTATACCAATGTCGTGTACCTCTTTTCCCGTTGTAGCCACCCGTGGCCAGCAGCAATAATGATCTGTTGGTAAGGCTTTGTATTGTTTCTCTTGGGTGGACTTGGGATTAAAAAAATGTAAACCAAATATTACGATAAATTTTATAAATAATCGACAAGTACGCCAAAGAAGAAGAGAAAGAACTACAATGGACATGCTATTCCATGGACTCTTGCGCTTATATGCGTGAACTATCTTTCCTTTGTCTTTCACTTATCTATTCTGCTTGGATTCGGACCTAAGAGGACGTTCTTGTGTAAAGCTAATCTTGCTGTACCAGCTGATAATGTAAGTTGTACTTAAAACCCAAAAAATATAATGGTTATTTTGTCAAAAGAATTTGTGTATGTGGTCAGCCAATTGGTAGTCTGATTCCTAGATTGTCTTAAGTAGATATAGGCCTTAACAAGGAATTTTCATTGTTAGGCGGCATCTTAGAAAAATCTTTAACATTTTTCTTTTAGATCATCTACGACACGTGCTGTCGGTTAGGACAATTAACTTTATTTGAGATCCCACGAGACCGGAGGCAGCTACTAATAATTTAACCATTTTACTTACAGATTTTCTTCATATAACGAGATAACGTCCCAGGCAGAAAAGGTCTGGTCACAGGATTCCAGTTCCATTATAGGAATTCATTTGTAAATGCTGCTCTTGTTATCTTATATTGGGGAATCGGGACGAAACCACAATATTGAGTTACGAATTGCAGTAGTGTACATCGAACAGACTTGGCAAATATTCTTTGGTGCAATAAACACACGACTTCTCACGAGCCTGGAATAATATCTGTAATGTTGGGTAAATAAGCAAAGGACAATTCATTATCAACGATTACGTAACTACCCTGAGAACTGAGCTAGTTTACTGTGTGCTTATACACGTCGGGCTAAATTAAACGACATATTACACTGTTAATAATAATATTCCTACATTAGGTATTTCTCCTTTATGCTGAGCTATTGCAGTAATGTGTGTTTCTTTTTTATATAAGTCACGGCTCATATTCATTCTATTACATTACACTGATAGCAAAGAAAAGGAGTCACAAATAATTTTTATTTTATTACATTACAGCTTTCGAGAGCTTGAGTCTCTCTAACAGATTGTTTCCCAGTCTGGTGGTGATTACCCCTGAGGGATAAAATGAAGTTCTCCAACGAATAGAAACGAAAGGGTTCAGTTGTGTTTCGTTCATGAAACTACATAATTTTAAAAAAGACCATCATTATCTCTCAAAACAGTAGTACTGATTACATACGTTACCAGTAATTACATATTTTTTTAAATACTAACAACAACACGTGACGCAATATGATGAAGATTACAGCCAGTGAAACGAATATTCACTGAAGCCCCAAAGAAATTGATATAGGCATGCAAATTCAAATGAAGAGATATGTAAACAGGTAACGCTTATATACGACAAGTGTCTGGCGCAATTGTTACATCGGTTACTGCTACTACAATGGCAGATTATCAAGATTTATGTGAGCGCACGAGCGATGGGACGCAGCATCTCCGAGGTAGCGATGAAGCGGGGATTTCCCCGTACGATCATTTCAAGAGTGTGCCGTGAATATCAGGAATCCAGAGAAACATCAAATGTCCAACATCACTGCGCCTGGAAAATATCTTGCTAGAACGGGACCAACGACGACTGAAGAGAATCGTTTAACGAGGTAGAAGTGCAACTTTACCGCAAATTGCGGCAGAGTTCAGTGCTGGGCCATAAACAGATGTCAGCGTGCGAATCATTCAACGAAATATCATCGATAAGGGCTTTCGGAGCCGAAGGCCCACTTGTGTACCCTTGATGACTGCACGACACAATGCTTTACACCTCCCCTAGGCCTGTCAACGCCGAAAAAATGGTTCAAATGTCTCTGATCACTATGGGACTTAACCTCTCAGCTCGTCAGTCCCCTAGGACTTAGAACTACTTAAACGTAACTAATCTAAGGACATCACACACATCCACGCCCGAGGCAGGGTTCGAAAGTGTGACCGTAGCGGTCGCGCGGTTCCAGACTGTAGCGTGTAGAACCGCTCAGCCACTCCGGCCGGCCATCGACGCCGACACTGGACTGTTGATGACAGGAAACATGTTGCCTAGTCGGACGAGTCTCGTTTCAGATTGTATCGACCAGATGGTCGTGTACGAGTATGGGGACAACCTCATGAATCGATGGACCCTGCATGACAGCAGGGGACTGTTCAAACTGGTGGATGCTCTGTAATGGTGTCAGGAGTGTGCAGTTGAAGTGATATGGGACCCCTGATAAGTGTAGATAAGACTTCGACAGGTGACAAGTACGTAAGAATCCTATCTGATCACCTGCATTCATTCATGTCCATTGTGTATTCCGACGGGAAATACATGTTCAGAATTGCCACACATGGGCTCCAGGAAGACTCTTCTGAGTTAAACACTTCCACTGGCCACCAAACAACGCGGACATGAACGTTGTTGATCATATCTTGGATGCCTTGGATTCATCGACAGCGCGGCAGCTTCAGACATCAGTCGAATCCATGCCACGTCTTGTTGCGGCAGTTCTGCGTGCCCATGAGGACCCTACGGGGTATTAGGCAGATGTGCCAGTTTCTTTGGCTGTTCACTGTGTAAACATCAACTTCCTCACAAGGTCACAAACTATGCACACACTTGTACTTTGGATAGTGCGCCTATGCCAGTAAAGCTGGGATATGTATATAAGATATATACATCACATAAGCATAAATCTCTCATGAAAATGCTTCTTCCGAGTTCTAGGTACTTCAAGCAACAGACCATAAATTGCTTCATTTTCACTTCGCCAAGATAAACGATCTATTTGACAGAAAAACACAGCAGTAACCATGTAATGGCTACTACACTGCTGTAGACCCAAAACTGTATTATTTGTTGCGGCCACATGTAGTAAGCATTGCTTCACGCAGTGGACAGTGGCAAAACAGAGGCACTCTGGCGACCGAGGCGTTGCGAAATAAGCACGCACACATAGCCTTACTGACAGTAGCAGTCTACCAACAGACTGACGCAAGACGCACACAGACCGAACGCCGAGCGAAGCCTGGAGAGTGCTGAGTAAGGAGAAGTGAGGCCAGCACACTAAGATACGCTGCAATATACTGCGGGAGTAATAACAAAAAGTACCACCGAGAGTAAAAGACGTCCTCCTGCCAGATATAAATAGTGGAGCGCAGGCAGCAACAGACAGAAGCTATTATGAAGCTGTTCGGATCTGAGGACAGACGTGGTCTGTTTCCGAATGTTCAATATTCGTAGGTGACGATTCCGGAAGTCTGTTCCAGCTCGCAAATGTCAGCTTTAGCTCTCGAGGTCGGCCCGAGTTCGGCCGGCACCATGGCTGACTAACTATAGCGAGAACTTCCAGCAGGACCGGCCGCAGCGCGGTCTCTGTCACAGGCGCCGCCGGGGACTGCTGGCCGGACTTCATGGCAACCCGGCCCCCTGTGCGTGGTGCGTCCATGACGGGAGCTCGCGGGCATCGCGACTGACGGCTTCCCAGCCGCCGGTGCAGCAGGCGTCGGCAGCTGACCTGACGGCGACGCGGCTCCGTGGGCGTGCCCGTACTGGGGCGCCGAGCGGCGACGAGTTCATCTCAACCACGGGGCATCCTGGCTTCAGCGGGGCACTGGTGGCCTGAAGCCCCCGAGTGCGATCAGCGGCGCGCGTTGCGCGCATTGTCGGAGAATCTACACACCAGCAGACAGGCGGAGGGGTCCGCAGGGCTGGGCAGCGACGACGAGGGAGAAATTGTAAAGAAAGTTCAATAAATAATTGTAGAACTTCACGCCAGCCCAGTCTTTCGTGCAGCCGCTGTGTCTGTTGCTAACAGGTGGTGCAGAAGTCGTAGCATATTGTTATTATCATTATTATTACTTTAGTGTCAGTGCTAAAACACAAGGCACGGACAGCCTGAAGTCTTACAATTTCTGATAATTCGGGAGTAAGGAGTCCAACAGTCAAGTGAAGCACAAAGAGTAGGCCTCTTTGTAGTGAACACATTTTAATTTAGTTGATTGTTGGGCCTGGTGATCAACTGGTAAGGCGTACGCCTGCAAACGGAGAGGTTGCGGGATCGAATACCGATCAGACCACGAATTTTTGAGTCTGCAGTGCCAGAGATGACGCGTGCTCCGGATTCCAAGTTAAAATGTCGCTGCCCTTTCCCTGGTTGGATAACTGCGGTGGGTACGGACACACAAGTCGCCGAAGTGGCGTCCAATTGAAAGACGCTGCAGCCGTTGAGCCACAAGAAATTATTGTAAATGGGGTGCAAGGCGTGGGAGAAGCAAGTGTTGCTAGGAACAGGAGTGGCGCAAAGGAAGCATGTTTTGTAAGAAGTGTCTGCATTCAGTATGGATAGCTTTTTCCTCTTTGGAGGACTTCCTGGTAGCACTCGTGACGCTCTGACAATTGAGACGTCATTCTGTTAAAAATGTGGTTAGGAATAAACATTATCAATTGTCTCACTGAATCATCAGGTTGAAGTTTAATAAAAACACCCACAGAAACTAAATATCACTTATCTTTCCTCATTTTAAAAATGAAAGTGGCCAAAGAAAATTCTTTTTCATTCTAAAGTATAATTAGCTGCCATTGTTGACAATGATCGACGGTGCGTAAGGGGGCGTGCGGGGTGATGGGTACTGGCTAACATCTGATTGCACAAGAGGGTGGAAATGCCGTGTGGCTACAGCCTCCCGTCGGGTAGACCATTCGCCTGCTCCAAGTCTTTCGAGGTGACGCCACTTCGGCGACTTGCGTGTCGATGGGGATGAAATGATGATGATTAGGATAACACAACACCCAGTCCCTGAGCGGAGAAAATCTCTGACCCAGCCGGGAATCGAACCCGGGCCGTTAGGTATGACATTTCGTCGTGGTGACCACTCAGCTACCAGGGGCCGACCAGTCGAGGGTAATGATCTCAGAAAGCTTGGGGACTACTGCTCTAACATTACCTTCACGGTTACTAGCAAGTAGCACGGCTCGATGAAACTAGGACCATGCCTAGAAAGGACTGCCACAGTATGACAGAGAAGGTAACAGAAGGAAATACGCAATGACACGAACAGAAACGACACTTCTATTCAAAGACTTTAACTGTGCTGAAGTCACTGCGATTCATGATGGTCCCTGAACATTACAGAAAGGACAGCAGTGTTCTTAGTGGTGTGTCTGATCATTACGGACGGCAATGCTTGCGCTACAACGCGCTCCCATGCTGGCCGCTTGGTTGGTAATGATTTCTCGTGGTATGGTATTCCATTCCCCAACAGCGTGGATGACGACTGTTGGACAATCGTTGGCGCATGAGGACGCGCTGCAATACCTCTCTTCAATGCATCCCACATCTGCTCGTTGGGGTTTAAGTCGTGATAACGGGCAGCCGAGTCTATTCGCCGAATATTCTCTCGTTGCAAGAGCGATATTCGATTTGGTCACGTGTTATCATCCATAAAAATGAAGCCCGGGCCGGATTCACCACAAAAAAGACGAACATGTGGTTCAACTTCCATCGAGTCACGTTACTCTGCAGTGACACATCATGGGAAAGTTGCCTTCCGTCTTAAGTTTTGCACTACATGTACATTAATAATGAGGAAAATATGTCGAGGTGCAGTTTTCGCTAAGTTATAGCGGTAAAAGTGACAAACTTCCTATCATACACAAGTAATGTATAACGATTAGCTCTCCAAATATGCTCCACCTTTCATGATAAAACGATCGTTTTTGCGTGGCGATGGCCAGTTACCTAGCTCGCATTTATCGTGAATCTCTCGCTTAGTGCAACGTCCCCAGCGCCTGGAAAATAGCGCAGGCAACTACAATGTATAGAAAGGTAGAAGAACGGTGCCACCAACTTACAGACAAATATCCCTAGCTTCTGTTTGCTGCAGAATCCTAGAATATATTCGAATATAATAAACTGTCTTGAGACTGAGAAGCTTATGTGCATGAATCGGAATGGTTTTACAAAGCATCGCATGTTCGAAACTGAGCTTGTCCTTTTCTCACATGACATGCTGAGAACTATGGACGAAGAGCAACAGAAAAATTCCATATTTTATGTTTCCGAAAGCATGTGACACGGTGCACCATTGCAGGCTGCTAGCGAAGGTACGAGCATATCGAATAAGTTCACAGATATGTGAGTGGCTCGAAAACTTCCGAAGGAATAGATCCAGTAATTTGTCCTCGACGGCGAGTGTTCATCAGAGACAAGGGTATCGTCAGGAGTGTCCCAGGGAAACGTGATAGAGCCGCTGTTGTTTCCTGTGTACATAAATAATTTGGCTGACGGGGTGGGCAGCAATCTGCGGTTGTTTGCTGATGATATCGTTGTATGGAAAGGTGTCGAAGTTGTGTGACAGTAGGAAGATACACGATAACTTAAACAAAATTTCTAGTTGGTGTCATAAATGGAAGCTAGCCCCAAAAGTCAGGAAGTCATTTCTGAAAGTATTTGAATGGAGTGTAGCCATGTATGGAAGTGAAAGATGGACGATAACTAGTTTGGACAAGAAGAGAATAGAAGCTTTCGAAATGTGGTGCTACAGAAAAATGCTGAAGATAAGGTGGGTAGATCACGTAACTAATGAGGAGGTATTGAATAGGATTGGGGAGAAGAGACGTTTGTGGCACAACTTGACAAGAAGAAGGGATCGGTTGGTAGGACATGTTTTGAGGCATCAAGGGATCACAAATTTAGCATTGGAGGGCGCCGTGGAGGGTAAAAATCGTAGAGGGAGACCAAGAGATGAATACACTAAGGAGATTCAGAAGGATGTAGGTTGCAGTAGGTACTGGGAGATGAAGAAGCTTGCACAGGATAGAGTAGCATGGAGAACTGCGTCAAACCAGTCTCAGGACTGAAGACCACAACAACAACAACAGCCCCAAATGTGGAAAAATGTAAGTATATGCGAATGAGTATGAAGATCAAATCTGTAATGTTCGGGTACAGTGTTAGTTGTGTCCTGCTTGACACACTCACGTCGTTCAAATTCTGGGAGTACCGTTCCGAAGCGATATGATTGAGCATGTGAGAACTGTGGTAGGGAAAGCGAATGGTCATCTTCGGTTTATTTGGAGAATTTTAGGAAAGAGGTGTTCACCTGTAAAGGAGACCGCATATAGCAAGCTGATGCGATCTGTTCTTTAGTACTGCTCGAGTGTTTGGGATCCCTACCAGGTCTGACTGGAGAAAGACATCGAAGTTGTAACGAGGCGGGCTGCTAGATTTTTTTCCGGTCGGTTCGAACAACACGTAAGTGTTACAGAGGTGCTTCGGTACTCAAATGGGAATCCCTGGAGCAAAGACGACGTTCTTTTCGAGAAACACTACTGAGAATATTTAGAGAACCGGCTTTGAAGCCGACTGCCGAACGATTCTACCGCCACCAACATACTTTGCTCGTAATGATCCCGAAGATAATATACAAGAAATTAGGGATCATGGGAGACTTAAAGACAGTTGTTTTCCCTCGCTCTATTTGCCAGTACTGGTACGGGGTACTCTCCGCCACGCAAGTACCGTGGCTCGCGGAGTATCTATGTAGATGTAGATCTGACATGTGGGGAACTTGCGCTACGGTCGCAGGTTCGAATCCTGCCTCGAGCATGGATGTGTGTGATGTCCTTAGGTTAGTCAGGTTTAAGTAGTTCTAAGTTCTAGGGAACTGATGACCTCAGATGTTAAGTCCCATAGTGCTCAGAGCCATCTGAACCATCTGTGGGGAACTTGATCAAACAGTAACGAGACAACAGCGCCGCAAACCACTATCGCTTCAGGGTAGCAGCCCCCACAAACGCCTGTCGTACTGTACCAAATGCAGGCAAACACGTGACTCATGTACGGTTCGTCTTTTAATTACTATCATTCAAATGGCTCTAAGCACTATGGGACTTAACATCTGAGGTCATCAGTCCATTAGACATAGAACTAGTTAAGCCAAACTAACATAAGCACATCACACACAGCCATGCCCGAGTCAGGATTCGTATCTGCGACCGTAGCAGCAACGCGGTTCCGGATTGAAGCGCCGAGAACCGCTCGGCCACAGCGCCCGGCCCCCTCAGAGTGTTTGGTGGGCAACGTCGTCCATAAACAGCTGTTTTCAATCTATCCCAGGCATGTTCGATAAGGTTCAAGTCTGGAGAATATGCTGGGCACTGTTGTCAAGTGATGTCATCCTCAAGCAAGTCATTCACAAGAGGTGCACAATGGGGGCGCGATTCGTCCATGAGGACGAGTGCCTCACCGATATGCTGCAGAAACGGTTGCACTATCGGTCGGAGGATGGCATTCACGTGTCGTAGTTACTGCGCCTTCCAGGACCACCAGCGGCGTATGTCGGCCCCACATAATGCCACCCAAAAACAACTGGGAACCTCCGCCTTGATGCACTCGCTGAACAGTGTGTGTAAGACGTTCAGCCTGACCGGATTGCCTCCTAAGACGTCTCCGACGATTGTCTGGTTGAACGCATATGCAACTCATCGGTGAAGGGAATGTGATGCCAATACCGAGCGATTCATTCGGCTTGTTGTTGGGACTATCGGTACCGCGCTGCATGGTGTCGTGGCTGCAAAGGCGGACCTCGCCGTGGATGTCTGGAGTGAAGTTGCGCGTCATGCAGCCTATTGCGCACAGTTTGAGTCGTAGCAGGGCGTTCTGTGACTGCACGAAGAGCATTATTCAACATGGTGGCGTTGCTGTCAGGGCTCCTTCGAGCCGTAATCCGTAGGTAGCGATCATCCACTGCAGCAGTAGACCTTGGGCGGCCTGAGCGAGACGTGTCATCGACAGTTCCTGTTTCTCTGTATCTCCTCCATGTCCGAAGAACATCGATTTGGTTCGCTCCGAGACGCCTGGACACTTCCCTTGTTGAGAACCCTTCCTGGCACAAGGTAACAATGCGGACGGTATTGACCATCTAGGCATGGTTGAACTACAGACAACACGAGCTGTGTACCTCCTTCCTTGTGGGATGACTGGAACCGATCGGCTGTCGGACCTCCTCTGTCTAATAGGCGCTGCTCATACATGGTTGTTTACATCTTTGGGCGTTCGCAAATTATGGCGGACAAGACGACTAGTTACATGTTTGCCGCGAAGCCGGTGTTCCTCGTGGGCCCCTGGCGCCGTATGGTGACACCGCGGTTCGTCAGAATTTCAAGATGGCGCCAGCTCGTACTCGTGTACTCACGAGACGGCTGCGTCCAAGCTTCTAACCTCTACAGTATTAATTAACTGAACGTTTACTTTGATTTAAAATATGCTTGTTCTGTGCTGTCTATTCATTTCAGCCTCATGTCTATAATATCATCTGCAACAAAGGCAAAATCTGCGTCGGAAACTTTAGACGTATATAATAACATCAAAAAATTGTATATCCACATGACAGAGCTGGCGTGTGTGTATTTTGGTGCTTGAAGTCACTGTAGAGGATCCTTTCTCGGTTGTGACAGGTTATCATTAGCTATGTACCAATAATTATTCCTGGTTATTAGTGTTTCTGTGTCAGTAGAATCTTCATTCTGTTACTTTAGAAATGTAGTGTATGCGTTTCACTTTTCAGTCCTTTAGGTTTTCCGAGTATCTTATTCTAAAATTTATGGTTGTTTTCGTACATATGTTGAATCACAGGCATTGAAGGTCAACTGACACGTGTCCGTTTTGCTGAATTTATTTGAAGTTGCACAGGGTGTTTGTAATTTTAATTTTTGGTGTGACTGTGAATCATCTCGAGTATGTAAGCCAGTCACTGTACCAAAAATAGTTAACGTAGAGTAATGAAACTTCGGGAGTACGTTTGTCTAGATAACATATTTGTGGTTAACATTGTAAGGTCACAGGTTAATGTAAGTGCGAGACAACCAATTGCAAATGTGAAATGCTGGTCCATTAATAACCGGTGCAACCATCAGGGTGCTGAATGAAATTACGCAAACGCGCATTCATTGTGCTGTTCAGGCGCCAGATGTAAGTTTGTGGAATAGAATTCCATGCTTCTTGCATACGATCGGTCAATACAGGAACGGTTAATGCTGTTTGTGGATTACGCTGGAGTTGTTGTCCGATAATGTCTCATACATGCTCGATTGGAGACAGATCTCGCAATTGAGCAGGCCAAGGCAACATCTTTCAAATTCTGAAGGTGGCAGGAGTAAAATACAGGGAGCGAAAGGCTATTTACAATTTTTACAGAAACCAGATGGCAGTTATAAGAGTCGAGGGGCATGAAAGGGAAGCAGTGGTTGTGAAAGGAGTGAGACAGGGTTGTAGCCACTCCCCGATGTTATTCAATCTGTATCTTGAGCAAGCAGTAAAGGAAACAAAAGAAAAATTCGGAGTAGGTATTAAAATTCATGGAGAAGAAGTAAAAACTTTGAGGTTCGCCGATGACATTGTAATTCTGTCAGAGACAGCAAAGGACTTGGAAGAGCAGTTGAACAGAATGGACAGTGTCCTGAAAGGAGGATATAAGATGAACATCAACAAAAGCAAAACGACGATAATGGAATGTAGTCAAATTAAATCGGGTGATGCTGAGGGGATTAGATTAGGAAATGAGACACTTAAAGTAGTAAAGGAGTTTTGCTATTTAGGGAGTAAAATAACTGATGATGGTCGAAGTAGAGAGGATACAAAATGTAGACTGGCAATGGCAAGGAAATCGTTTCTGAAGAAGAGAAATTTGTTAACATCGAGTATAGATTTAAGTGTCAGGAAGTCGTTTCTGAAAGTACGAGGGGCGTTCAGAAAGTAAGCTCCGATCGGTCGCGAAATGGAAACGACTATGAAAATCCGATAAAGCTTTGCACAGATGTGTTGGGTAGTGTCTCTAGTATAACCCCAGTTAGCATCACGTCGCTCTTCTCATTTCTGAGCTCGACGTGAGTGCGTAAAGATGTCTAGAAAATAGTGTCTGCCGCCAAGTACGAGGGCCTGGTGAGAAATTTCGCCTGAAGCTATGCAGCTAACATTACATAACTGTCGTGCTGTTTCTTCTTCAAGACAATTCTCAGCCGCATTCTGCAGGGGCAATGAAGATGCTCCTTCATCGTTTTCAAATGGAAATGTGAGATTACTCACAATACAGTCCGCAATTGTCTCCCCCTGAGTTTCATCTCTGGTCACATGAACCGCTGTCTTTGAAGACAACATTTTGACACAGACAACGAGGTGTAGGCCAGCGTGGAGAATTGGCGGAAAGCACTGGCGGCTGCCTTCTATGATGAGGCTATTGAAAAGCTGGTACAACGCTATGACAAAAGTCTAAGTCAGAACGGCGACTACGTAGAGAAGTAGCTGAAAGGTGTAGCTAATTGTTACAAGTAAAACATTTCTGATGTTCACTGTGGTTTCAATTTGGCAATCAATCGGAGCTTACTTTCTGAACAGGCCTCGTATTTGTATGGAGTGAAGCCATGTATGGAAGTGAAACATGTACGATAAATAGTTTGGACAAGAAGAGAATAGAAGCTTTCGCAATGTGGTGCTACAGAAGAATCCTGAAGATAAGGTGGGTAGATCACGTAACTAATGAGGAGGTATTGGATAGGATTGGGGAGAAGAGATGTTTGTGGCACAACTTGACTAGAAGAAGGGATCGGTTGGTAGGACATGTTTTGAGGCATCAAGGGATCACAAATTTAGCATTGGAGGGCAGCGTGGAGGGTAAAAATCGTAGAGCGAGACCAAGAGATCAATACACTAAACAGATTCAGAAGGATGTAGGTTGCAGTAGGTACTGGGAGATGAAGAAGCTTGCACAGGATAGAGTAGCATGGAGAGCTGCATCAAACCAGTCTCAGGACTGAAGACCACGACAACAACAAGGCAACATCTCTACATTTTGTACGATATGTTCGGTTACGACATCGGTATGTGGGCGAGCGTTATCATGCTGGGAAACACCCCATGGAACGCTGTTCGTCAATGGCACCACAACAGGTCGAATCAGCTGACTGACGCACAATTTTGGGGTGCGCGAGATACCTGCGAGAGTGACTCCTTCGAACCAATACATGCCCATCACTGGCACCGAGGGAGAACCAGCTTTCACCAGAAAACACAACAGACCACCACCCTCGCCCCCAAAGAGCTCCCAAACGACGGCGGTTTTGGATAAGTGGAATGCTCGCTACAGACCATCTGGCTCGGAGATGTCTTTCAAGTAACCGATTTGAAACAGTTCATGGTGTCATCGTGGTGCCAAGTGCTGCCCACATCGCAGCTGCAGACACTGTGCGAAACACCAGGACCTTACGCCAAACGGGATGGTCGTCCGTCTCGGTAGTGCCATGTGGCCTTCCGGAGCCAGCCTGGTCTTCTTGCGACAGTACGTTGTCGTGACCACTGTTGTCAGGAATGGTGTACAGTGGCTACGTTCCTGCCAAGTCTTTCTGCAGTATCGAAGCAGACACACCTGGCTTCTTGTAGTCCTAGTACACGACCTCCTTCAAACTCAGTAAGGTGTTGGTAATGGCGTATTTGTCGCCTTAAAGGCTTTTTTGACCATCATCAACTCAACTCATCTAATATCAAAAGTAACCAATGTTTACGACAGCAATAGCGTCTATTTGATGCGGACCTGATTTCCATCCTCATAATGGTGTTACTAGCGACACTCTTAGCGACTGGCACGAAATTTGAATAGATGTCATCTTTCAAATGTAGGAACACACCTACCGACTTTCTTTCATATCGCACAACTCCGTCTTGGTATTCTGATTTTTTCTGTCAGTGTATTTACATCTGCGTGTTCCGTTAATCCCTGGGTAGCAATGATCGATATTAAACGAGCATTAGACCTGTAAAACCATTTGCTTTGAATTCTATTACTTCCACTCTTCCAAAGTGTTCAAATGGCTCTAAGCACTATGGGACTTAACATTTGAGGTCATAAGTCCCCTAGACTTAAAACTACACTATTGGCCATTAAAATTGCTACACCACGAAGATGACGTGCTACAGACGCGAAATTTAACCGACAGGAAGAAGATGCTCTGATATGCAAATGATTAGCTTTTCAGAGCATTCACATAAGGCTGGCGCCGGTGGCGACACCTACAACGTGCTGACATGACGAAAGTTTCCAACCGATTTCTCATACACAAACAGCAGTTGACTGGCGTTGCCTGGTGAAACGTTGGTTGAATCGTGTAAGGAGGTGAAATGCGTACAATCACGTTTCCCATTTTGATAAAGGTCGGACTGTAGCCTATCGCGAATGTGGTTTATCGTATGGCCACATTGCTGCTCGCGTTGGTCGAGATCCAATGACTGTTAGCAGAATATGGAATCGGTGGGTTCAGGAGGGTAATACGGAACGCCGTGCTGCATCCCAACCGCCTCGTATCACTAGCAGTCGAGACGACAGGCATCTTATCCGCATGGCTGCGGATCGTGCAGGCACGTCTCGATCCCTGAGTCAACAAATTGGGACGTTTGCAAGACAACAACCATCTGCACGAACAGTTCGACGACGTTTGCAGCAGCATGGACTATCAGCTCGGAGAGCACGGCTGCGGTTACTCTTGAAGCTGCATCACAGAAAGGAGCGCCTGCGATGGTGCACTCAACGACGAATCTGGATGCACGAATGGCAAAACGCCATTTTTTCGGATGAATCCAGGTTCTGTTTACAGCGTCATGATGGTCGCATCCGTGTGTGGCGACATCGCGGTGAACGCACATTGGAAGTGAGTATTCGTCATCGCCATACTGGCGTATCATGCGACGTGATGGTATGGGGTGCCATTGGTTACACGTCACGGTCACCTCTTGTTCGCATTGACGGCACTTTGAACAGTGGCCGTTACATTTCAGATGTGTTACGACCCGTGGCTCTACCCTCCATTCGATCCCTGCGAAACCATACCTTTCAGCAGGATAATGCACGACCGCATGTTGCAGGTCCTGTACGGGCCTTTCTGAATACAGAAAATGTTCGACTGCTGCCCTGGCCAGCACATTCTCCAGATCTCTCACCAACTGAAAACATCTGGTCAATGTTGGCCGAGCACCTGGCTCGTCACAATACGCCAGTCACTACTCTTGATGAACTGTGGTATCTTGTTGAAGCTGCACGGGCAGCTGTACCTGTACACCCCATCCAAGCTGTGTTTGACTCAATGCCCAGGCGTATCAAGGTGTTTATTCTGAGTACTGATTTCTCAGGGTCTATGCACCCAAATTGCGTGAAAATGTAATCACATGTCAGTTCTAGTATAGTATATTTGTCCAATGAATACCCGTTTATCATCTGCATTTCTTCTTGGTGTAGCAATTTTAATGGCCAGTAGTTATCTTAAAGCTAACTAACCTAACAACGACACACACATCCATGCCCGAGGCAGGATTCGATCCTTCGACTGTAGCAGCAGCTCGGTTCCGGACTGAAGCGCCTAGAACCGCTCGTCCACAGAGGCCGGCTCTATTTTACACTAAGTATTTTTTGTGTTACATCCACTATTTTACATTACGAGTTATTTTCCTTTGGAAAGGATCAAGAACGCCCTGTTCTTTGCGTATCTAACCTTCATATTCTCAAAGGAGTGGACACGATTCAGAAGGAAATTTCACTCGTGTGTGCCTTCCCAACGTTGCCTGTTTCTCCCTTGCACCGACCCTTGCCCACACCTGGGCTTCGCCGGGTACCCGAGGCACCAAGAGTATCGACGACGCAATGTGGCTCGTGCACTCTGTTCCCTTTACAGTTGAGCTCGACTGCCCACGGTGCGGGCAAGAGAACGGAGCGGTCGGCCGCATCCAGAGTAGCATGTTTGTCTCATCATTTTCATATATTCATAAAACTTCATCTGGCTATAGCAATAAATAGTGGACAGATTGTTCGAGACAGATACAGCTTATTCGCGTACATTCGGCGTCGTCTTAATAGCAACAGGTGCGGTGGAGCAGTTTTATCGAAGCACAGAGGGGTCGTGGCTTCGATTCCGGCTAAAACTGGCGGAGGAGATGGGACGCACTGTGAGGAGCTGTCGGCCGTTGTCGTCGGGAGACCTCTGGCGACGGCGTCTGGCGACCGTTGTCGGCGCCACTGTGACCACAGCCGCCTTAGCGGAGAACAGGCGGCCTGTGAAGTGTAGGCTGAGAAGCCCTCCGCTCGACTGTTGACAGTCAGGCGTCAGGCTCGGCCGGCGTGCAGCCCCGGCTCCTAATTGCGGCCGCTGGAGTGGACCGCGGACAGCCGGGGCCCGTCTAATGACGTTCCTGTGTGGGCGCCCCCGTGTCGGCGTTCCCACGCAGCACCAGCACAGCCTCTGTGCGTCGGCCGATGTCGAGCCTGCAGGCGTCCTGTTGCGACCCCGGGACCAGCTGCGCACCTCTCTCTTACGATGTGAGCTATTTCTCCTGCCGAACCACGCACAGAAGTGGCAAACAGCTCTCCGAGAGTCTCCAGCACAACACTTGACTGCAAAGTTGTGCGACCCATGAGGGAGTCCAGACTCCCGGTATAGTCCTTCAAGCACGAAGTGTGGCTATAATATAAAGGAAGCACACAGTTAAGTCGTCTAAATATCTGGGAGTAAAGTAGCAAAGCGAGCATGGGAAAACTGTGGTACACGGTTCACTTTCAGGCCTCTAGTCCTGCATTAGTACATTTAAATTTTGAGCGTATGATGCGAGAGGACTCACTGTCCTCCCTCTGTTACCACTCACAATAATTAGACCGAAGACATAGTTTTTGATACATAAACACATTATTCCGTATTACTTTACAGGTGCTAATCAGCAATACCTAACAAGCGCGCGAGGTGTCCGCGAGCTGCGGCCCTTGGCTGGACAAGACATACGTCTACTCGCTGCGGAGTCTCCGAGCTACCTGCTGGCCGTTTACATCTACCTCTACATCCATACTCCGCAAGCCACCCAACAGTGCGTGGCGGAGGGCACTGAGTACCTCTATCGGTTCTCCCTTCTATTCCCGTATCATATTGTTCGTGGAAAGTGTCGGTATGCCTCTGTGTGGGCTATAATCTCTCTTATTTTATCCTCATAGTCTCTTCGCGAGATATACGTAGGAGGCAGCAATATACTGTTTGACTCCTCGGTGAAGGTATGTTCTCGAAACAACAAAAGCCCGTACCGAGCTACTGAGTGTCTCTCTTGCAGAGTCTTCCACTGGAGTTTATCTATCATCTGTCTCTTCTATCAACCCTATCTGGTACGGATCCCACACCGCTGAACAGTATTCAAGCAGTTGGCGAACAAGTGCATTGTAACGATAGCCGACCAGCCGACCAGCTTACCTGCATACACAAAGGACTTGGGAAGTCCACTTCCGCACGAACAGTTACAATGTTTCCCGAAAAGGATCAGATCTTACTTGACAGTCTGACCTGCCCAGTTTTCAAACTGCCGCTGGATGGCTCTTTCAGTGACAACTGAGTTATGGAACTCAACAGAAGGCCAATGGGCGACTTCGGTTTATTGGGAGAATTTTAGGAAAGAGGGGTTCACCTATGAAGGAGACTGCATGTAGGGCGCTGGTGCGACCTATTGTTCAATCCTGCTCGAGTGTTTGGGATCCGTATCCGGTCGGATTGAAGGAAGGCCGGCCGCGGTGGACGTGCGGTTCTAGGCGCTCCAGTCCGGAGCCGCGCTGCTCCTACGGTCGCAGGTTTGAATCCTGCCTCGGGCATGGGTGTGTGTGATGTCCTTAGGTTAGTTAGGTTTAAGTAGTTCTAAGTTCTAGGGGACTGATGACCACAGCAGTTGAGTCCCATAGTGCTGAGAGCCATTTGAACCATTTGATTGAAGGAAGACATCGAAGCAATTCAGAGGCGGGCTGCTGGATTTGTTAGCGATAGGTTCGAATAACACGTGTTACGGAGATGTTTCGGGAACTCAAATGGGAATCCCTGAAGCGAAGGCGACGTGCTTTTCGAGAAACAGAATAGAGCAAATGTAGAGAACCGGCATTTTGACTGCCGAACGGATCTACTGCCGGCGACATAGATCGCGCGTAAGGACCGCGAAGATCAGATAACAGAAATAAGGGCTCATTACAGAGGAATCTGGACAATTGCTTTTCCCTCCCTCCAGTTGCGAGTGGAACAGGGGGGCGGGGGCAGGAGGGATGATAAGTAGTGATACATGGTATCCTCTGCCACGCACCGTACGGTGGCTGGGGGAATATCTATGTAGGTGTGGGTGTAGATAAAAAATTGTATTTCAAAATCATAGATATTTAGTTATTGTGACTCTCAGTACACACACCCCTTCTCTATCCCTGCAACTCTCCACGCGAATTTTCCGTTGGTGGAGACAATGCTGGAAGACTTCCTCTGCCACCTGCTTGACGACGGGTGGCGCTTTTACTTCCGCTGCTTCAACGGACAGAATTTTTTTTTTCATTTAATAGTGATCTGACTTTGGGGAAAGGATAAAACTCATATTGTGCTGGATGAGACGGTTAAGGTCTGTGGTCTAACACTGGGATGCTGCACGTCGCTGTAAAGGTGCAGAAAGGTGTTCTGAAGTGGAGGAAGGAGCTGGCGGGAGAGTTGTTCGAGGAGGGCATAAAGATGCTTGTGCCACGGCTCACCACGTGCACTGAACGGGATTGTGACTGCGGGGAAAAATAGTCAACATGTATACCAGCAATAACCAGTATTATTTTCAAATTCTCTTTTTGCGAAAAAAAAATTTTGTACACTTACTTACTGAACATGCATAATACTCTCGCGAGCACGCTAAACTGCAACTGTTTCGTCTATTTTAACAGAGTGGACCACCATTCAAATTAGAAAAATCTTGTAATTAACAGAAACGAGTCGTGAGGAGTGCTGGTCTTTGCTTAGTCCTTTTCCAACCTCACAGCACAACATATTTAGCTACACGAATACAAATTAACACAGCTATTTCACGTGGAGCGTCATTTGGCGCTCTTTTCAACGGTGAATGCGTAAATTGCATACATCTTAAATGATTTGACTCTTTAGTAATGCCCAAATTTACATTTAATCCACACATAGTTTAAAAATGTATGTATCTGTGCATGTGCGTGCGTGTGTGCGTTTGTGTGTGTGTGTGTATGTGTGTGTGTGTGTGAGAAAGAGTTCCACATCCTCTGCTAAACCACAGGTCCGATTTGAACCAAATTGGTACACAAACCCCTTACTGTCAGCCAACGATCGCTTTCGGAGTAAGAGACACTTACTTACTGTACTTCAGGAGATATGACGTCATAAACAATGACATGCGTGAAAAACTGCCGCTTTGTGCACGACGCTTAAATTTATTTCTTCTCTGCAACTCATTACTTTCAACATATTTCACAGGCAGTATCCACATAGGCCGCTGAATGTATCCACACAAATATAACATCAGACGACAAATAGTTCAAGAAATTTATCGTCACAAATACTGAGATGAGAGAAAAATGCCGCATCACGAATGAAGTGTTGGCACATTTAGTCTCTACTACTAAGACATCCCTCCATTCTTGTCAACTTAAGGAAATCCGTGCCATCTGGCAGTGCTTTTGACAGCTTTCAACTGCGAAGCGCGAACGGCTGTACGCTGTGAAGAATCGTAGCCACAGAGACGTTTACAAAACCGCATTGTGGACGCGCGAAGCAGGTGCGCACAGCGTACAGAAACTGGTCAGGATAGTGTATTTATTCATCTGCACACTATGCTTATTTCTTTGTACGAATGTTTAATATTTTCGAAGGTGTTTTGACGAAAGCATGGAAATCATTTTTTTCCGATATACGCTACAAACACAGTTCATTTTCCCCAAACAGTTACGTTCCGCTGCTTTTTTTCTTCGTATTTTGTTGATCTGGGAAACAACGAAATCAAATTCCTATGTCCTCTTAATAACGTCGTACGGAACATTTTTCTGGCGTAACTCATCACATAGAAAGAAAGTTCAGAATGGTTCAAAATGGCTCTGAGCACTATGGGACCTAATATCTGTGGTCATCAGTCCCCTAGAACTTAGAACTACGTAAACGTAACTAACCTAAGGACATCACACACATCCATGCCCGAGGCAGGATTCGAACCTGCCACCGTTGCGGTCAAGCGGTTCCAGACTCAAGCGTCTAGAGCCGCTCGGTCACACTGGCCGGCGGAAAGAAAGTCCCGATTGCACAAAAGCGAGGAGTAAGAATAACATGCGGTGTTCAACCACGGACATCATGTAGGTAACTCTTGAGGGAGTCAGGTGTTTTATCTACGCTGTCACAATACATATATTCGCTAACGAAGTTCGTCATGAATAATCCATCACAATTTCAGAACAATAGTGATGTACATAGTTACAAAAGTAGAGGGAAGATTGCCTTTATTACCCATTGTTAAAGCTCTCAGTAGCTCAGACAGGAGTTACATATACACCAATAAAAGTTTTTGATCATTTGCCCGATGACATAAAACGTCTGACAGGTCGTCAAACAGATTTTAAATCTAATTTAAAATAGTTTCTACGGGATAACTTCTTCTATTCTATTGACAAATTTCTGCTTAAAAACCTATAGCCAATTTAAAAAAGCTTGTTTTTAAGTATATTTGCATGAGAAGCAAAAAAATAATAATGAGTTCATTAATGCTAACACTAATCATGTATACATACCCTGCAGACTGACTCGTTACACGTCATTTCGATAAAAGAATTGTTCAGATGACCTATGGAACATGTAACTAACTAACTAAAAATGTGGTATACTTTTAGTAACAATGTGATATACTGTTGTCTTTTGACTTACAATAGTAGTAATCATAAGAAAATTGAATACATTGATTTTGCATATTTAAACTGAACTGTTAACATAAATTTAAATTTTATAGTTGATAGGTTAACTTTGCAAGGGATACAAAAACAAAAAAATTGATATCTTTGGGAATCAGACCGGCTTCACAAATTACCACCCCATGCTTTACTTCACTCGTCCATGGTGGAGTCATGACAATGGTGCCTAAGGAATTGATGATGTTTCAAAGAAAAATGCTGATCTTCTGAATTCAGTAATCATGATGCACTCATGATTAAACACTTGTTCAGAATATGATCAGACCTTCCTCAAACCACCTTGATATTCCTCAAAATTTTCCTCCAGTGTTGCTCCTACTCCGTTTAGTATAAAACTTGGAAAATATAGTATAGGCTACTGGCTACAAGAAAATTCCTCTGCTGTTGTTAACACCTTGTTTGTTGCCTTTCTTACGTAGTGGATGTATCAAGGCCACCTTCCATTCTCCTGACAGTTTTTCTGTTTCCCAGGTTTCCTGAAAGATTAGTATTAGCTTATTTTCTTATTTTTTGCGGAGAGCATTCCAAAAGATTCGCTGTAATAGAGTCGTCTCCACTCGCCTTATAAGGTTTTCATAACTCCTTCAGTTTCGTTGATTGTGGGGGTAAATCTTTTGGTAAACTTTCATGAGATTTTGAGCAATTGAGCTTACGTTTTGCTTCTGGATAATTAAAAATCTGATCAAAATATTTTGCACGTATTTCGATATTTTTGGTGTTACTAAAGCCAAATCGATGAGCCTCATCTCAGGCGCCTCTGTTGTTGGATTTACATTTCAAGAAAACCTCCTTAAATCTTTAAATTTCACTTTTTCCTCGGAAGATCTATTCGAAAAGGGTCTATTTAGTACAGGAAACACTTTCATACAAAATTTCCTGGTATGCTCACTTGTTTTACCACCACCTAGGCTACAGCCTTTTGACTTACGATTGTAGTAATCATAACTAAATTGAGTGTATTAATTTTACATATATAAAGTTAACTGCCTCGATATATTTAAATTTTATAATGAATAGTTTAAGACTGCGAATAACAAATTTTTTTAAAAATGTTGTTTTTATCAGGAATTGATCCCAGACCCTCAAATAACCAGTCCCTGCTTTAGACCAATCACCCGCAGTGCCTGTACTACAACAGTTCTTCATGATGTCCTCATACCGTATCTTTGCACAATACCCTACAGACAGAATGAGATTTTCACTATGCAGCGGAGTGTGCGCTGATATGAAACTTCCTGGCAGATTAAAACTGTGTGCCCGACCGCGACTCGAACTCGGGACCTTTGCCTTTCGCAGTCAGTTTCTCAGAGCAATACCGACCTGGCGCTGTGAGCCACGCAGCAGTCATAGTACCGCAACGGACGGCTTCACTTCAGAGCATGCGCAGTAGAAAACAGATAGCCGCGTCGCCCCACTGAGTTGGTCGTAGCGTAGCTCACCGTCATTTAAGCACTCGGTACTGATTTGCAGCTTTCGCAGAGAAGCGCCACAAAAGACGTTTTCGTCTGTTTTATCGGCATACCAGCACGCGTTCGAAGAGAAATTGCGTAATTTTACTCAAATTCCTAGCTCGCACAATTTTAATGCGATATTTACAGTTTGCTGTAGCATATTCGCGAACAATAACCGGTCGCCACTCGATCTACATACCGTCTGAATGAAACATTAACGTTCGACATGGCACAGTTTATTTAGATTAGAATGAGTAGACAGATGGAAGGCGACCTTATTTACGGAAGATCAGTTTGGGTTCCATATCTTACATTCGCGCATACGTCTGCGAGGCATCCTCCACATCTGCTTAACTCACCCTGATCCATTAACTTCGGTTAGCGACAACGAAAACTGCAGGCACTTTCTACACGTAGGTGGTGTTGCACCGCGATATGGGTGTTGAGCTTGAACCTGCGGACCGACGTGGTTCAAATGCAAATCATTTCTGCCGAACACTCTAACGTACATGTCCTGTGAATATGTACGTGCTACCTCTATTCGATCAAGGTGTTTTGATTTTTCTGAACAGGAGTGTACATACACTACTGGCCATTAAAATTGCTACACACGAAAATGACGTGCTATAGACGCGAAATTTAACCGACAGGAGGAGCATGCTGTGATATGCAAATGATTAGCTTTTCAGAGCATTCACACAAGGTTAGCGCCAGTGGCGGCACAAACAACGGGCTGACATGACGGAAGTTTCCAACCGATTTCTCATACACAAACAGCAGTTAACCTTCGTTGCCTGGTGAAACGTTGTTGTGATGCATCGTGTAAGGAGGAGAATTGCTTACCATCACTTTTCCGACTTTGATAAAGGTCGGATCGTAGCCTATCGCGATTGCGGATCATCCTATCGCGACACTGCTGCTCGCTTTGGTCGAGATCCAATGACTGTTAGCAGAACATGGAATCGGTGGGTTCAGGAGGGTAATACGGAACGCGGTGCTGGATGCCAACGGCCTCGTATCATTAGCAGTCGAGATGACAGGCATCTTAGCATGGCTGTAACGGATCGTGGAGCAACGTCTCGATCCCTGATTCAACAGATGGGGGCGTTTGCAAGACAACAACCATCTGCTCGAACAGTTCGACGACGTTTGCAGCAGCATGGACTATCAGATCGGAGACCATGGCTGCGGTTACCCTTGACACTGCATCACAGACAGGTGTACTACGATGGTATACTCAACGGCGAACCTGGGTGTACAAATGGCAAACCATCATTTTCTCGGATGAATCCAGGTTCTGTTTACAGCATAATGATGGTCGCATCCATGTTTGGCGACACGCGCTGAACACACATTGGAAGCGTGTATTCGTCATCGCCATACTGGCGCATCACCCGGCGTGATGGTATGGGGTGCCATTGCTTACAGGTCTCGGTCACCTCTTGTTCGCATTGACGGCACTTTGAAGAGTGGACGTTACATTTCATTCGATCCCTGCGAAACCCTACATTTCAGCAGGATAATGCACGACTGCATGTTGCAGGTCCTGTACGAGCCTTTCTGGGTACAGAAAATGTTCGACTGCTGCTCTGGCCAGCACATTCTCCAGATCTCTCACCAATTGAAAACGTCTGGTCAATGGTGACCGAGCAACTGGCTCGTCACAACACGCCAGTCACTACTCTTGATGAACTGTGGTATCCTGTTGAAGCAGCACGGGCAGCTGTAGCTGTACACGCCATCCAAGCTCTTTTTGACTCAATGCCCAGGCGTATCAAGGCTGTTATTACGGCCATAGGTGATTGTTCTGGGCACTGATTTCTCAGGATCTATGCACCCAGATTTGTGAAAATGTAATCACATGTCAGTTCTAGTATAATATATTTGCCCATTGAATACCCGTTTATCCTCTGCATTTCTTCGTGGTCTAATAATTTTAATTACCAGTAGTGTATATACAGTGTAGACGTACAGTACAGATAAACCTGACTCACCGTAAGATCAACAGAATTCAGGAGCATAGTATGCACGGCTAAAATATCAAAATCGTCGAGGGTGTGCTTTAAGCCCTTACTTTCTCAGCGCCCCAGATGTTCTGTAGTTTCCATTACTCACGTCTGGCGGGTGCAGAAGTGACACTTTCAGCGTGTTCACGTCTAAATCTTTGGCGTTTGCATCGTGTGGCTGCGTTAGTAATCGCGGTGTTGACAGGACGTTAATCACTCAACGTATTAATACGTAATGATCACACCGGCCACACCGCCCTCTAAAAAGTCCGTTTCGCCTGGAGCTGGTACGGACGTCTTAAGAGGTGCGATGCTCCTGTGACGGAGGTTTCCTGTCACGTAATTTATCTGGAATCTTTCAGTCCCACATTCTGATACGATTTAGCCCTAACCGGTGTGATAGATCAGGCTCTTTAGTTGTATAACATAGAATTATGGTTTTCAGGAGAGCCCTTTCAGCATGATAAACTTTGTATTAAATTGTCATTTGTTTAAAGTGCTGCACTGACATCTTTCTTATGTTCTTATTGCTATGAGATATGTTGGTCCGTGTTGAGGAATCCCAAATGAATGACTTAAAACAAAACGAATATGCTGAAAAACTGAGATCTAGAGCTACTGATGTCGTTTCTTCTCTCTAAGATAACCTAAACATAGCAAGTTTCTTGCAGCAGCCATTTTCCGCAGCAGATACATAGTTTGTATCAATCTTAACGCCTTTTGCATGCTGCAACTGAATGCATTTACATTAATCGACTGCCCAATCATCTCTTGGTAGTATATTTTATACATTATGAACTAAACAACACCAGTGTGTTTAACCTTACGAATTTGTCCTTTATTGTTTAGTAAAATATGGAAGCCCAAATCAAAAGCGTATTTTTAACGTAATTTGGGTTTTACTTATGTTAAACTAGAGAGAGCTATGAAACTTCCTGGCAGATCTAAACTGTGTGCAGGGCCGAGACTCGAACTCGGGACCTTTGCCTTTCGCGGGCAAGTGCTCTACCAACTGAGCTGATCTGCCAGGAAGTTTCATATCAGCGCACACTCCGCTGCAGAGTGAAAAACTCATTCTGGAAACATCCCCCAGGCTGTGGCTAAGCCTTGTCTCTGCAATATCCTTTCTTTCAGAAGTGCTAGTTCTGCAAGGTTCGCAGGAGAGCTTCTGTAAAGTTTGGAAGGTAGGAGACGAGGTACTGGCAGAAGTAAAGCTGTGAGTACCGGGCGTGAATCGTGCTTCGGTAGCTCAGTTGGTAGAGCACTTGCCCGCGAAAGGCAAATGTCCCGTGTTCGAGTCTCGGCCCTGCACACAGTTTTGATGTGCCAGGAAGTTTCATATCAGCGCACACTCCGCTGCAGAGTGAAAATCTCATTCTAGAGAGAGCTTTTCTTGTTTCGAGTGCCACCTCGAGGCGGCTGAACAATTTCTCACCCGTGACTCGGTTACCACCAATATGAAATTATACTCAGTAAGTTCAGGTAGCATTTGGTGTAATCGGTTGTATTGTTCTTTAAGTTATTGGTATCTTTCATATGTACATAGTGCATTTATCTTTCATAGATTTGTCAACATACCTCATTTCTAATAATATGTGAAATAACGTGTATCCCATCTTTTGTCTTAAGACACGTTTGATGACGGAAGTATGCCGAGTCACGTAGTTAGAATAAATAATGTGTGACCTACAGAGAAAAAGTTTGTATATGATTTGTGTTTCCTACCTATATATTAATATCTTTGACTACGTTTCTGTGTCTGGCATGAGCTCGAACTGTATCTGGTAATCTAAAGAAATTATGTTTGCGCGATTGTCATAACTATTAACCCTTTTTAATTTGTACCGTTGTCCTCAAGTGTTAAGTTACGTTTCTGGATTTACCGTGCTTGGCAGTGGAGATGTATTCTGATGGTTTATCCATTATAGATCCATGGTATCGATTAATTTGCTGCAGTTACTTTCAAACATTGGGCTATAGCTCATACTCCAACAGTCTGTTCTCACTTTACACATCTATTTTTGCTTATTAGTGTCATTTTCAGTAACTTTTTGTGTTTCTTGTTAATATTAGCACCAAATAGTGCAACAAACGCCTTTACTTCTCTCCTTTCACTCAAATGTCCTTCAACTGTCCCTTCAACTGTCTCTGTCTCCCGTTTCCTCTGATTTTACCTTAATTTTAGTTTCTCTGGGAATATAAATTATACAATAGGATATATACATTTACCGTATTTTATAAATACGTTTCCACATGTTATGTGACGTATACGGTATAAATGAAAGAAGAAAAAAACAATAAATAGTTAGCCAAAGACGCTCTTGGATGTTCTCACTGGGAGCATGGCACATGAAGAACAGATATGGTGAGTAGGGAATACCATTTACCCTGCATTCCGTTTGATGATGTGGAGGGGTTCAAATGTCTCTGAGCACTGTGGGACTTAACAGCTGAGGTCATCAGTCCGCTAGAACTTAGAACTACTTAAACCTAACTAACCTAAGGACATCACACGCGTCCATGCCCGAGGCAGGATCCGAACCTGCGACCGAGAACGTCTCGGCCACACCGGCCAGCTGATGTGGAAGGGACTTGTTGGTATTTTTACTTTATTTTTAATGAGTATATTCTGTTACAAAATTTTTCTGTTTACATATTTCAACACTGTAAGTGTGGAATGCCTTATAATTAAAGTTTACATTGACTTTTAACCATTTTACTTGTGTGATTCATTGGTTCCGAGTTCGGTTTGTTTGTACTAGCACTCTAGAATGGTTCCATCCTTCAACGAGATATGAAAATTACACGAAGTGCCTGTCACCGTTTTGCTTATGGAACATGCTGTTCACATGACTCAATGAAATCAACGTGCCGGTGGCTGCAACAAGAACAGACAGCAGTCTACTTTGACCAGCGCTCTGTTCACTCGAGTCTTTCCTTGAAACAGCCAGTTGTCTCCTACATATAAATGGCACAAGCGGATTTCGGCAACACTGGTTTGTGCAGCGTTGCTGGGTTAATTTTATTGTATCTGTTTGTAACATACCATAGTAATGCAGCTCAAGACGAGACGAACAAATTGTTGTAGGAGGCTTGTGTTGTCTCAGAACGGAAACAGCCTCAAACTGGGCTACAAAAGCCACGAAACCTACAGCGTATGAGCACCGCCTGAGATTTTGGCTAAAATCATCGTTTAATATAAAAAAAAACCTTGCCCTTGTGCGTACAGAATATAAATTTTACTTAAAAATATTGTGACGCTGAACAGTTAAAAATTAACAGTTAAACTGTTTTTTTTTTCCCTTCTTACTACAAAACTACTGCACCTATAGCTTTAAGTTTTGATCGATCTATACGAGTAAAGGAAATTAATTTTTGAGTAACATTTACATAAATCTTTTTTCATTCATTACCTTCACCCGGAAGTTTAAATAACGTAATAGTGAACGAAGTCGTGGCAGAGAGAGAGGATTCTGAAAATCTTAGTCACCTGGTTTAGTTGGCTTTTATAAGCCAATTTGAGGTTGTTTCGCGGCCTGAAAGAAAGTGTCCTATATCAGATTGTTCGTCTCGATTGTTCCTACGCCAGAGCGATTCATTGTTAGCAGTTATCAAGTACACCCTTCCGTCTCCTTGGCCTGATTGTTATCCGGACTACTATTGTTGCTGTGATTGCTCTCTAAATTATGGACTGTGTTACTAATTAACAAACATCACTTGTTTACATACAATTAGCTTTCCTCATGTCCGCAAAAGAACCTTTCGTCACAACATGAATGTTGGATACCTTTAAAAATGTGAAATGAAACTTAAGTCTTCATCTTATCGTGTGGTTTCCAGGACTGATGGAGCTACTCCACGCTGCGCAAGTTTCTTCATCTAGGGTATAACTACTACATTTTACACATACTTGAGCTGGTTACTGCACTGCACTAAAATTTTGATCTCCTACAGTTTTTACCCCACATGCTTGCCTCCATTAAAATATTGGCTATTCCTTGATGTCTCGGAACGTCCCATCAGCCTACCGCTCCATTTACTCACATTATGGAATAAATTTATTTTTGCTCCTATTAGACTGAGTAGCTCTTCACTAGTTATCCGATGAACTCATCTAATCTTCAGCATTATTCTGTAGCCTTATCTGTTCTTCTTGTCATCCACGTTTAACTTTAACATGATGCTGGTAACATGCCAGACAAATACACTCAAATTTATATTGAGTGCTAAAAGAAATTCCCTTTGTCAGAAAAGTCTTCCTTGCTACTGCCAGTCTGCATTTTATATCTCCTCTATTTCGGTTGTCGTCAGTAATTTTGTTTCCCAAATAGCAGAATCGTCTACTATAATCAATGTCTCATTTCCTAATCTAATTCCCTCATCATCACCTAATTCGGATTCACTCCATCTGCAATCACAGCTTCTCTCCGCAAATTTCCTTGCCGTATGTGGTCGGAAGCACCTTACGTGTCACTGTTACTTCTATCCTTCCCTGTTCCAATTTTGAAAGGTTCGCTGGAAGCAGGATTGTAGGTATGCCTCTGTGGGCGTTCGAATCTCTCTAATTTTAAATTCATGGTCCTTTTGTGAGATATACGAAGAAGAAAACAACAAATTTGAAGACTCTTCTAAATTTACTTTTACGTATCTTCATATTGGTGCTTCACCTGCAGACACTACCCGTTCCGTTAATCCCATTTTTCGAATCCCTTGCCGTCTCTGACAGAATTTCAGTGTCACTGGCAAACCTCAAGGTATGTTTTTCGCATCATAAATAAAGACATATGACTTAGAATGGATGTAAAGGATACAAAAAATGTAACAGCGTGATCAGGCCCTGAAGATTAGAGATGGCGGTTATCGCTGAAACAACCGATTTATGGTTATATCGTTTTTCTCCACACCACTGTAATCTATTGAAACTACTCAAAATAACCGGTTTCTGAAGTAACCGATTTTCGTTTTTTTAATTTCTATTATCTGCTGTAATAAACGTAGAAATCGAGCAAAATTTTTACTCTCTCAGTCTGAGGATACATATAATCAAAATATTAAAGTAAATAGGGAAATAAACGAAAACTTAGTCTGCCTACCGTTCACTGCCGTTCACGAAAAGGGATAAGTGGCTGAATGCTACAAAAATCACCAGACTTTTTCTATTCATACTAATAGTTTTTTTTTTTTTAATTCTGCTGAAAAATCATGGTGTTATCGGGGATTATACCACTATTTGAGCATTGCGAAGATTAGTGCTAAAGGGTGCAAACTGAGGTTTAAGAAATATGTTTTTCATATTAATTTGTCGGATTTCAAGGGCTGCAAACAGATAAAGGTATATTATGTAGACATAGGCAGCAGATCAGGTACTTCCTATTTTTATTACTACAATGAATGAATTGTTTTAGCTGTTTTCATTTATTACTGTTACCACAATTTCCTTCCTCTTTTATATTTCGGGAAAACACCAGGAAAATCTTTAATTTTTAAAACAAATCAAGGACTGTACTTTATTGCTATGTCACTTTGTAAAATTATTTCCAGACTAGGGTTGGTCCCATAATACAATACAATGCACGTCGGGTGCCGATAGCGATAAACCACCGTATAGTCCAGGTAAAGACAAATCTCGCACATTGCGCGTACACGCGTACCTTTAGCCACGACACACGGCAACAATTACATCTCCGTCCCAGCAATATAGTATTAATTACTGTGCAGTGTCGTTGTTGCCCGTTTCTATCGGCAGCGTTATTAGAATCGCTTTGACCGCTTTTCCCATTTTCTTTAATAACGCATTATGTCACAATCATTGCAAATTTTACGAATACGAATTACTCCTTAAAAAAAGATTATTATAAAAGCGAAAACTTTTAGCACTGCTGCTATGGGTAACTGATATTTCGGTTTCTTTACTCGGTTATTAAAAAAAAAGAACACCAATTTTAACCGAAACCAAATAAGTGCCGAAAAATACCGGTAATTCAGAACAAAAATACCGGTACCGGTTTTAAACAGTCTATTTTCTTCATCCCTATTGAAGAGTAGGCGATGTCGACCAGCCGCCGTGTCGTCCTCTGTCACATGGCGTCATGCAGATGCGGCATGGAGACTCGTGGAGTCAGCACACTCCTCTTCCGGCTTTCAAGACCTTGCAGCCGCTACTTTTTACTCAATTTGTGCCTCAGCTGACCTCACGTTTCTGAGTGGACCAAATTATAGTCCTCTCACCAAGAAAGAGTCCCGGGGCTAAGACACGGGTTGGCGCGTGGCAATCAGACACGCTGCCCACTCGGCTGCATCGGTGGGGTGGGCGAGGTGTAAAGCATATGCCGTAAGGAATTCTTGTTGTTGTTGTTGTTATGGTTGTTGTTGACTTTGTTGTTGATGAAGATGATCCTGATGTTGAGAAACGCTGCTGAGGTCGCTGTGACATTCGCGAGTTATCTACCTGCGCCCCTCACCATCAGCCTCCCCTCAGCGGACGAGGCCCGCTCTATGCTGTGACGTCTGCTCTTACGGGCATCTCCCCAGCGCGCCTGGGACACGGGGCAAGTGTATCCGCACGTGCTGTGGGGGCGCTGTCTGCCTCCAGAGCCTCGTCCACCACCCCCCCTTTCCCAGTACACCGCCCCCGCAACACATGCAGATTGGTGCCGCCGCCCTGTCCTGGGGGAGCCGGGCCCACGAGATGGGGGGACTGCAAAGCCACTCGTAATCCCCACACCACTACACTCCACTACCCTGCCCTCGCTGCCAGCGCCACCAAGTCACGGCCTCACCGTGGCCGATCTGTCCCAGCTTCTGCTCCCGGCAAAACTGCGTCCCTACGTGTCAGTACAAGACAGAAACATTACTGAGATATCAGTTCCACACCTTTCCGTATAACCAACTTAAATTTTATAAGAAACCAACATGTGTAATTTTTTAAGTAGTCAACAAGAGTTATTCTGGAAAGAAGGTTAGATCCATTGCGAAATGGAAACGACAGTGAAAATCGGAAATGACTTATTTTCAATAATCTGCTACACCTCCCAGCTACTTCTCTATGTATTCGCCCCTCTGAATTAGTAATTTGTCATAGCATTGTGCCAAGATCATAAAGAATCATAAAAGAAGGTTGTATACCTGGAAGAATCCTGGAGATACTAAAAGGTATCAGATAGATAATATAATGGTAAGACAGAGATTTAGGAACCAGGTTTTAAATTGTAAGACATTTCCAGGGGCAGATGTGGATTGTGACCACAATCTATTGGTTATGAACTGCAGATTGAAACTGAAGAAACTGCAAAAAGGTGGGAATTTAAGGAGATGGGACCTGGATAAACTGAAAGAACCAGAGGTTGTAGACAGTTTCAGGGAGAGCATAAGGGAACAATTGACAGGAATGGGGGAAAGAAATACAGTAGAAGAAGAATGGGTAGCTCTGAGGGATGAAGTAGTGAAGGCAGCAGAGGATCAAGTAGGTAAAAACACGAGGGCTAATAGAAATCCTTGGGTAACAGAAGAAATATTGAATTTAATTGATGAAAGGAGAAAATATAAAAATGCAGTAACTGAAGCAGGCAAAAAGGAATACAAACGTCTCAAAAATGAGATCGACAGGAAGTGCAAAATGGCTAAGCAGGGATGGCTAGAGGACAAATGTAAGGATGTAGAGGTTTGTCTCACTAGGGGTAAGATAGATACTGCCTACAGGAAAATTAAAGAAACCTTTGGAGAGAAGAGAACCACTTGTATGAATATCAAGAGCTCAGATGGCAACCCAGTTCTAAGCAAAGAAAGGAAGGCAGAAAGGTGGAAGGAGTATATAGAGGGTTTATACAAGGGCGATGTACTTGAGGACAATATTATGGAAATGGAAGAGGATGTAGACGAAAACGAAATGGGAGATAAAATACTGCGTGAAGAGTTTGACAGAGCACTGAAAGACCTGAGTCAAAACAAGGCCCCGGGAGTAGACAACATCCCATTAGAACTACTGATGGCCTTGGGAGAGCCAGTCATGACAAAACTCTACCATCTGGTGAGCAAGATGTATGAGACAGGCTAAATACCCACAGACTTCAAGAAGAATATAATAATTCTAATCCCAAAGAAAGCAGGTGTTGACAGATGTGAAAATTACCGAACTATCAGTTTAATAAGTCACAGCTGCAAAATACTAACGCGAATTCTTTACAGACGAATGGAAAAACTGGTAGAAGCGGACCTCGGGGAAGATCAGTTTGGATTCCGTAGAAATGTTGGAACACGTGAGGCAATACTAACCTTACGACTTATCTTAGAGGAAAGATTAAGAAAAGGCAAGCCTACGTTTCTAGCATTTGTAGACTTAGAGAAAGCTTTTGACAACGTTAACTGGAATACTCTCTTTCAAATTCTGAAGGTGGCAGGGGTAAAATACAAGGAGCGAAAGGCTATTTACAATTTGTACAGAAACCAGATGGCAGTTATAAGAGTCGAGGGGCATGAAAGGTAAGCAGTGGTTTGGAAAGGAGCGAGACAGGGTTGTAGCCTCTCCCCCGATGTTATTCAATCTGTATATTGAACAAGCAGTAAAGGAAACAAAAGAAAAATTCGGGGTAGGTATTAAAATTCACGGAGAAGAAGTAAAAACTTTGAGGTTCGCCGATGACATTGTAATTCTGTCAGAGACAGCAAAGGACTTGGAAGAGCAGTTGAACGGAATGGAGAGTGTCTTGAAAGGAGAATATAAGATGAACATCAACAAAAGCAAAACGAGGATAATGGAATGTAGTCAAATTAAATCGGGTGATGCTGAGGGGATTAGATTAGGAAATGAGACACTTAAAGTAGTAAAGGAGTTTTGCTATTTAGGGAGTAAAATAACTGATGATGGTCGAAGTAGAGAGGATATAAAATGTAGACTGGCAATGGCAAGGAAAGCGTTTCTGAAGAAGAGAAATTTGCTAACATCGAGTATTGATTTAAGTGTCAGGAAGTCGTTTCTGAATGTATTTGTATGGAGTGTAGCCATGTATGGAAGTGAAACATGGACGATAAATAGTTTGGTCAAGAAGAGAATAGAAGCTTTTGAAATGTGGTGCTACAGAAGAATGCTGAAGATAAGGTGGGTAGATCGCGTAACTAATGAGGAGGTATTGAATAGAATTGGGGAGAAGAGAAGTTTGTGGCACAACTTGACTAGAAGAAGGGATTGGTTGGTAGGACATGTTTTGAGGCATCAAGGGATCACAAATTTAGCATTGGAGGGCAGCGTGGAGGGTAAAAATCGTAGAGGGAGACCAAGAGATCAATACACTAAGCAGATTCAGAATGATGTAGGTTGCAGTAGGTACTGGGAGATGAAGAAGCTTGCAGAGGATAGAGTAGCATGGAGAGATGCATCAAACCAGTCTCAGGACTGAAGACCACAACAACAACAACATTGTCCCAACTTTCCAATATCCTCGTTATAGAAGGCAGCCGCTTTTATTTCCCACCACTTCTCTACCCTGGTCTGCAGTTCGTTGTCAACTGTTCACGTGCACGTAGATGAACATCAGAGGCAGACAAGTCAGTATCTATTGTGGCTGATCAAACAGTTCCCACCGAGAATGCTGCAGGGGCGTCCCCATTGCACTGCAGTACGGAGTCCGAAAGAGAGAAAATTCATAATAGGTACGTCGTGTGGGATTGCAGGAAATAAAACGAACCTTGCACAGGGAACCCATACTTGGGGGAAGACAATATTGTTCTGCGCACCTTAACGTGCTCACTGTGCGCTCAGAACTGAAAAGAGCGACGTAATTCAGTCGACAGTCATCTGTGCAAGGCTTCAACAGACTTTCGCTGTTATTTCTATTTCGCGACCTATCGAACCTTACATTCCGAATAGTCTTCAAATCTGACCTTCTTCCTTTCATCGTCGCGCTTTGTATAATTCACGAATTGAACGCCATGTATTTCTTCCCCTCTACGTGTGCGGAAACTACGTCGTTGACCCGTTGCTGCAGTAAGTTCTTTGAGGCGAGAGTCACGAGATTGTTAGGTTATCTGTGACTGCTGTTTCCACTGTAAGCTCTAAAGGAAACATTAACCACCTGGTTTTTGGTTTCCATGATCTTGTTGAATCCACATTGCTCAACATTCAGAGTTGTAGAATCCATGGAGCCTCAATAATCGCGCACAAAACTGATTCATTTAATTTCGTTGTCTCCAACTCATGTTTATTGTGTAGCTTTTTCTAAAATTCTATAAATCGAAAAATTACACACAAGGTAAGTGATGAGGGGAACTGTGGAAGAGAGCGACATGTCCATCTGCAGCGATGCCTCTAGCGTTTAAGGACCCTTTTATTTTTCGATTGCATTTTATTTCTTCTGATTGATCAAATATACGTCTTGGATATCAAACCTCCAGGTAGGACTTACCCCATGCCCTAGCATTCTTTGTAAAATTACGACATTTGATGCTGTAATCGCTTATTTTAGCTCTCGGACACAGTTAATATTAGTCACACGAATTTTTCATGTATTTTTCTTTGTGTACGCTTAGTATTTGTTCTCCACTCTGCATTGCAACCATTTACAATGCTGCTAGCGTTCTCCAGCAGTCCACCATATAGTAAAGCGCTCCATCTTGCCCTCCGTGTGCAAGATAAAGACAGCACGAAGAACTACATTCGGTGATGGAAAGTATTACACGATAAATCGTATCTGACATTCATCAAACTTTATGCAAATGTTCATCAAATAACGGGTACTGAATGATTAAACTTTCTTTGCATTCGGGATTAATGTCAGTCGTCAGGATCAGTATGAGATACGAACACCACAGGCATGAGTACACTCTTGTATCTGTTGTGGTGCGGAAATATCGTCTTGAGGAATTTCTTGCCATGCCTGAAACACATGCCGTCCCAGTTGATGAAGTTTGCTGGCTGGAGGCTACATGAGAGTAAAAGTCTTCCCTTCGTACCCCAGACAGTTCAATGGGTGAGAAATCAGTGGGGCTGCCGTCCCTGTTATAGACCCGTAGATTCCTAAAGGTGTTTGTGTGGTGCACTGCAGCGTAATGTGGTGCGTTATCCTGCTGGAATGTGGCATTTGGTACACAGTCATAACCAGTTTCTCCTGACACCATGATTAAAGGAGTTAGAGAGGTATCGATAACGACAATCAATGCTTGCTAAGATATTTCATGAAGCTGACTACGGAAACTTTGACGTTGACCTGACCGCCACCAACAGAAGCACGTCGCTGAATACCCAGTGACCCATCTGGCTCTATTCAGTGCAAGTCGTTGTCGTCTCTGGCTTGGTGTCTGCGGTAAATAACGCTTGGCAACAGAGGTTCGAGCATTCTCCTCCCAAAAGTGAGCCGGCCGCGGTGATCTAGCGGTTCTAGGCGCTCAGTCCGAAACCGCGCGACTGCTACGGAAGCAGGTTCGAATCCTGCCTCGGGCATGGATGTGTGTGATGTCCTTAGGTTAGTTAGGTTTAAGTAGTTCTAAGTTCTAGGGGACTGATGACCACAGATGTTAAGTCCCATAGTGCTTAGAGCCATTTGAACCATTTTTGAACCAAAAGTGAGTGGCGACACACTACCTGCAACCACAGGTCGGATTTCAATTATTGTTCCTGTCTATTCCTCAGGGCCCGTCGAAGACTCCTACAGTCTTCTAGCTGTGTATTCCTTCTGAAAGAATTGCGGCTGCTCTTCTTGCAACACTGTTTTTCTTGAGTTCATCTCCTGCCTCCAGCCAACTATCTGTACGATTGTCGATATGCTGCTCCCATGCCCTTCATGCCAATGGCCGGACCTTTCTCAAAGTCCGAAACATGGCTATCAGATGCACGTTCGCGTCCTCTGGGTATGCGCTATTGCGATCTGCGCCCGAAAAACTGCATTTACGTTAGACACACGAAGCAGCCATCATTTACTCACATCCTTCTTCATATGCGGGAATGGTTTCCTCTTTTTCGGAAAATACTGAATATAATCTCGCGTAATTATGAAACTGTAATCAACAGACATCACTGACGTGAATGTACTGGAGTAACAGTTTGGTAGCGTCCGCTCAAGGCGTTCACGATGTAACACTTTCCGTCAGTTTAGTTCAGGGCAGTAAAGCATAAACACACATAGCAGCATTTCATGAAATGTGCAGAATGACTGTATGTGTACTCCACTCTGGGACGTTCTGTAGACGATGGACTGTGATTTCATGATATCCTGTGCATAACCACGGATACGTCGCAAGGAATCATATCCGGAAAGCAATATCCGATCGGTGTGAAATGGAAACCACGGCGAATATATATATATATATATATATATATATATATATATATATATATATATATATATATATATTAGCAATAATTTGCTACACCTTCCAGCGACTTTTCTACGGTACATAGTCGCGGCTCCGACTTATACATTTCCTATAGCATTGTACCAACTTTCTACTGCCCTCGCCATAGAAGGCACCCGCCGAGTGCTTTCCTCCACATCTCCACACTGATCCGCAGTTCGTTATATGTGCAAAACTGTTTCATGTGAGCAGAGATGAATATCAAAGGGAGCCAAGCCCGGGTTGTATGGTAAGTGATCAAACACTTCCCACTAGAAACGCTGCGGGGACGTCCTCAGTGGTCCTGCAGTATGCAGTTGAGAACTGTCAAGGAGAAGGAAACACGTGACAGGTACGTTATTTAGGGTTGCGTGAAATCAGGCGAAACCTGGCAACGTGCACCCATTCTTTGCGGGAGTAATATTGTTCTAGGCATCTTTAAGTGCTCGCTGTGTGCTCATAACTGTAAAGAGCGACATGACGCGATTGATAGGCTTACTACAGGCACTGCCCAATACATCTGTGCCAAGATTCACAGGATTTTCACTGTCGTTTCAATTTCGCGACCTATCGGACATTACGAACAGCTCTCGTATTTCATATTTCTGCACGTTTGAGCATGTTGGTAGAAGTAAAAGATATTTGAGATGAACGTCACGCCTGCTTGTAGCTCACTTCAGTTTCCAACGCTTCGTGACTTCTCCTCAGCACAACTTACAGGTTCTGAGTCAATGAACCAATATAAACACAGCAAATACTGACGCATGATTTCAGTAGCTCCTGACAAAGGTACAACAAAGCTGAATACATAATATACACCACTTAGAGCAAACTGCAAGATGACAAATACTTACTTGCAACCATACTCCGCATACCACTCTGAGGTGTGTGGGAGAGGGTGTACACCACTGTGCCACGTATTAGGGTTTCGTTCTGTTTCATTCGCTCACAGAACGCAAGAAGAACGGCTGGTTAAGACGCTCTGTGCTCGCTGTAATTAGTCTAATTTTGTCTTAGCGATAGATGCTAAGCTGTTGTATATTTCGGGATTTCTCGCTAATATTCTGTCTTGAAACTTTCGTAGCATTCATTTTCAGGCGTCTGCCAGCTCAGGTTTCCCAGTATTTCTTTTAAATTTTCCCGTGAGTCAGAAAAACCTGTGACTGTTAGTGTTGCTCTTATTTGTGTACATCCACTATCCCTTACTGCTTCTATTTAGTGTCGTCCATGCACTTGTGCAATGTTATAGAATGAGTTACACAAGTGTTTTATGAGCCACTCACTTTGTAGATTAACTCCACTTTGCCAGTATCCTGCCAATGATCCGTAGCCGTTCACCAGGTATAACCACGATTGTGCATATGTGGTGATTCTATTCGATATCCACACATAGTGATTCTCCTAGAAATTTGTCTGACCTGACTGGTTCTAATAGCGACTCATTGACATTACAGACTTTATTGAGGTGCTTAGTTTTTCGTCGCTGAACATCTAAAGCAAACTGTGGATCTTCCACTTACTATATAATCATATCAAAATCCGGTTGCCCATTTGTGAAGCGTTTTTTCAGACGCTATGCCTATGTAGACAGTCACACATATTCTAAACTTAGAAGTAAAACTGTTTCTAATTTTTGGCAATTCGAATTACAAGGTGATGTACAGATCGTGTATTCAGGAATAATCATTCTATTAGGGGCCTCTCACGCCGTTGTACAAGAACATTTGACCCGGTTATCAACAGATTTCTAGGTATTGTCCTAAAAATAGCTGCAATGTTTACTTGGCTTTAGGATGACTGTTCTCATTCGTTGATAAATTATTAAGGCCCACTTAAAGGAATACTAAAAATTTTCTGTTCAGTTTTTTCGTTCTCCGACAGGAAATTCTCAGGTTCCAGACTGTTAAAATTAGTAATAAGTTTCACTGCTATTTCGGATCAATTAAATATTTAATTTGTCGGACTTAAGCTGTCAGTCAACGTAATTGTTTACTATTGACATTCCGTAGAAAACTGTGAAACAACGCACATGTTTCGGTTATACCTTGTGTTGATAAGCACTAGATGACTTATAACTTCTTTGTAAGACGTTCTGTGATGTCTGCAGATCAGAACACATGACTGCGTACGAGTATATTTTAGATTTATTCAAAAGACCACGAAAATTGCTCTGGGCGTACTAAATGCTCACAGTTCAACATAACAAATGATCTGAAACATTCAGACTAGAAGTAGTATGAAGGATGTAACAGATAGGAAATGCATTTTTTTTTTTTTTTTTTTTTTTTTTTTTTTTTTTTTTTTTTTTTTTTTTGCGCACTCATAAAGGCAGAAAGTTCACCGCTTCTTAACACTGATTTTAAATTACTCCTGTACCTTTGTAGTGAATCACGGTGAAATAAAAATGTTTCACCAGTTATATCGTACAGCTTCGTCTCTATATTCCCGAAGAAAACTTTGATCTGTCTTACAGAATGCTCTCTTGTACAGTTGGTGCAGTGGACAAACTTTTGCGTTGGAATACTCAACTTCAAGAACTCGATTCTGTGTTCAGTAGTAATTTTTCTAATTTTAGACAGCATAACTGGCTTCTTACAGCAGGTATTATACAAAAACATGTAACTGTTTTACACCACTACAGAAGTGAGAGAGTATTCATTTTATTGCTCCACTAAAAAGACGTGTTTTGCTTTCAAATAATTACTTTGTTTGCACCCACGCACAACACCCCTCTATGCTTTCCGGTCTATTGTCAGTATTGCTTCCCTTATACCACTTCCTGCAAAATTAAAAAGCCAGAGGTGAGGGGACTGTCTTTTCTTCAGGGAGATGAAAAGGGAAGCAATGTTGCCAATAGTCCAGAATGCAGTGAGGATTGTAGTGCATGGAACAAACAGAGTAACTGTTTAAACGCAAAATACGTCTTTAAAAGTGAACTAATTAAAAAGATTGTGTTCTCATTTCTGTTCAGAGCTTGGAAGAGAATAAACGCTTAACAGCAAAAAAGTGGAGCAATAAAACGATTATAGCGTCCTTACCACTTTTTGTATAAGGTACGCTGTAATTGATGTATAACGGTTAAGAAGCCAGAAACTATAAAACAAAGTACAAAATTAGAAGGAAAAAACTGCAGCTAGAACCAGAATGCGATTCTAGAACACAAGTATTCTGACGTAAAGTCCTACCGACTGCACTAACTGCCCAGCACCTATGCAGAGCATGGAATGTAGATCTGGTACGTAACACTGAAGAGAGACTTTGATCGTGCATGTCATTACATAAAAGCTAAACTCCACACGAACAGGCCATGAAGGCACAACGGTACTGACCGGCCACCGTGTCATCCTCAGATCGTAGGCGTCATTGGATGCCGATACGGAGGCCATGTGGTCAGCACACCGCCCTCCCGGTCGTATGCAATTATATAGCGCTGACTTTTTATTTTTACGTATATTTTCTGCCAAAGGTGTGCAGGTCACGAAATTTTGTTACAGACTAGTGTGAATCATCAAGGTTAGCACACTCACCTCCGAGACCACCGATTTTGGTTCAGTCTATATACACGGTGCTTATAAATTAGCTATACAACAAAAATCTTTAACTGTGAAAAGGATGAATAACTCTCTGAATGTTTGACACTGCACTGAACGCCGTGTGTCTTCAAATTCTATTCCTGCCTGACGCTGTTAGATCCCGACGTTCCCGCTAGATGGCATGCGCGAAAGAATTATTCCAACAGTCATCACGCAGTCGTATAACGGTGCAGAGTGCGCGCAGTGTAATTTATGGTTTCATGAATCCGAATCCATTACTACAATTCAGACTAAATATCGCAAGCCACTACCATAAAGACAAACTGATATTATTTCACCGAAACTGGCTGTGTGTCATATTGGACACCACGTCAGGGTCGGCCAGAAGTCCCCGATGCAACAATTGAACGATTTCAGCAGTCTTACATATGTAGTCCTGATAAATCAATGAGACATGGCAGCTTAGAATTGAATAAATCTAATATTACGGAAACGCCAGGCATTCAAGCTCTGCAAATTGTAACGGGTTGTGTTTTATGTAGAAATGTGTAACAAAATGCACACAGAAAATGAACTTCTTAATGAAATTGTGTATAGTGACAAAGCCGAGGCAAAGTGAATCGGCGTAATGTTCGGATATAGGGTCAGCAGAAACCACGTCACGTAATCGAATATGTATGAGACTCGCCTAAGGTAAATATTTTTTGCGCTGTAAGCTGTAACGAGATTTGTTTGCCGATTCATCTGTAACAGGTATATCGCACCTGGACATATTTGAACAGGATACGAGCTCAGAATTTATTTTCCAGAAAGCCGGTGCGCCATCACATTATCATTGCGTATTTCTGTAGGAATGGGAAGACTTAGATTAGACGTCGTGGGACAATATCACCACGATCGCCTGATTCAACCCCAATAGGCTTCTATGTATGGGGTTGTATGAAATAGTGTTTGCTCCTCCGCTTCCGGGACACGTGGACGATCTGCGACAAGGATAACACAAGCAGTTGTCACCATACATCGACGTGCTTTATAGGATTTGGCAAGAAGTCGATTACAAATGGGACATTTTTTGTGTTGCAAAAAGTAGCCACACTGGAGGTATGTAAATAAAACTTGTAGATATACTGCATTCAATGCTGCACGAAACATTTCTGTGGGCTATTTATGTTTTTGATGATTAAAGGTTACTGTTGTATAACTTACTTATTCAGATTAAGATTTCTCGATTTGTGCACAATACAAGACTTTCATAGAATTTTACAAGATAACAATATTAAGCAGCTGATCAGAAATGACGAGGGGAGAGCGTTAGAGATTACCTATGAGCTTGGATAGCACAGAGGTTAAAATGTTCAAATGTGTGTGTGTGTGTGTGTGTGTGTGTGTGTGTGTGTGTGTGTGTGAATTCCAAAGGGACCAAACTGCTGAGGTCATCGGTCCCTAGACTTTCAGACTACTTAAACTTAGGCAAACTAACTTATGCTAAGAACAACACACACACACACACACACACATACCCGAAGGAAGACTCGAACATCTGGTGGGAGGGGCCGCGCAATCCGTGACATGGCGCCTCTAGCCGCGCAGGCAGTTCGCGTGGCGCAGTGGTAGGAGATTTAATCACCAGAGCAAGCTTCAAAGGCCTTAATCGATTTAGGGGTTTGAACTTTAAACCTCTCTCCTCAAATGGAAACCTGATGCGCTAACAAACGTGCTTCCTCAGCCAGTTCGACACTATTTGTGTCTAAAGAAATCGCCTTTTGGAACTAAATGGTTTGAAAAGTTCTGGAGGTCCACTGTGTGCTGTGATTCCCATGACTATAGAAGGATAGCCAAAGTAACAGAAACTCCATACACAACGATCGTGGCTGTAACGGGGATGTTCGGATGGAATGATACTTCAGAGTGGAATGCTCGTTGTAGATTTTTGAAGCCTTGATCTTATTCTTCTAGCCATTTTCGGCCACTTCCACCCTTATTCCAAGGAAGAGTATCTTGCCGAAAGTTCCCATCCCACGCATGAAAGACAATCATAGTTTGCGGTAGGCGTGATTTTCAAGGACTGACTCAGGTCAGCTCGCAATAATGATTTAGAGAATGCCACACAAATTTTTCCTTTTATAATGCTTCCCCATTTTACTGTATTCATCCAGTATTGGTTACACCACACTACCGGCAGCGTTGTTAGTCGAAGTAGAACGACAGTTCACGTGGGTAATAAGTTCATAAGTAACGATGAGAAAGCTCTCACTGTTATCTCGGGTAATATTTCGCTGAGAGCCAGGTATTCGCATCAGTGAACTATAGCGTCTGGTTCGGCGTGTTTATAGTGTGATTCAACATTTTAAACTTGGATGTAATGCTTATGAAGCTATCGTTGAATCACATTATCAGATGCTTTCTTACCCGTAAAAAGTCAATGTCTGTCACGTCGTTTCAACTTTTTGCCAATCTCTGGCACCTTAGGCACATCGCTGTTTCGCACACCGTGCATCAACTGAAACAGTGCCATTTTTGATAGCAATCGATGAACCATATCGGATAATGCAGTCGGAAATTCTGTTCTTAAATAACACAAAAACGTCGCAGTTTGGTTGACTCCTTGCGTGGGTTTGCGCGCAATAACCTGCCGTTCTCTCTCATGTACATTTAGTACGGAGGGGTAATTAAGCTGTGAATGAATGTACCGATTGTATTCAGCTATAAATATCCGAATACAAATAAGATAAATTTCCCAATAAAAAGATTCCGAACATGAATACTTGTAATGAATCTTTGTCATGTAAGGGTATTACGAAATGTGGCGTAGCTACAGTCCAGGAATACTGACACAGCGAGTCTTTTACGTTGCTGTGCTGGCACACTGCCTTACCTTGCCAGGAAATTCCAGTACAATGCACAATCAGCTGGCAGAAATACGCTGTATTAATTACACAAAAAATGTTTTGTTCCCAACTGCGTTATTTATACCGATGATCGAATTATGCCGTGATAGATTTAAGAGCGAAACCTCGTGATGGGTCCTGAAGATCATGCAATAGTAGATCGGCCGCCATGTCATCCTCAGCCATTCATGCGGTATGCACACCGCACTCTCGGCCGTTGTCGACGTTTCGACATTGGAGCCGCTACCTCTCAAACCGGTAGCTCGTCATTTCGCATGACGTACACCCCCTACCAGTCCTGCCACAAAAGGAAAATCCTTGGCAGCACTGGGAACTGAATCGACACCCCGCCCCGTGTGTGAGAGTACGTAGCGTTTAACGCGAAGCTACGGAGGCCTTGACAATCCACACGTTGTAGACCTCTCAAGCAACCAGAAAAGGTGAAAACACCCTCCGATTCGCGATGCATCAGCGTCACCCCGCAACCAGTGGTCGTATCTGCTCTTTCCGTATTTCCTAAGCGAGTTTTTACTTGTGGATTCTCATTTGCATTGAGTGTCGTTTTAGATGTCAGGAGATGAAATCTTATGATTGAGAAATTATTCGGTGTATAATCTGAATACAGCAGAGAGGAAAATGAGTTTGGCGGTATAAACAAATTGACAGTTGACAGCCTCAGCACTTATTCCGTTACGGATGTAACTTCCCCGAGTGGTTGGAGGGCTCTGACCGTAATGTTCCAAACGTTTTCAGTCTGGGAAACATACAGCGACCTTGCTGTCCAAGGTAGGGTTTTGTAAGCACGAAGACAATCAGTAGAAACTCTCGCCGTGTGCGGGCGGGCGTTATCTTGTGGAAATGTAACCCCAGTATGGCTTGCCACGAATGGCAAAAAAAAAAAAAAAAAAAAAAAACAAAAAAAAAAAAAAAAAAAAAAAACGGGACCGTCAACATACTGCTGTGCTCTAAGGGTGACGCAGCTGCCAATCAAAGGGGTCCTGCTACGAAATGAAATGCCATTGGAGACCATTATTGCTGGTTTGAGAGCTGTATGGAGGCAACGAACCCTGTCCTGGCCGTGTCCAGACACGCGTTCAGCTGGAATTATCACTGAAGATATTTCTACTCCAGTCAATGAGATTCCAAGCCGAAGACGTGTCTGGAGACTCCCCAGACAGCAGTGGTATACCAGTCTGGGTGTCACCCACCGTACGGCCTGACAACAGGGGTGATGGTCTGGATTGCCATTTCTTTTAGCAGCAGGACCTGTTTGGTTGTCATCCCAGCACCCTAACAGCGGAGCGTTATACTGAGACAATATTCTACTTCACCTTTTGTTACTAACATGGGAAACCTCCTGAGCTTACATTTCAGCAAGATTATGCCAGCCCTCAAGAGCTTATACTGCTTGTATTCGTACTTGCCAAAATCTACCTTGGCCAGCAAGATCGTCGGATGTCTCCACAATTGAGAATGTTTGCGGTATTACGGGCAGGGCCATGCAATCACCTCTGGATTTTGACGGTATAACGCACCAAATGGAAAGAATGATTGACTACATCCCTCAGGAGGATATCCAACAACTCCATGAATGAATGTCCAGTCGAATAACTGTTTGCATAAGGACCAGAGGTGGACCAAAGGGTTACTGACTTGCTCAATTTTTGAAGCTCCTTCTCCTGAACTGATCATCAGTTTTTTCTGAAACCGTAATCACTTGTTTGTCTGTACATGTACGTAAGGAGGTCCAGACAGAACCGTGACATCTGTACGAGAAGGCGGTGGCCGTGAATCACCGAGCTGCGCCGTAGCGTTCCGCAGCGAGTCGGGCGGCGGATTCCCCCACAGCGCTCGGTGGCGGCAGAGAGGTGTCCCCCACGGATCAATACTGGGGCCGCTAATGCGGCCATGTATTCATAGCGGCGGCCCGGCCGGCCTGGCCCGGGGGACCGGCCGCCCACTGCTCTCTCCCTTAATGAAGAGCCCAGCCACATGTCGCCTCGCCCTGCACTCACCCTGGCAAAACACGGCGCCCAGCTGGCGTCACCCTCGCTAACAAGTGGGGAACAACACGGGACGTGTAGCGTCTCATCTCTGGAAGTGAACGCACCGGGCTGTACAGGCTGCATTCATCATTCGGCCAGATGCAGTTTGTAATATCAATCTGCGATGTCATTGGAGTGATAACGAATGCAACGTACGTAAATAATCTTCGCAGCAGAAGGGAGAGAGCGTTTAAATAACGAAGCGTCATTCTCTGTAAAATCTTAACCGGTAACTCTCTAGGTGTGATCTCTGAGATTGAGCGAGAATTTTCGATTTCGCTGTCCAAGGTAAATTCTGGCGAAGTGCCTCTATCCTCCACCCACCCTCCTTAAAACGCTAACTCTGTAATGATTTATTCCCGGTTGCATTATCACGCTCTTCCTTTGTTGCTGCCACTTGCTAGGATCTCCTAAGCCGCGCTTCGTGTAGCACAAAATGTGTTCCCATGGATTTGTCAACGATCCTATGTTTGATGAATTTTTTAGTGAATAAAGCAACATGTCAGTGACACAGGTCAAGAAACGGTCGTCAAAGAGAACGATTTTGCAATAGCCTGTGGTTCCAGTTCTGTTGGTGAACTAGAGAACGTACTATTAAGAGGAATAACTTCAGGACAGTTGTGTTGGACACCTTTCTGTTCCTCCAATAAAATACTTAAAGTGTTAGCTAACATTAAATGTGCCTTGACTGGTGGTAAAGGAGACTGTAGATTCTAGCAGTGAATGTCAGTTTTGCAGACTTCCTTTTTACCCTATCGAGTGCAATTTTGATGTGCAAGATTAAACCCTGGTATTTAATTTTGTGTTAAAAGTGAAATGCTGCAGACATACTACAATTTTTCAGAACGTAAGATTCAGTTCTCTGACAGTTTGTTTATGTGTACTGAGACCTGGTACCAAGGAAGACAGGATTGGGTTGCGATTGTGGGCGGGGCCGTAATCAATTACTGTCGGTTAGTTTATTTTTCAATCACGTACACTTTATTTGAAAACAACAACAAATAAAAGGTGACAATAAATTAATGACTTTTCCACAGCTGAAGGCCTTAATGACAACAAATTCAAACTATTTTTCGGCTGAAGGCCCCAACAATAATAATTTAAAAACTATTTCACGGCTGAAGACCTGAATAACTATGCCGACTCACACGACACGGAAACACCACAGCGTTGCCGCAAAGATAGTACCACCGTTACTAGATATCGATAACCGTCGCTGCTGCCACTAGCGGACAGACAACTCTTGCAAACGGAGTGGCGCCAATGAACACAAGAAGAAGACGACAACCGTAACTATACCAACTAAACGATGTCAATCTACCAACGACACCAACGTGAGCCGCAGAACGGCTCATATACCGCTGAAAGATCGCACGAAAGTATCTGATTTTGTGCGATAAAAAATAAAATGAATCAGGCTTTCAGAATGAGATTTTCACTCTGCAGCGGAGTGTGCGCTGATATGAAACTTCCTGGCAGATTAAAACTGTGCGCCCGACCGAGACTCGAACTCGGGACCTTTGCCTTTCGCGGGCAAGTGCTCTTGCCCGCGAAAGACAAAGGTCCCGAGTTCGAGTCTCGGTCGGGCGCACAGTTTTAATCTGCCAGGAAGTTTCGAATCAGGCTTTATTTAGTGCAGTAAAATCAACGAGGAGTATTTAAACAACAATGAAGTAGCTGTAAAAATAAGTCTATGTAACTTAAATGCAAATCTGCGAACGATTTATGACCTTAATCTCATTTAGACATAGGGGTCCTAGAGACAAAACATCATAGTAGACGTTACAGAAAAGCCAGTGAGTTTAGGGTTAACATAGTATTTTTCGATATAATTAATTTGGTGGGGTAGTAAAGGAATGAATATTTAGTATTTGATCATGTATCAGCACGAGTTAAATCCTGTTGTGCAAATGCCGGTTGCGAGTGGTACGATATGCTCTGTGAATGTCCTACCGTGTGGTCTGCAAGGGCACAGTGGGATTGAAGGCAACTAGCACGGTGTTTGAAGAGTAACTTCTTCACCATGCGAAGCGAGGTAGTCGCAGGCATAATACTTTGCTGAATATACCTACTAGACCGGTTCAGAAAAGGAAGAAGACATAGAATTTGTCCCTCATAAAAAGCAAACAAGGAAGCCAAATGAAAGAGACACAGTTTTTCATAAGAAAAATTAAGCGTGCGCCTCGATTAAGTGCACCTAAATTTGAATTTCAGCATCTGCAAGGATGTGCTAAGCAAGTGAATGCGAGTGGGAGGGTTGACCGAGGAGAAGCGTACAAGAGAAGAGTGCCAAGGTAAGAGCCACACGTGATCAGAACGAACAGTGGCAAAAGGCTCCACTTCATGCGGGGCAACCTTAACAAAGGTCAGAGTGGTGGAATGATGCTACATTTCCTGATGAGAACTGATTAAATACGTTATCAAGAAACGGAATACGTCCTCTTTTGTGGAAACCAATTGAAGAATTTCAGGATGGATATCTGCAACCAGCTGTAAAACACGGCCAAGGTAGTATTTTGGTAAGGGCCTGTATTCACTCATCTCCATCCACATCTACACTTCTCAGGCCACGATACGGTGTATGGTGGAGGGTACCTTGTACCACTGCTAATCGTTGCTTTTTCTGTACCAGAGTGAGGGATAAAGACCGTCAATATACTTAAATACGAATGCTAATTTCCAGTATCTTGTCTTCGTGGTCGTTATGCGAGATGTATATTACTGGAGGAGGAGGAGGAGATTAGTGTTTAATGTCCCGTCGACAACGAGGTCATTAGAGACGGAGCGCAAGCTCGGGTGAGGGAAGGATGGGGAAGGAAATCGGCCGTGCCCTTTCAAGGGAACCATCCCGGCATTTGCCTGAAGCGATTTAGGGAAATCACGGAAAACCTAAATCAGGATGGCCGGAGACGGGATTGAACCGTCGTCCTCCCGAATGCGAGTCCAGTGTGCTAACCACTGCGCCACCTCGCTCGGTGTACATTACTGGAATTAGGACAGCCAGCCACCATTGCCGGTTCTCTAAACTGTATGTGTTGAGTCCTCGTTGCCACTGTAGAGCCTTGTACCATAGGAATGAAGGGGCAGGATGTTGTTCGTCCGGTATCTCCTTTCTGCAACATAACTGCGCACATGTATTAACAGGATTCCTTATTTACATTAACAGGAAGCTACTAATCTTTAAGAGAGTGCATGTGTTGCGATACAAGCTCTTCCGTAATAGTCCACGTTAATCTCACTGCTGGTGAAGTACATGTCCCACTGTGCGATGAATGACAGACGCCACACTGGAGTGCGAGCTGGTGTGTCAGTGGCTGAGCTAGTGACAGACTGCGTCCTCCGGTCCCAGCGACGGCGATCTAAATACTTGCGGTCGAGAGGGCGTTGACGGCCTGTTGCTTGCGAGCCTGTCTTTGGTCTCTCTCCTGATAGGCGCGATTGCTCCAGCACCTACTATCGATCTTCTTGCTACATCTTTGCCGACCGGCGTGCTGGCGACAGTTTACGCCAGCACATTATGAATAGTGTTTCGTGAAAAAACACAAAGCATTTGCATAATATTCTCGTTTTGTTCTAACCTGTAGGTTGCAAATGTAGCACTACGCCTCTGAATTGCTCCTGTGTCTTCCTTTATCCTCACGTGGTGTGGGAGAGATTACTTTCAATGACGATGTGGATATTGTTGTGGTTGGCAGGAGACCCAACACCGGGTTACTAGAGGATGCCGAAAGGCACGCGTTTTAGCTCACGCAGGCTGGCGTGAGGTCTGGAACAGGACAAGGAAATTAGAATTTAGAAAAACGGACGTAGCTGGTGGAATACTTAACTTTAATCCATTAATGATGAGCGTCGCTCTGGACGGTACATTATTCACAGTATCAATAGTAACTGGTAATGGCGCCTTGCTAGGCCGTAGCAAATGACGTAGCTGAAGGCTATGCTAACTATCGTCTCGGCAAATGAGAGCGTATTTTGGCAGTGAACCATCGCTAGCAAAGTCGGTTGTACAACTGGGGCGAGTACTAGGAAGTCTCTCTAGACCTGCCGTGTGGCGGCGCTCGGTCTGCAATCACTGATAGTGGCGACACGCGGGTCCGACGCATACTAACGGACCGCGGCCGATTTAAAGGCTACCATCTAGCAAGTGTGGTGTCTAGGGGTGACACCACAGATGTCTTAACATCCTGAAGCGAAATTTGCATATGGGTGGGGATTAGAACCACATTCAAATTTCACGGGATCCCTGGTTCGATTCCCTGCCAGGTTTGGGATTTTCTCTGCCCTGGGACTGGATGTTTGTGTTGTCCTCATCATTCCATCATCATTCCTGTAAGTTGCTAAATTGGACTGTATACAGATTGGGAATTTGTACGGGTGCTAATGACTCCGCAGTTGAGCGCCCCACACACCAAACATCATCAATCATTCAAATATTTCAAGATAAGTACTTGAAACACATATGCCTTGTAAAAGAATGTCTTCTTTATAACTGCTCCAGAGTGTTAAAGAGACCTCTCAGTCGTTAGGACTTAATCTTGCAGAGAATTTATGGGACGAACTGGGTAGAAAGACCCAGGAGAACTACAATCAAATCAAAAGACCTGAAAAGGAAACTGAAGGAAGAGCGGGAAGTAATTGGTCCTCACTACACCGTAGAATTCGTTGGTGGCGAGCAAGAATGTTTGAATGTGGTTGTAAAGTAGAAGGAATACTCCACCAAATATTCCTGTATTCAAGAATACATAAATTATGACCAAAGATTTAAGACACTATAGTGCTAAATTTATTATATCCATTGTGGACGACTAACTGCAGCTTTGATTTAAACTGGCCGTTCATATAGGCAAAGAATGCAAAAAGTCACGTTTCAAATTTGAACCGATTTTTTGTACCATTAACTAGTTTTCGAGCCACTAATAACTCGTTATCAGATTGAAGCGTTACAAGAACATTATATTCTGAATCGTGTATAGCAAGATACTACGGTCGTGGTGATGGCAGAAACTGCGAAAATTTAACTAATGAAATGTTTACGAAATGAAATGATCATTATGTTTTAGTATGTCGTGGTATCCACGACAAATTCATTCCGATAATGTACATTTTGCCAGCACACAACATTTACTATGCATACGGTATTTAGATTTCACAGCAAACAAACAATGAATATAGGTTGAAAGAGTATGAAGATGCTAGAGATGAAGATATGACGGTATGCTAAATTGCGATTTTTTACATGAGATACATTAAATTCCGGAATAAAATATGTACGAGCGGGAATAATGGATCTGAGTCAACAGTGCAAGCTGTAGGTGTTGTAAGTTGACATTATGCATGTAATACCCAGGATCTTCATATACTCTGTACTTAATTCAACGTTTATGTACTGTTAAAGCAAGTGCATCTAAAGGCTGTGCGTGCTATACACGCGCGCGTGCGCCGTGTCGTTGTGTGTGTGCGTGTGCATGTGTGTCTAAGTTGCTAAAATATACATTATCGGAATAAACTTGTTTTGGATACCACAAGTGCAGTGTTAGTATCGTAAAATGTAAAGATTTTTTCGTTTCGTAAATGAAGAAATAAGACCTCAAAGCGAATAGTTAATTTTCTTTAATTAATAAAAAGCCACCTCAGTTGCTTATTACGTCCTTTACGTTAGGCCATTTTCAAGTGAATCTAAAACTGCCATTATTAATGCATGATATGATGGATGTATAAATATTTTATGTATTAGGTGATAAATAGAAAGCTTGAATATGAACAACAGAACTACACTTAGAATATGTAACTTATATTGCGCTGTGGTGAAGCAACGCCAGATGGTGAAAGAAGTAAAAGTCAGATGGGTTTAAAATTATTGTGCCCAACTGCATAGTGAAAATATGGATGTTTCATAACTATAAAACAATACTGTTCGATGCATTAAAACCATTGGGCTGCTTAGTCTTAAAAGATCCATATTTTTCCGTGTTCGAAACTTCAAACTCCATGCGTTGCCAATTATTTGTAGCCTTTTATTGGTAAAGCACGCAGTTTGAAATTTCTGATATGCCAGCCTATAACTCTTCTTAAAACTAAACGTGTCACTACTTTTAATGTCTCGAACTGCATTGTTTGTACAGTCATGACACTTCCATATTTCTCCCTTCGTAACTGGATACAAAACGCTTTAATACCGCCTGACTTTTACTTGTTTTATCAATTGGCGTTGCTTCTCTACAGAGCAATGTGTTACACTTCTTGCTGTACTTTTACTGTACATAGCTAAACTTCATGTTTATCGCCTGTCACGTAAAATATTTACATATCCATCATATTAACGATGGCCGTTTCAGATCTATTCGAAAAATGGCCTGATGTAAAGGCCAAAACTGGAATTAATTAATGTCTTATTTGCAATTGGAGTGACTTGTTTTTAATTGGATATACAGCACACTGTGAATAAGTAAAAAATAGTATCTACATTTCTGTTATTCCTGGCATCAGCACAACCAAGGCGTCTAGCTGAACGTGGTCCATATACTGTTCCATCTGATTATGAGCGTGGAACCGCTCAAAAATTAGTCTGTGGTACATCAGTCCACATCAGATTCAAAAAGCGACTGGTTGCACATTAGACCGTCACAAACCACCCCTATAGCGTTAATGTGTGAAGTATTATTTACGAAAATATTGTATTAATGTGATACCTTTAGATGCCCGCACGTTAGTGGGTTGGTTGTCTTTTCTCTGTGTTTAACAGTCGTCCCAGAAACACGTCTTACAATTTACAACCAGATATTTTCTGCATGGTTGTAACTGCACCACGAAGTTGATTACGCCTCTTAGGCTTACCATTTTGCATCTATGTGTCCACACTTCAACACCTGACCTGCTGCCCAGAGGAGAATAACCATTAATGGCTTGCTCATGCCACATGTTCTTGGAGGTACTGCTAAACCTAAAAACATACTACTCTTATAGCTATAATTGTTAGTCTGCGAGTTAAGTAAATTCTGATTTAGTGTTGTTCAGTACACTCTTCTCAGTCATCAATAAAAATATCTGCACTTATACCCATTACACCCTATGTGCTACTAAAAATATTAATGATAGCCACTGTATATTATTTGGAAAATAGTATCCCACTTGGTGAGTCATGCCACCAGAATCATTCCTATTTTCGCATGAAGTTCAACATGGTTCTGCTGTGAAAGTATATTTCAAATATTATAATTATGTAGTATCAGAGTATTTCAGTTTTGTTTGTGCACCATCCTAAATCATAACTATATGAAACAAGGATGTGAGTGAAGTATTTTGAAAAAACTGGAAATACAGCTGTGTCCGATGTTGGACCAGGAGCCAATAACAGGGACGCAAGCCCTGACCTTCGAACCTGCTGTGGGTCATTCCTCACACTGCAGCAGGTTTATATCTGGTTTCAGTTTCTGGTCATTAACCCCAAGTGTAGACTGTGTACAAGTCTTCTTACATTTCATAACAACTTTCTAATTTTATGAGAAGGTTATCTCTCTGTATATAAATGTATGGTCTGTGAATGGCTGCAGAGATCAATGTGCATTACTAATTGGGGGGGGGGGGGAATTGTACTTTATGCTCACCCTAAAAAATTAAAAAAGTACGTTAATTGTTGTTGAATTATTTTGTCAACAAGGTTTTTAAAGAGATACTGGTTTATAATCTGAAAATACCTTTCAGCACAATTTCAGCGATATCTTTGCACTTTCTGTAATTTGTACTACCGACTTTGTAACCACCACAAAAAATTTAAAAAACGCAAATTTCGTTAACTGTTGTTGAATTTAACCCTCAACGTACTTTTCAAAGAAATATTGATGTTCAAGTAAGATCCTGAAACTGGAAATATTGAATATAGCATTCAATGCAGAAAGTGGCATCTGTTACTGAGACTTAATTTTTGTGTTAAGTTTAATTGAAGAATTTAAAATATTTATTGAATCCAGCAGAGGAATTAGTTAAAAACGATAAATATTTTATCAAAAATTTAAAATTTAAAATAACTATACAGAGTACAATGTCCGAAAGACCAGATACCAACTTCATATAGATAAGGCTTACCGGGCAATGATCTTCTTCAGTGCAGATGCACTCACTTTGCCCGAACTCTTACGGGAATTGGTAAACTGACTGCCGCGAGTAATGAGTATGGTGCGCAGAAGCACTACAAATGTAGTGTGTGGACAGTAAGTTGGGAATGTGTGTCTCACGGGGAGTGTGCCTGTGATAAGCCCCTGCACTCGCACTATCCTATGTGGCGCAGACGGATAGAGTGTCTGCCATGTAAGCAGGACATCCCAGGTTCGATTCCCAGTCGAGGCATACATTTTCAACTGTCCCGTTTGATATTTACCATCGGCTGTAAGCAGCTAAAGGTCTGGATTTCATCGTAATTTCATTCTTCGAGAGCTGCAAGATCAGCGATGCAATCTATTCTTTCGGACAAGAACAGATACCATCTTCATATATTCTTCTACCGTTCCAGTTTCTAACAGAGAGTGTGAAAAATGAACACTTAAATCTCTGCACGAGCTCTGATTTTCCTTATTTCATTACGATGATCATTTCTTCCCATGTAGGGTGGCGACATTAAAATATTCCCAGGTTCAGAGGAGAATGATGGTGACTGAAATGTGGTAACGAGGTCTTGAAGTCCCGACAAACGCCTTCATTTTATTGATCTCCAACCAACTAGCTTATCATATCGGTGACACTCTCTCCTCTACTTCGCGACAGTACAAAACGAGCTGCCTTTCTTCGGACTTTTAAGTATCCTCCGTCAACCTTATGTGGTAAGGATGCCATACCACGTTGCAGTACTTTCGCAGAGGACGTACAAGCACAGTGTAGGCAGTCTATTTCGTATACCTGTTGCATCTTCTAAGTGCTCTGTCTGCCCCACAATGTATTACGCAGAAAGAAGCGTTCGTGATTATCTGTATGCCTTTGGCCCCAGAGAGGTGGGAGAAACAATTGAAATAAATATTTTCTTAAACCAGCACTTCAAATCATTTCCTAAGTACACAACAAACATTGTAGTCTAGGTATGGCTACTGCATTGGTGGGACACTGCGAGACTGCAGTCAGTCTATCGAGGAGATTGCCTATTAAAGTCTAGGGAAACCCATTCTGTTTCTCAAGTACGTGAAGTGCAGACCAAATAAGACTATCAGCTCATATTGGACATACACAAGGAATGGTTACAGGTTTATTTAACCAACGGGTGAGTGTTATGCAAATGCTGAGAAACATGAACAGTGTGACGCTTGTCGACAAATTCCAACCATCCCGCACACAGAGGTGTTTGAGAAGTAATTTTTACCGCACTGCTTACTGGAGTGGAGCAGGGAAAACGTTATAGTGTATGGTTCAATGGAACGTAACCTCTACGATGCACTTCACAGTGGTTTGGAGACTATGAACGCAGATGTAAGAATATGATGCCTGAGAAAGTGTATGAGTGAGAAACAGCCCACTAAACAAAGGCACGGTTAGAATGATCAGGCAGAGCGACGATGGTCGCTTATGAAGACATAAACCAGCTCGGTATTCCCACCTGCCGAGAACCGCCTGGATTGGTGCAGGCAGAACGCGCTGTTAAAACCCACAGCGCAACCACACGACAATCGGACTCCTGTATTTCTTTATATTTATGGTACGTAAAGTTCAGAACTCAAACATACATCTTTTCGATACAGTTAGATGCAGCTTTAAAATATTCTCGGGGATGTCGACTTCGAATTTTTCCGATCACCTTTAACACCGTAAAGTAAGTTCGGTCGTTGGATGGCTCTTGTGGCCCTGTGGTGGAATACTCGCTAGCCACGAGCGTGACGTGGGTTTGATTGCTGGGCAGTGCAAATTTTTAAACAAAGGTTTTGGTTCATTAGGGTTTACATGATGCGTAAAATAAATAAAGACGCAAAGAATCAATTTTTTATGTTTTTAATTGAAACGATCTTTGTTATCAATATTTTAGATAAAAACGGTAATTACGAATATATATTTCCTACGACAGTTAGATTTTTGTTTGTGATATATTAGAAATAAGAAGCGGTGCACTTTTCATAAACATGACAATTAGGTATTTGTTAATTAGCGTGTATTTAAGGAATTTTATATTTAAATTTTATAGGTATTGTAGCACCTACGAGAAACGGCCTAGTCTTGTGAGTTTGAAACATAACAAAGGGAAAGTTACGAGACAAGATACGCTTGTCGCCAGGTGCAACAACAGTCACACCTTGGAGGGCGGTTGCATAAAATGTCAGAGGCTCCTAAACGCATCGGGGAAAAGTACTGACTAGAGGCGTCGTGGTGGTGACGGTCACGATAGCGACAACACCGTAAGCTGTAAAAACAAGAGAGACGTTTCTGCAAACAAGGAGTGAGGGTAAGACAGAGGGAGACAGTCTTTGGAAGGAACATCTATAGGTAATGAAAAGCATATAGCAGGTTTAAGACCTGATTTAACGACAGACGCCTCAGTCTCTGAACTCAGTCTCCGAAGAATACTTCACAGTTAAAGCCAGTGAGATGGGCGGTCCTTCGACATCACACCACGTTAGGGACTGGCAGGAGCGAATGAGAAAACTTAGTAAAACTCGGAAGCAGAACGCTCCGAGAAGTCTATTGCAGTCAGAGCAGGAAGGTGTTAGTGTTATCAGCACAGGCGCCCGGATCGAGTAGCCAGGCGGGGCTAAGCGGAGTTATCTGCAGTAAATGCAGCGCAGCTGATGAAATCCCAACCATTTAGTTAGGGACTACAGCGTGTCGTGTTGTGGGTGTGGGCTCAGTTAGTACTGACAGTTCCATTTTAAGATACCGGAACGATGCTAGTTAGTCACCGTCTCTGGGTAAAGCTTGCTCTTTTCGTGAGTACAATTCCCTCAAACCAAGTACATCACGAGTTGATGCTGTTTTCTAAAGAAAGTGGAAAGCTATAGAGCACTCATAGGTATTTGTCATTTCAGTGCTTATTCCATGCTGACCTTTTGTAATAGTCAGGTGAAGACTCCCTCTCAGTTCCGCCAACCGCCTTTTACATACCATTCTTCCAGAACCCTGTCTCCTAATCCCAAGCAACACTCACATTTGGGACGCGACAGTATTTAAACTAAAAGGGAAGAAACGGGACTCGAACCTGCGATTACCAGTTTCGAGCTGTATCGATTTTTTCCCATGTTCGTAGAACATGAGAATTTGTTTAAAATTTATATCAACCATGAATCAAACCTAAACCGCCCACGTGGCAGGTAAGCGTTCTACCTCGCAGCCGCATGGCCAATCGAATAATCGACCTTGGTTTATGGTATTTAGGGTGCTCGACAAATTTCAAAATGGAATTCCTCAACAAATATTGCCTTGGCACATTGACATTTCATCACAGCGTTGGGAAACCGTGACATCTCTTATCCCTAGTCGTACAAGACTCGAAACTTCCTTGCTTTCCTACTCTGTTCGGTACTTTCTTCACTGTAGCCAAGGGACTTCAGAACGGGGATGGACATTATTCACGACCTCGAGCACTGCCTTACCCACCATTGGCCATAGTGTGCTTGCACCTATATGGATGGCTCTGAAGCTGAGGCAGTTGTGGGATACGTTTCATTCAGCCCCTCTAGCAACACATACCAAATGTTGGCTTTCCGGCTTGTATAGATCCTCACGTACTCTCAGGGAGTGTTGCAGAAACTACTGTTTGATAAAAAGACCAACAGATATATCCTGCATGTGTTGGAGGACATAACAGATGCGCGGACATTGGACACTGACGTCCGTTTGCTTTGGACAAAGGCCGTTAAGGAATTCTCTATAATGAAGCTGTATTGAATGCCTCGTTACGAGAAGCATTACTGAGGGACAGTTCCACCCAACACCGATTCCTTATACGGATTTCGACTCGACAGTCAAGAAAACTGCTTATCATGACAGGAACTGTGAACGGCACGTATCTCCTTTCGGCTGAGACGTTATGTGGCCTCTCTCATCACACTGTGATATAGATGTTACTCTGCCCACGTATACAGGTCGAAAATCATTGCTTCTGGATACTATGATCAGGACACAACGGCAATGACGGATCAGAACCACAAGATATTAGAGTCTACCAAGTACTCGTCGCACAGGCGGCCTTGTACAAAGAACTATTTGCAGGGACTACCCGCTTCTTTCAAGTGTAACTACTTTACTTCACCGGTTCGATGTAAGAGTATATATGTGTTATATGCTGGCGAATTATTTAAGAGAGGCTGGTATACAGCTTTAACCAATAAGTTGTGTAGATCTTGTCTTCCCAAAGAAGCAGCAATCCACGCGCTTTCAAATCGAAACTGGAGAGTTTCCTCGTGGGTCACTCCTTCTATCCTGTCGAGCATTTCCTTGAAAAAATAAGCTGATTCCTTAAACTTATGGCTTGTCCCTTTTTGGGTTCATAAACATTTTATTTTATCAGTTATTACCTTTATGTTGTAATTTCATGCACTGACACGTTCTATGACCTTGGAGATTTGCTCCTCAATTTGGTACTACGGAACTAGATGTGTAAAATAAAAAAATAAAACCAGTCAGGTTCGAAAACTGGGATGTCTGTTAGTATTTCTACTTTATATTAAGAATTTACCTTTCTGACCGAAGCTGTTGTCCAAATTTTAATTATAAGTTGCTGTGGGTGTTATTCTATGGAACCGGCGCGCTTCGAAATCTGGGTCTTAATTTTGTGTTTTTAATTTACATGACAAACAAATTTATCTTCGTACTTCACGGTCGTATCACTGTTCTACTGCGAAAAATGCATTGATGTTAACTGTTCCGGTTACTGCTAGCTGTGTGGTGTTCGTGTTTTAATTTTTTTATTTTAGATTAAAAACTTAAAGTTTGTACACCGAACTCTTTATTTTTCTGCTGTGGCTATAGCAATTATGTGAACATGACACTTTTGAAAGTACTGTATGGCTGTAGGGCCTTTGTTGCCCAAAGTCAGCAATATATAAATAAATAAAAATATTGATTCTTCAGTTCTCAACTTCAAGTACCATTAATATAAAAAGATACAAAAATCCTATTGCCGTGTGCTCTTCTTGTCAGTGGACTCGTTTCATCAACGCCGAGCCTCGCCGGCGATGTGACAGCAGCAAGGCTGCAACATAGACGCCGCTTCAGACTTTCCAGAAGTCAATATGGACTCCGTAGTCTGCAAACTTCTGGAGCCTGTGAACAACCAGAGCCGCTGTTCGTCATACGGCTGATATGATTTGATTAGATGTAGACGATTCAGGAGTTCTCACAATGATATAATGAAAATAAGTAGCTTAAAATAAACATATACACAGAATACATAAGTATGGTTTTATGAGGATAGAAGAGATGGTCTGCTGTTGTCTTGATGAAGGAACCACTCGGCCATTTGCGTCAAATACTTTAGGAAAATCATGGAAAATCCAAATTGTGATGGCAGGACAGAGCAAACTACATCCCCCGGAATATGAAGTTGTAAGTAGGCTGTTTATGTTTTTTTATTTGTAACGCCACCTCTGTATGAAAATCACTGGCTGTGCTGTGTGCAGTCTGTGGGTAGTTTGCATTGTTGTCTGCCATTGTAGTGTTGGGAAGCGGCAGCTGGATGTGAACAGCGCGTAGCGTTCGCAGTTGGAGGTGAGCCGCCAGCAGTGGTGGATGTGGGGAGAGAGATGGCGGAGTTTTGAAATTTGTCATGAACTGATATATATATTATGACTATTAAGGTAAATACATTGTTTGTTCTCTATTAAAATCTTTCATTTGCTAACTATGCCTATCAGTAGTTAGTGCCTTCCGTAGTTTGAATCTTTTATTTAGCTGGCAGTAGTGGCGCTCGCTGTATTGCAGTAGTTCGAGTAACGAAGATTATTGTGAGGTAAGTGATTTGTGAAAGGTATAGTTTAATGTTAGTCAGGGCCAATCATTTGTAGGGTTTTTGAAAGTCAGATTGCGTTGCGCCAAAAATATTGTGTGTCAGGTTAAGCACAGTCCTGTATAATTTTTAAAAAGGGGACGTTTCATATGTCGACCCTTAGCCGAGGATACCTCACTGGAATCTTCTGATTTTTTCTTGCAGTTTTTGTAATTAGTGTAGATTTTGTTTATTGCTGGCGCGTAATTGTAGAGAGAATCTCCTTTGTAGTTGCAGTCTTTCATTGTTGTACAGCAAAACAGTTGTGGCATGCACGTAGATTTGCACCAAGTATTTCGCTGCTGCGCTTGCAATTAATATTATGTTCAGTGCTATGTTAATTTGTTCTCTTATTGTTGCTCTTCAAATTGTGTTTTTCTGTGTTATCGTGTGAAATATTGTGACAATAATGGCGTGTGAAAAACGTAATACTAGGCTCCAAAGTAAACTGAGAAATGACAGTGAAGACGAAAGCAGTGTGTTAGCGCCACCGAGTAATGAATTAACTAATATTCAAAATAGTAATTTGGTAAGTGTGCATAGGGAAATGGAGCGGGCTGCAAATAATGGTGTAGGCAGTGAAACAATTAGTGAACAGGGAAGCATTATCGATCGACCGGTCGGTAACAGCTCGCCTCAGGAATCCGAAATGACAGGACACAATCTCGCAAATACTGTAGATTCAGGTTTTGGGTCCTCACCGTTTTCTCAAATGAGTCAAGACACATTTTCTGCTAGTCAAAATGTGAATGTTGCCGGTGAAAATGCACTGCAAAAAAGCATAGAGAAACAGATTCCAGACACTAATACATTACTATTGCAATTAATGCAACAAATGGAACAAAATCAGAGACAAATGGGACAAAATCTTCAAAAGTTAGACGCAATGGAACAAAATCTTCACACCACGCTTGAACAAACACGGAAGATTTGACTACTGAGTTACATAAAATCGAATAGAAATGTCAAAAAGTCTGTAACGACGTAAAAACACAAATTTGTGAGCATTTTCAACCTATTTTTTCGCGGCATGAAAATGCATTACAGAATCACGAAGCAGCCATAAAAGAACTGCAAACTATTGTTCATGAAAATCACAACACCTTGCAAGCTAAAATTGACTCAGTTGCATCTACCGATTTGGTTACGCAACTTGCAAAAACTCAAGAAAACTTAAAGGACACAGTAGATACGATTTCAACACAAATGGACACTCTGAAACTTGGTTCAGAAAAACACACTGAGGAAATAAGTACACTATCGGAGAAAGTAGCCGAACTTTCGGATCAGTTCACTAACTTATCTGCAAAGGTAGATGATAACCTGAATGACACAAGACCTGTAGCCATCACTGACACAGAAGAGTATGAACAAATTAAGAAATTCAAACAAAATCAGAATCAAATTAGTACTCAATACAAAAGAGAAATCCGGGAAGTACAAGATCAGTTGGCACAAGTAATACAAAAATTTCTTATTTCAGAGGACACTCGCGCTCCAACACGGGAAGAGGAACTTAGAAATACGGAAAAGCCACAAAATAATAACACAGGGCATTTCGGAAATTATGAAAGAAATTGGCAAGGTGCACCGAATTTCGAGATGGAACCGCCGACACGACGTAACAATGACCGACATGCGACTCGCCGACATGATGACTTTGACTATAAGCTGTTCATTACTACACGTAAATTCAAAACGTTTAAGAATTCTGCCAACGACATTCATCCACAAGCATGGCTCCATCAATTCTCTCATTGTTTTCCTCCCAACTGGTCGTTAGAACACAGATTAGAATTTATGTGTGGCTACTTAGAGAATGAACCAGCTGTAAGAATGCGATCGGTCATTCGCGATTGTCACAGTGAAGGAGAATTTTATCATGCCTTCCTCTCAGCATATTGGTCTCAAGCTACACAAGACCGAGTAAAACATAGCATCATGATGATGAAACACTTTGAACAATCTGAATTTTCCAGTCTTGTCAAATATTTTGAAGACATGTTGCATAAGAATCAGTATCTTTCAGACCCATACAGCCCTTCAGAACTCATCCGCATTTGCTTAATTAAACTACCTGAACATTTACGACATATTATTTTGGCAGGACGTTGCAAAGACGACATTGAAGCTTTTCAAGGACTCTTACAAGAATTAGAAATTGACACAGACAGTCGCGGGATGCGAAAATGGGAAAACAATCACTACAGGTCACATCCGTCACAATTCCGTGACGACAGAAGCAATAACTGGACACGACAAGCCTATTCTTACAACGTAAATCGTGACCAAAACAGACACCACCCATATGACAACCACTGGCAGAGTAATAGTTACAGAGAAAGATCGCATTTCCGTAGTAATGAATATGACAGAGACAATCATAGAAACAGACAATTTGGCAACCAGAACTACACTCCTGGAAATGGAAAAAAGAACACATTGACACCGGTGTGTCAGACCCACCATACTTGCTCCGGACACTGCGAGAGGGCTGTACAAGCAATGATCACACGCGCGGCATAGCGGACACACCAGGAACCGCGGTGTTGGCCGTCGAATGGCGCTAGCTGCGCAGCATTTGTGCACCGCCGCCGTCAGTGTCAGCCAGTTTGCCGTGGCATACGGAGCTCCATCGCAGTCTTTAACACTGGTAGCATGCCGCGACAGCGTGGACGTGAACCGTATGTGCAGTTGACGGACTTTGAGCGAGGGCGTATAGTGGGCATGCGGGAGGCCGGGTGGACGTACCGCCGAATTGCTCAACACGTGGGGCGTGAGGTCTCCACAGTACATCGATGTTGTCGCCAGTGGTCGGCGGAAGGTGCACGTGCCCGTCGACCTGGGACCGGACCGCAGCGACGCACGGATGCACGCCAAGACTGTAGGATCCTACGCAGTGCCGTAGGGGACCGCACCGCCACTTCCCACCAAATTAGGGACACTGTTGCTCCTGGGGTATCGGCGAGGACCATTCGCAACCGTCTTCATTAAGCTGGGCTACGGTCCCGCACACCGTTAGGCCGTCTTCTGCTCACGCCCCAACATCGTACAGCCCGCCTCCAGTGGTGTCGCGACAGGCGTGAATGGAGGGACGAATGGAGACGTGTCGTCTTCAGCGATGAGAGTCGCTTCTGCCTTGGTGCCAATGATGGTCGTATGCGTGTTTGGCGCCGTGCAGGTGAGCGCCACAATCAGGACTGCATACGACCGAGGCACACAGGGCCAACACCCGGCATCATGGTGTGGGGAGCGATCTCCTACACTGCCCGTACACCACAGGTGATCGTCGAAGGGACACTGAATAGAGCACGGTACATCCAAACCGTCATCAAACCCATCGTTCTACCATTCCTAGACCGGCAAGGGAACTTGCTGTTCCAACAGGACAATGCACGTCTGCGTGTATCCCGTGCCACCCAACGTGCTCTAGAAGGTGTAAGTCAACTACCCTGCCCAGCAAGATCTCCGGATCTGTCCCCCATTGAGCATGTTTGGGACTGGATGAAGCGTCGTCTCACGCTGTCTGCACGTCCAGCACGAACGCTGGTCCAACTGAGGCGCCAGGTGGAAATGGCATGGCAAGCCGTTCCACAGGACTACATCCAGCATCTCTACGATCGTCTCCATGGGAGAATAGCAGCCTGCATTGCTGCGAAAGGTGGATATACACTGTACTAGTGCCGACATTGTGCATGCTCTGTTGCCTGTGTCTATGTGCCTGTGGTTCTGTCAGTGTGATCATGTGATGTATCTGACCCCAGGATTGTGTCAATAAAGTTTCCCCTTCCTGGGACAATGAATTCACGGTGTTCTTATTTCAATTTCCAGGAGTGTATTATTATCGCGGGGGACAGAATAACTTCAGACGCAACGGTCCACCGTGCAGTGATAATTCAGGGAGAAATTCTCGACCACTTAACCGACAAGAAAGAAACTACACGAACTACCGACATGACGACAGACGATATAATCACAACGACAGACCTGAATTTCATCAGAACTGGCGGGATTTAAACAGGGCTGGGCCCTCTGGGCAAGGTGAATTTGTAGAAGTTAGACCTCCAAATCCCAATAACGGCGGGCGCCAACAAAGAGACAGACAATGACTCGCACAGCAGGCAGCCGCGTGCGCCCGCTGGCTCCGAGAAAAATAACATAGGACGCTAGCCTTGAGAAAAATTTTAGCATTCTTTACCGATGTATACAACATGATAATTGCTTTGAAGTTGAAACTCTGTGCACTAGGAAGAGTAAAGGTTTACACCACATTTCAAATGTAAAACCATTTATTGAGAGATAATCTGCTTTTTAACTAAGTCTTTGGTATAAAACTTTTCACTTCACAATTCTAGTATGCTTTGTCAGACTTAAGAAACTGTTAACATGCAACAATGTTTGAAGTTAAATATCCAGTCTAGAACCTAGGGAACATTTTTAAACAGAAATTACGAATGCATTGTTATAGTGAACAGACGTCACAGTGTTATTGTGTGTGTACATTCTTGCTTGTTAGTTGCTCGATTACGTAACGACTATAAGGCTCACATACTTAGAACATTTACCAGTACTGCTAATGAGACTTTAATGCAACATTTTGGTTTACTTGAAATTTGGTGTATCATGAGGTAAGTACATTGGCTCTGCAGAACTTAGCTTTCGGAGGACGATAACTACGACACTTCCACAGAGATTATCTTACAGCAAGACGCACATTTAGCGCTACAGGACACGTATTCGAGTGATTAATTTCGCACTTAAAACATGTATTTTTTAAGATATTTGAAGTACAATGATACAAGGGTTTTCCGTGATATATTTCATTCCATTGCTGTAATCTGTAACATCTGAGGGTATAATTACATTAATCCTCAGGGGGGTACATGCTCACTTTGTGTACCATGTGTTTGGCAAGCACAAGGAGCCCTAGCTAACATGGTATTTGCTTATACAACTTTACACATCGGTACCATATTTCTCTAACACAGAATTACACAGCTATCTGATTATTTAACAGAGAAAGAAACTTTTTTTACTATATCAGTGACAGGTGTTTACATAATTACACAGTTGGATAATTTCACACTTGTGAAACTGTATTTTGTCTGTACTTTATGAACTGTTCATATTTTTTCGGAACCATTGTGATATTATGAGAGCTTTGAATGATGTATTTGGTATGAGATCATGATTTTTAAAGTACGTTTGAGGTAGATGACACTATTGAAATGAGCAGAGATTTTTTTTAGGTTTTGAAATTATTGGAGGAAGCTACGACGATTTTGAGATGTGGCTGAGGTTTTATGATGTTATTATTACGATGATGATGTGTATTATGCTGTTGCGGTGTGGTTATGATCAATAAGATGATGCTATATGAGTTATTTGATTATGCTACGTATCTGTTATGATGAAATATTGAAGAAATGTTGACGAATAAGGTAAGGAATAATGAGTAGTGGTTAGGGACTCTGGTTTGTGAAAAAGGTTGTTGGAAACCAAGAATCGTACTTTAAGAGTTACGAAATGTGTGTATATGCGTGAATGTATCACAATGCTGGCGAAAATTTTTTGGACGCTGTTATATTTATAGGATTTTGTTTCTACAGATGTGTAACCCAAATTCTTGACCTGTGAAATATTTTTATATGAGACTGTCACTGTGGCAGAAAATGCCGTCGTAAATATTTCAGCAAGAAAGTTAAGTGACCACCTGCACGTAATGCGTTTTGGGCGCCCAGCTGAGAGGTAGTCGTCTGACAAAAGAAAGCCATTAGGTGTAAAAAAAAAAAAAAAAAAAAAAAAAAAGAGGCCATTTCCTCGCTATTGACATTCCTTTGTAGAAAGCATCGCAAATACGACATGCTCATTACATCTGCACACCTGATTATGACAAGGGTCTTTCTCGAGAATTGAGAGAATTTTTTACTACCTTATGAAATGCCATATGGCTAATGAATGATGTTTCATGCCTTCCTTTGTACATATTTGCTCATTTTCTTTAATATCTAGTTTCTAGCTGCACTGCAGCATTGGTTAAAATAAAATTTAATATATGTACTAATATAGTTATTTTATGCCTACAGATCCAGTCAATAAGAAATTTATGATCTACTTCCAAGAAAACGAGGGCACATAAATAGACATTTCCCTTCACAGGAATTGCATAAATAATTTCTTTACGATTTGGTAACTTATCGGCTAGTGTAAGTTCTCGTGATGCATCACTCTAGTGTTAAGATGTGACATAGGTATTAGACCTGGCCATTTTTAGTGTAATATTTTTTTCTGCTTGAGCTATGTCATGTTTAGATATCTGCTGATTGCCAGGCATAGTGTTACTGAATTTGACTTTGTATTATTCTGTTAAGCCAGTTTTACTAATGATTTATTTTTATTGTTTGCTGCACATTGCCTTATATTAGTTGTAATATTGCAATTGCTTTGCTAATTTCTATAATGCTGCTTGCTTCACAAATCTGCATTTTTTTCTTTGCTGTTTGCATTAATTGTTTTGTGCTGCTGCATTGCCTCGTCCCTTAGTTTAGCATCTGAGCTCAGTATATTTAAGTTAGCGTAAGAGAGGGCAGACTATATAAGTAACTGTTTATGGACAATAGGGAAAAAATGCATTGAGAAGTTATGTGAAAAAGATTTGGGCCAAAATGAGTATTGTACACTGAGAAATAATTATTTGGAAAGAAATATGAATAGAATACAGAAAGCAGGTATAGATAGCACTTTTTGAAATAATGAAGAACGAAGGGAGATCTCCAAGAAGTAAAGAAAGTTTTGTTTGCAAGATACTGCAGTAAAACAAACCCTGTCCTTTCCCTTTCTGTTATTCCGCTGTATTTGTGTACTCTTGTATATTTATGTTCTTCCTGTCTTTATATGTTTACCTCATAAGACTTACGTTGCAGAATTTTTCTCATACTCAGCTACATGAACTATAATGAGGAATACTGTTATCCTCAAATATAATTTGCATTAATAATATGTTATTTACTTTGCAAAGATGTTTAGACATTATTTATTCTGTTTTGTTTTACCGCTCATGTGTGAAGTTGATATTTCAAAAGTTATTCTGATCTTTTATGTATTTACTTATGTCATAATTCCTGTAACACTGATGTATCTATTTATTTCTATTCTTTTGTAAAGCCTGTTTTACTACAAATGTTATCTGTATTATTATTTTCTTTAATGACGTATTTTGTACCTTTGTAATTGTATTCTTATGTTATAAAATTGTAATTGACACCAGTTTATCAAATTAAGTAACTTGTAAGTTACATTTCACTGTACACATTTCTGTTGGTCATAGTATATGGACAATATGTGAGAAGTAGGGACTGTTAGTGTTTGGACGTGTGTTAATAATTCAGCAAGGGACTGGTTAACAGCATTGCTGGTTCTAAGGACAATTAGAAAAAAAACTTTGTGAGTGGACAAGTGGTGGTTTATGGACTTGCTATATTCTCTGCAAGACTCTTCGATGGTGATTGTGCACCTGCACAGTCGTAACAAGTGGCTGTTGGCAGTCTCTACATGGACTACAGTGGGTCTGCATCTTTGATGGCCCACCAATACCATTAATTCTACAAGGACTGCAGTGGGTCTGCACCCCTGGTGGCCCACCAATACTGTAATCTCTACCAGGACTACAGTGGGTCTACTCTGTGATGACCTACCTACCAATATTCTTCAAAACTTCGACTGACTCTGCTGTGGGTTTGCTCTGTTGTGGCCCATTACCTGTCTGCATGTCAAGAGTCAGCACTGTCTTTTCGTTGGAAGGACAACACTACTTCTTCAAGACTGCATGGAAATCCACTACTTCCGTGTGCATTTTCTTTTACTGCTCAGACTTTGAGTAAAACACTGCAATTTTACTGTGACGAATGATGAGGACTGTCTTTATGGACTGTGAGAAAATTTTAGCTTTTGACCAACATTGTATCAATAAGTGTGTGCATTTGATATCTTTGTTATTGTAATGATTTTATCAAATCATTATTGGACACTGCCCAAAACAATTTGTAAAATTTTTTGTGGGGAGCGTGGGGGCTATGTAAGTAGGCTGTTTATGTTTTTTTATTTGTAACGCCACCTCTGTATGAAAATCACTGGCTGTGCTGTGTGCAGTCTGTGGGTAGTTTGCATTGTTGTCTGCCATTGTAGTGTTGGGCAGCGGCAGCTGGATGTGAACAGCGCGTAGCGTTCGCAGTTGGAGGTGAGCCGCCAGCAGTGGTGGATGTGGGGAGAGAGATGGCGGAGTTTTGAAATTTGCCATGAACTGATATATATATTATGACTATTAAGGTAAATACATTGTTTGTTCTCTATTAAAATCTTTCATTTGCTAACTATGCCTATCAGTAGTTAGTGCCTTCCGTAGTTTGAATCTTTTATTTAGCTGGCAGTAGTGGCGCTCGCTGTATTGCAGTAGTTCGAGTAACCAAGATTTTTGTGAGGTAAGTGATTTGTGAAACGTATAGTTTAATGTTAGTCAGGGCCATTCATTTGTAGGGTTTTTGAAAGTCAGTTTGCGTTGCGCCAAAAATATTGTGTGTCAGGTTAAGCACAGTACTGTATAATTTTTAAAAAGGGGACGTTTCAAAGTCATTGTCTAAACAACTGGTCAGGCTCATCGATGGGTCTCCATTGTACAACGTTTTCCATGTACAAACAATTTTCGCCAGATAACTCACAATATAAGACACAGACTTGCACCGCATCACTGCACTCACTACAGTCGCCAACTACCGACTCCCGGACGACGAATATGCTGCTATACACCTCGCACTAGTTCCTGTCTGTTGGGAAAACCGACACCAGGCCCCTAAACATGCAACTATGTTCTTTATATCCTCCATGTAGACCGCCTAAAATAAAAGTGAGTCATCATCCCCCCGCGATGGGTAAAATGTTCAGCTCGGGAGAATGTCTAGACATTAGTTACTATTATTAGTTTACTCATGTTGAGCTCGAAGGGGCGATCTGTAGTAATTACCTAGGAGAAGAAGAACTTCTAATCGGAGGTCGCTATAAAAACTTCATCGTAGATAGCCGGTTTCGGCAAAACTAAGTTACAGTCTTCAGGTCTTCATAAAACTTACTACAAACATCTTGTGCCAGATATACTCAAAATCGTCCCATTGAATTTCCAGATACGTAAACATGAAAACGTCGCGTTAATACATCAAAACTTAAAATCATTAAAAATTAAAAAATTAAAATAAATATATTTTTTAATTTTCTTAAATCGATCATTTCAAGTTTATGTACCTGGAAATTCAATGTAAAGATTTTGTGTGTAGCTGGCATAAGAGATTCGTAATAATCTTTAAGAAGATTTGAAGACGGTAACTTAGTTTTACCGAATCCGATTATCTACAATAAAGTTTTTAAAGCGATCTCGGGTAAGAAGTTCTTCCTCTCCTAAGACATTAGTTACTATCATGCACCACAGATATAGGCACACCAATTACCTGTAGAAGCATTACATTATGATCATGTATCGTAATGTCGTGGGATGTTTTGGTGTTCCTCTTTCGTTGTTAATGGCTACTCTGAGCCCTCTAAGTAATCCTTAATGTGTGTTATGCATTACTCGTGAAGGATGTTTTAGCCGCCTTTGTAAAAACATATTTTTTTTGTAAGGTTTTCATCTCCTTGGACAATTTACTACACAATTTTGTTCACTGCTGTATTGAATATTGTTTCACGTTGGCAAATGTAAATCCAGACTGGCTCTCGTTCCATGATTATGTATAGAACTGTTAGCAAAATGTTTAGTAACGATTTCCCTGTTTTGCGCGGTAGATTTGTAGATGTACTCGCTGGTGCAGTAAGGATAACCCGTTTTATAAATATTTCCTTACAAAGAGCCTGACTGGTGCTTCTACATATAATTGTTACGGTCTGTTTCTTCATTTTAAAAGCTGTGTCCATGTTTTGTCCCTACTATCCTCAGAAAATTATCCCATAACTAAGAAGTGACTGTATGTCGGAGAAGCATGTGACGACAAGACACAGGCTGTTACAAGCTTAGAATAGAATCATAAGGGCATAACATGTTCATGACATTCTTTTCTTCCAGTATCTTCGTATGTTCATTCCCTATCAAATCACAATCAAATTTCGTTTCTAAAATCTGTATGTTTGTTACACAATCTATAGGTGTATCATTTGTGCTTGATGCGATTGTTACAATGTGGGACTTTGGGTAAACTTTGATGTAAAATCCATTTTTGTTTATTTATATATTTTCAGATTTTAGTTTCAGGGACAATATCGCCATCATCAGTTGGTTTTTCTTTATACTAAAAAAAGTGCAAAATTAGTATCGTTAAAAATACTACACAACGTTGTTAAATGGTTACTGTTTGGTTGCACGTACTGTATCGTATGAATAGTTTTATAGTTCCGTAATTATTTAAAAAGAACAACAAGGTTTCTATGTTTTTTGCTGTCTTTGCGGCACATTTTCTGTGTTCTCTTGCTGTTTTTTCGGCATACAGCATGTTATCTGCACCTGTATAAGCGGCTTTTATTAACATATATGGAAATGTGTACTTACCTACGGCAATGTTATACTATTGGGAACTGCTGTAGCGTTGTGGATACAGTTTTAATGGGCGCTAGGTTCTTACGTAATCTGTCATGTACTTCCATTCGTTGGCCGGCTTGCAGATGTTTTTTTAAAACACAGAAAAACGTAACTTTTACAAACATTACGCCATCTTACTATTCGCGTGTGTCGCAGTATGCACCTCGTATTGGGGGAAGGCTTTGAAATAGCAGCGGGAGTTCTGACGGCTTGTGTTCCATATTTATTTCTCTGTCTCCGTGTGTGCGACTGGGAAGCTATACGGGGAGTGGTGGTAGCTGCAGGGGAGGGCGCGGGGGGTGGAGGTGATGGTGATCATGTATGAGTGTGTGTGTGCGCGTATTGTGTGTGAAAGTGTCTGTGTGGTTGTGTAGTAATGTGTTATTTCTGTTCTGTGTGGCGTGCCAGTTCTTAAAGCCGTAAAGAGAGTGCTGTTGCAAAGTATTGTGTTTTTGTTTATTACGTTTTTGCCTTCATCTATAGCCTTTCATATGTAATAATTTTCTTCTGTTCGCACTTTTCGGTGTAAACTTTTGCTGTTTTTCAGGACGTGTCAATCAATTTCGATATTAGTCGGGTGATGTTTCTTATTTATTAAGTGTTCTGCCAAAGTGGAATGTGTGCTGTCACGCTTCAAGGCTCTCATGTTCTCTGTGTACCTTGTTAGGAAGTTCCTCTTTGCCTGTTGTATTGAGCTTGTCAGGAGTTGCACGTCAGTTAGTACATTCCTGCATTGCTGAATTTGTCTTAGGTTGTTCGGTCTGGTCTTAGGCTTTGTTGGACTATGTTGTTTGTTCTGAAAGTTACTGGAATACCTTGTTACTTCAATATAATTGCAACTCTATGATCTGTTTTATTATTATATCCTATGTCATATGGTAATATTTTTTGGGGTAATTCTTCTGATTCAAAAAGGGTACTTTTGGCTCAAAAACTGGCTGTTCGAGCTAGATGTGGTGTAAGTTTGAGAACCTCTTGTCGACCCCTATTCAATAGTCTGGTAATTCTGACATTGCCCTCACAGTATATATTTTCTTTACTGTCGTTTGTTGTTAGCAATATTAGCTTATTCCAAAGAGTTAGCAGCTTTCACTCAGTTAATACTAGGCAGAAATCAAATCTGCATGTGGAATGCACTTCCTTGACTCTTGTGCAGAAAGGAGTGCACTATTCTGCTGCATCCATTTTCAATAAGCTACCACAAGAACTCAAAAATCTTAGCAGTAGCCCAAACGCTTTTAAGTCTCAACTGAAGAGTTTCCTCATGGCTCACTCCTTCTATTCTGTCGAGGAGATCCTGGAAGGGCTGAAAAATTAAGCAAATTCCAGTGTTGCATTGTTGATTTTCTTTATTTAAACTTACGAACTGTCGCCTGAATAAGTTTCTTGTATTTCATTTTATCTGTTTCTACTATCGTGTTTTAATTTCATGTATTGACTCGTTCCATGACCATGTAGCCTTCTCCTTAATTTGTCCCACGGAACAATAAATAAATAAATAAAGGGTACCATTTTGCTTTTCCTGGTGTGGTGTGGTCTGCTGTGTTGTCTGCGTGATGCGCCTCCGTTTTTCCTGATAGTTACTTTACTTCTTTTTGCTGAAATGCATACTGTTTGTTTTCTTAACGCTTGATGTTTATTTGTCACATACTGCCCTGTCGTAAACATCCTTGACGTTTTCATTTGGATTCTCTAACTGAACCAGTGGTGTTTTATCAGCAATGGGAACTCTGGTTGGTGCTTGCGGAAGTAATGTTAATATTTACACTCGCTACTACAAAATATTTTCAGTAAACCTGCTGTATTTCCTACAACTTGGTCTTAGTTTTGAGCGTCCGCGTAGTATGTTGAAGAACCTGAAAGCTAAGTTATGTTACAAGCTGTAAAGGCATGATGACGCACGGGCAGTTTGCGGTCTGAACCGCATCCCCTGACAGTAAAGCGATGCCGAATGACGACCGAAGCTATAAACAGCCGGAGGGGCCCGCCCCGCCATGCGTTATTCAGACGGCCATCAGCGTATTCCGCCAGCCGCAGGTGCTGCCATTCAATTATCCAGGTCGAGGTCGCGGCGGAGGGACACGTGGTGGAGCATCGGGCGCCGGCCATTAGTTAAACACTGCGCCGAGCAGACGTTTAAATCGCAGGCGCCCATAACTTACTGATGCGCTGGCTGTCCAGGCAGCGCTGGTGGTCCACCAGAATACATTACCAGCTTTAGTCAGTACGCAGAAAATGAATCGAAATCATTCTAATTCTCACACTTCGTGTCGTTGTCGGATTTACAAGGTATTCTCTATAACTTGAGTAACTGGTAGCCGGCCGGTGTGGCCGAGCGGTTCTTGGTGCTTCAGTCTGGAACCGCGCGACCGCTACGGTCGCAGGTTCGAACCCTGCCTCGGGCATGGATGTGTGTAATGTCCTTAGGTTAGTTAGGTTTAAGTAGTTCTACGTTCTAGGGGACTGATGACCTCAGATGTTAAGTTCTATAGTGCTCAGAGCCATTTGAACCATTTTTGAAGTAACTGGCAGGAACAACAGGTGTCTGTGTAATCGTCTGAAAATCCTAGGTATTAACTCTTTGGGTTTTCGTGGGACCTGAGGCTGTGATCGAAGGCATTATGTCAGCTGAGGGCTACATGGGCTACCAGGCGAAGGCCATGAACATACACATTTACTGTCAAGATTTCATGATTTTCATGCTGGCTGCTGAGATGAGGTTAGAGATTAATGTCAATGGAATGTATTGGTTTTGTTGTTAAAAAGTACTTTATTTTGTGTAAACTAAACGATACACTTTTTTTAACCTTTTTCACTAACTCTGTTATTACTATACGACAAAGGTTTCTTGTCATAAGCCCATTTTCTAGTAAGTAACTGATCCCAAAGATGAGAACCGAGCAAAGATAAACTTGTGAGCTTTTTAAAGTATCAATTCTGGGCTTACACTGTATAAGTTATCTCTGTTGATAATTTGGACAAAATTACGTATGGATTTTCAGAATTCATTAGAATAGCATTTATAATAACTACGAATAAACACAAATTTCTGCAGGGCTATGCACGAAAAAGGAAATTTGTTATTTCAATGAATGCACGAAGGTCACACTTAAATTTATCTATGTTATTTGACGGCTGTAACAGTCTTGTAAGATTTATATGAAAAAACATATACTGCAACAGTCACTTGTTACTAATATTTTACTAGCAAGACGGATTTCGGCAGCACGTTGCCCACACCAGGTACATTTACAGTTGCTTTTACATTGTAATAAACATGAAGTGAGGATAGTTTCCTTTGCTGTATGTGCCAGTGAGGTCGATGGCGGAAAAGACGGCTGTTCAGGGAGAAAAATATCTCATAGTGTCTACAGTATGTACTAGAACAGTAACAAAAACATCACAACTTCACACTTTCACAATCGTTCCTTTACATCGATCTGAAGGGTCTTGAAAGCTAATATAAAGCAGTTTCTATTGATAAAACAGTGGTATACAATGAAGATGAAACATTTATGTCTAGATGGATATATGTCGTGGCAAAGATTAGGTGTGTAGTTGGTAAAAACAAATTATTTTTGACCTAGAGTATTAATAAACCACTTCAAATGTATTTACTTCTTTATATTTAGATCCATACCGGTTTCATGATACTAAAAGCCTCATCTTCAGATGGAGACGCTACTAAAACACTAGACCTAATAAGCTCGGAACTTTGTATCCAACATTCGTTGTCCGTCAGAATAAAACACCGCTAAAGGCAGTATGTCACTGAATAAAAACAACCGTGTTCCAATCCAATATGGTGGATAAGTCGACTTCTCTGGTCTATAAGCAATCGCAAACAGGGGAGGCGGCGGTTTACTCTTTCAATGAAATGGGAATTCAACATTGGAGAAGTTTTTAAAGGAGTTAAGAGTACTACTTTCAAGTTTATCGTTTAGCAACATGTCTCTGTGTATTTTGCCGTGAATGAATATTTCCGGTTCTTCACATAGGTCCATTTGGTGTCATTTGTCCACTTTATGATATGTATGAAGATGGTGCGCAATATCATGGAATGGATGGCCTGTGATTTTTATGTGGGTGGCCACAGCTGATTCGTTATATCCGTTACTGAGGTAGGCATTTATACGTTCGTTGTATTTTTTTTTTGAAATCTCGCCCGGTTTGGCCTACACAGAGGACTTTGCAGCTACAACATGCTATTTTGTAAATGCCTGATTGTGAGTGATTACGTGTTTGTATGTTCATGTTGTGTCTCAGTGTGCGTTGCAGTTTGTTATGCGTTGTAAAGGCAATGTTAATGTCGTGTGGTCTGAAAGTGTTTGCGATTTCGTAGGAGAGTTTTCCTGTTTTAGCGATATAAATTAGTTGAGCTTAGTTTTTAAGTCGCTTTAGACTGATGTAAACAAATGATTGTGAAAAAGTTGAGTTTTGATGTACTTGTTACTGTGCTCTGTAGCCAGACAAGAAAATTACTAACAAAAATGTAAGTAAATGCACTAACAAAATGACTAATCATCTTATTACATAATGTATAGACCATAACACATTTATCTTCCCGAATAGGCGTCTTTTTCAACACATAAGCTCACTGGCACGCTCAGAAAAGAAGTAAACTAACATCATATTGATTACAATTTAAAAGCAACTGTAAAAGCACCAAGATTCATCTTCTATTTAGAGGTTACGATATTGGCCATAGGGGCGAATAATTGAACTGAGTTTGTTCTTTCAGTAATATATGTGGGTATACACATCTATTACTGAAGGAACAAACTCAGTCCATTATTCGTCCATTTTGGACAATATTGCAACCCCATTCGTTGAAGACCAACAGTGGTGCACTTATTCCCTTAGTACAATTCCATCCCTGTTCAAAGCTCTGCTCCATGGTATGTTTAGTCATAGTTAATGTAAATGCTGTCCTAATGAATTTTGTAAATCCGTATGTAATTTTGTCAAAATTGGCAATGAAGGTACGAGTAACTTTTACAGTGTAAGTCGAGAATGAACTGTTTAAAAGGTTTACTTATTTATCTTTGCTTTTTTCTCATCGTTGAGATAATTTATATACTAGAAAATGGGCTTATAACCCGATCCTTGGCCGTACAGTAACAATAACGTTACTGAGTAAGGCCAAAAATGTGTTTCGCCTTAGTTAATACAAGACACAACGTTCCACCAAGAACCCACAGTTGAATCAATTCAAAAATATTTTACTACACGAGAGAAGTAGGCTTCTATATTGCAGCCATTTTACAGCGAAATTTCTGATCTTATAAATACGTGACGCAATGAATATTTAGATACTTTACTTAACAGGAATGCTAGAGTTTCTATATGGAATTATTAAGTTTACAGACGTATAGTGTAAGCACAGAAAGAAAGGGAACATATAGGTTATATTGTGCTATAGTGAAGCAATGCCAAGTCCTTACGAAGACAGAAGTCGGCTGGATTTAAAAATGATATTCCCAATAATGTCAGGACAAATGGGTGTGTCATCATTAAAAAAGAAGTATACATTTTGAAACACTGATGATACTGCGATGCTTTAGCGCTGAAAACAGTTATATTTTGACATGTGCAAAATTTTAGACTGCATCATTTATAAATGAAACGCTAAAGGTATTTATTTAGATTTTAATGAAATTCTGTAATAGTGTCCTTGGCCGTTGCGTCCAGTTCAAGTGAAAAGTTACGCTCCCTAGCGTGAGCGGACAAAAGAACACGGAACTATAGAGGTCGCCAGCCCATCATGCATGCAATGTGGACTGCTTAAAAGGCAAGGACAAGTTTGCGAACACCTGAAGGCAGCTACAAAATTACTCAGTGCCTTTAAAGGCAGCCATCAAGACAGGGCGGCATACTATATAGCCAGGATACTAATGTCACTTAGTGCGCGCCGTTCTTTGAGCGTCTTTTTTATTGGACCTTTTCAAGTGGACATATATTTTTATTCTTCATGTACGTCCATTAAATCTTCCTTCTTCACTGAATGAAAAATTACGACATTGTTTTCGATAGAGTGCATCGTGTGACCATCTTGTATGAGATGGCCTGTGTAACTTGATTTACTACCTGTGTTTTCCTAAATTTTCCTTGTACTGGTTTTAAAATTCAGCTCATTTACACGATGTAGCTAACACTAAGGTCAGAGCAGTAAATTTCGTTTATTCCACTGTTTTCGTATAAGTCTCGCGTTGTGTAAACGTCGTGTATTAACCCTTAACTATACTTGCCATTCAGACTGACGCTAATAAATTCGTGGATAGGTTTTGGATTCCAAAACAAAAACCACTTGAAATTTATCTACTTCTATGTCTCTTAGTTGTCTAAAACGTTTTTAAAGACTCGATAAAACAAAGACATATATTTATGAAAAATATATCTTTATTAAAAAAGGAAACATGATCTTATTAACAATGAAGGCTCTTACATTAACTCTGACCTCGTCAACCGAGTTTTTGGAATTAATTTAAAAAACAAAGAAAATGTACTTCAATAACTGTCAGGAATTTGTTTGGAGATCAATTAATGATACATTAATTAAACTATAGAGAAATATAAACAATGACTTCCAATAAAAAAAATTACAGTACTTACATGAACGAATCAAATAACCACTTATCTTCGTTCTTCAAAGTCAAGATATACCTGTTTGTCAATGGAACGCATATTACACGCGTATTTTTTACATATAAGGCGTGGACGTGTGACATTTTGACACCTTCGACTTTTTTTGCTGTCTCGGTCCCACTTGGACTTGTGCTGCAGATTCGTCAACCCTGCTGTTATTTTCAAAATGTTTCCTTTGTCCATTGTAGTCTGTAAATCCCTAGAAAAATTCCTGGAATTCATTTTCGTCTCTTTGGTGTTTGCTTTTATCGTTGACATGCCGCGTTGGTTCATAAAATATTCAAGCACCATCTTGCTGCTTTTATTTACGACGTTTTTTTCCATAAAAATAGCCAGACTGTCTTACTGTTTCTTGGCTTTCTTCGACAAGATTCTCTTTTTCTGCCTTTTCAGCATGCTCTGTTTCACTGTCAGTTTCTGGCTCAGATATTTTTGCTTTCTTGTCACTAAACTCGGCTGCATTTAGAAAAGATTATGATGTATCCAGTGAGACAGCGGTCTTCATTACGTAACAATAACTACAGAATTTGGTCATCGTTCACACGTCGCTCTAGTCTAAAACAATCCACGATAGCAATTAAGAGAAATAACGTTTATAATTACGTGGTATAGATTTCGACAACATCTGGTTTCGTACCTAAAGAAATAATGGTCGCTGGTTAACACACGCCTGCACAATACAAAAACGGAGCCGCTGCTAAGATTACATAGAAGGCCAGTGGCGACGGTGCAATAGCAACGGAACTGTAAACAAAACGGTGGCGCGTGGGCTAATAAATTACCCCACGAATGTACACTACTGGCCATTAAAATTGCTACACCACGAAGATGACGTGGTACAGGCGCGAAATTTAACTGACAGGAACAAGATGCTGTGATATGCAAATGAGTAGCTTTTCACAGCATTCACACAAGGGTGGCGCCTGTGGCGACACCTACAACCTGCTGACATGAGGAAAGTTTCCAACCGATTTCTCATACACAAACAGCAGTTGAAGGGCGTTGTCTGGTGAAACGTTGTTGTTATGCCTCGTGTAAGGCGGAGAAATGCGTACCATCGCGTCTACGACTTTGATAAAGGTCGGATTGTAGCCTATTGCGATTGCGGTTTACCGTATCGCGACATTGCTGCTCGCGTTGGTCAAGATCCAATGACTGTTAGCAGAATATGGAATCGATGGGTTCAGGAGGGTAATACGGAACGCCGTGCTGGATCCCAACGGCCTCGTATCACTAGCAGTCGAGATGACAGGCATCTTATCCGCATGGCTGTAACAGATCGTGCAGCCACGTCTCGATCCCTGAGTCAACAGATGGGGACGTTTGCAAGACAACAACCATCTGCACGAACAGTTCGACGACGTTTGCAGCAGCATGGACTATCAGCACGGAGACCATGGTTGCGGTTACCCTTGACGCTGCATCACAGACAGGAGCGCTTGCGATGGTGTACTCATCGACGAACCTGGGCGCACGAATGGCAAAACGTCATTTTTTCGGATGAATCCAGGTTCTGTTTACAGCATCATGATGGTCGCATCCGTGTTTGGTGACATCGCGGTGAACGCACATTGGAAGCGTGTATTCGTCATCGCCATACTGGCGTATCACCCCGCGTGGTGGTATGGGATGCCATTGGTTACACGTCTCGGTCACCTCCACTTTGAACAGTGGACGTTAAATTTCAGATGTGTTACGACCCGTGGCTCTACCCTTCATTCGATCCTTACGAAACCCTACATTTCAGCAGGATAATGCACGACCGCATGTTGCAGGTCCTGTACGGGTCTTTCTGGATACAGCAAATGTTCGACTGCTGCCCTGGCCAGCACATTCTCCAGATGTCTCACCAATTCAAAACGTCTGGTCAATGGTGGCCGAGCAACTGACTCGTCGCAATACGCCACTCACTAATCTTGATGAACTGTGGTATCGTGTTGAAGCTGCATGGGCAGCTGTACCTGTACACGCCATCCAAGCTCTGTTTGAATGAATGCCCAGTCGTATCAAGGCCGTTATTACGACCAGAGGTGGTTGTTCTGGGTACTGATTTCTCAGGATCTATGCACCCAAATTGCGTGAAAATGTAATGACATGTCTGTTCTAGTATAATATATTTGTCCAATGAATACCCGCTTGTCATCTGCATTTCTTCTTTGTGTAGCAATTTTAATGGCCAGTAGTGCAGTTAAGGGTTATATGACGTTTCGGTGGGGAATGTGATTTATACGCGATATGTACGTTATGTTTCTTTTTTCGTAACTTTGCTTAGTTTATATGAGACTTCACCGTACAAATGAAGTGACATAAATTTTGCTTTTATATCAGTTCCTCGTTTTCAGACGAAGAATTTCTATTAGACTTCATGTAATTAAATGGGAGAAACCAATAACGTTGCCATGAGATGGAGCGCTGGTCGATAGCAGCGGCAACTGTCGAGGGAGGACGTTGGCAGCTTCCACCTCCTCCTCCCCCCTCTCCTTGCTCCCCCCTCCCCACTCACCAACCCCTGGTCCGAAGCGCAGCCCCGGCGGAAGCGGACGCGGCGTCACTGGCGGTCCGCCAGGAATGCGCTGTCCACGTCGCCGTCAGCAGGGCCGCCTCTGCCACTGCGCGCTTACTCAGCACGCAACTCTAGGGCGGCACAAAGGCAACCTGCCCCCTCCCGCTTCCCCCATCACACCTCACTCTGCAAACACGCGCCCCTGGTCGTATATTCGATGGCAGGAATTCACCCCTCCCGACGCCGGTGTGCGCGTCACTCTCCGGGAATTCCAATAATGAAACCGTGCCGTCACAGCAGGCCTCATGTCGCAGTGAGGTTCATGATTCAGCTGCAGTCAAAGGAAGGAGCGTCACGGGTTAACGCCCAGTCGACTGCGGAGTCACTGAACACGAAAACGAACTGGCGAAATCGTGAGGAGAATGGAAAAGAAATTTTGGGATCTGTTAGATGCCGATCGGATTTGCGAAACGGTTAAGGTACGAGATAGGCAGTTCTAGTGTTCCTCTTGGTAACAGAGAGAAGACACAGTCGTACAATTTATCAGCCGTGGAAAAGCTTTCTATAACGAGACTAGTTATTTCAAAAACATTCTTTCTTTCTTTGTCTGAACCTTGTCGTGCAGTGACGCTGGGTCGGCCATGGTTAATCGGATGTGGCATGGTAAGTTTAAGGGGTGGCCAGATGGCCTTCCTGCCGTCACTCCGTACCCTCCTGGGAAGGAATTAGTGTACCCCAGTCTGTATCTAATGTAAGCCATGGAATAGTGCAAATGTGTTGCAGATGTCTGGGAGTTGTGTAAGTGAGGCGGAACGTCGGGACCAGCCCGGTATTCTCCTAGGGAGATGTGAAAAACCGCCTAAAAACCATATCCAGGCTGGCCGGCTCACCGGCCCTAGGTCGTTAATCCGCCAGGCGGATTCGATCCGGGTCCGGCGCGCCTACCCGAGTGCAGGAAGCAGCGCGTTAGCGTTCTTTTTTTTAAGTGCTCTACAAACATTTTTTTTTCTTTTGTAGTGGGCTTGTGGGGGCTCGGGGGCAAAGTGGGCAGGGGTCGAAACCCGAGGTCTGGCCACAGTGTCCTCCTCACCACCTGGTGGGTTATTTATTTCAAAAACATACACCCCCAATATACTCCCCTCGTCTATCCCTACAACGCCCCATGCGAATTTTCCATTGCTGGAAAGATTGCTGAAAGTCCTCTTTGGTGAGCTCCTAGATGACTCGTGCCACTTTCTTTTTCTACTGCTTCAACGGACTGAAATTTGTTCCTTTTAATGCAGATTTGATCTCGGGGAATAGACAGAAGTCACACGGTGCTAGGTCAGACGAACAAGGTGCCTGTTATACCATTGGGATGCTGTAATTCACCAGAAACATCTTAACAGTCAATGTTGTATGAGCCAATGCATTGTGTTGATGTTCTTCCACAACTCGGGTAGGTTTTTCGTAGTTGAGCAAGAACCACAAGTTGGTTAATCTGATTAATAATCTGACCCTCAGGGAACAGAGAAGATACACAGCTCCATAAATATCGAAAAAGAAAACAATCATCATCGCTTTGAATCTTGATTTGCTCATTGGACCTTTTTTCTTTCTCGATGAAGCACAGCCCTTCCAGTGCATTGACTGGCACTTAAGTTTCTGTATCATAAGCGAAAAACTAAGATTCGTCACACATTATCACTCTTTCCAAGAAATTAGGATAATCTTCAGTGGTATTCAAAGTGTCAGTACAAACATTTTCATGAGCTTCTTCTTGTTCGATCGTGAGAATTTTCAGTATCTATTTCTCACACATTTTTCTCAAGCTAAACTGATTACGTTGGCCAACGGGCTTGCCGCAGACGTAACACCGATTCACATCAGATCACCTAAGTTTAGCGCTGTCGAGCTGAGCTAGTACTTGGATGGGTGACCATTCGGTCTGCCGAGCGCTGTTGGCAAGCGAAGTGAACTCAGCCCTTATGAGGCAAACTGAGCAGCTACTTGATTGAGAAGTAGCGGCTCCGGTCCCGGAAACTGACCTACGGCCGGGAGAGTGGTGTGCTGACCAGATGTCCCTCCGTATCCGCATCCAGTGACGACTATGGGCTGAGGGTGACACGGCGGCCGGTAGGTACTATTGGGCCTTCATAGCCTGTTCGGATGGAGTAGAGTAGAGTGAGTAAATTGCTTATGTCAAATTTTCCTTGAGCATTCCTTGTCAATTCTAAGGTTTCAGCAATCGATCGAATGCTCAACGACGGTCAGATTCAATCAAATTACTAATTTTTGCGATATTTTCATCCGTTTTCTATGTTCCTGGACCTGAGTCACCTTTAACTACTTCTCGGCCATTTTTGAAACGCTTGAACCGCCGTAAAACTGTCGTGCGTGGTAATCAGTCTTCGCCATACACTTATTTTAGTAAAACGTAAGTTTCAGCAGTTGTTTTTCCAAGTTACTTACGTGAAACGTCACGACATCTCTTTGATCTATTAACACACTTACCGTTCTTCCGACAAAATAGGTTAATAGCTCTTACACAAACGAAGGCCACGACCACACCGACATGTCTCCAGACACCAGTGGTTACGCATTCGACTGAGAATGCTTCACGCTTCACAGTTATTGGTCGTTTGTCTTCGGTACATGCGTAATTACTTTGTGATAGCATCAGTACTGTGATTTTACGATCACACCTCGTAATGATAAATATCTGGAACCTGTAACACAAGTAATATACACTACATACAAGAATCAAAAGGGGCGGTGAGAATGGAAGGTTAAGAGATAAATCTTCGAGTAAAATGGGCGTAAGACGGGATGCATCCTTTCTTCCCAGTTGTTCAGCCTGTACATCCAAGAAGCTACAATGGAAATAAAATAAAGTTTCAGAAGAATAACTAAAATTTAGAATGAAATTATATCATTCATAAGATTCATTAATGGCATTCCTATCCTACAGAAAGCTAAGAAGAATTAATGGATCGGTTGAATGAAATGAAGAGTCTAGTGAGCTCAAAATACCTACTGAGGGTAAACCAAAGAAAGACGAAGGAGTAGAAGAAATTATATTAGCGATAAATTTAACTTCAAAAAGTGGCACCACTTTGTAGATGAACTGAAGCAATTGTCTTGCCTTGGAAGCAAAGTGTCGGTGATACGAGGAGGATATACAGAGGAGACCAGTACAGGCAAAGACGGCACTCCTCGCTAAAGCCAAAGGTGCCCTTATCACAGACGTTAATTTTAGGTGGAAAGCTTTGAGAATGTACGCCCAGAGCACAGAATGCTGTGGAAATAAATCATGGACAGCTGAAAATTCGAAAGGCACTTAAGTATCATTTGCGGAGTATCCATCTATATGTAGATATAGCAGAGAATCGAGGCGTTTCAGGTGTGGTGTTACAGAAAGAGCAGAAAATAAAGTGGACTGTATACGAGAGTACGTCTGTCGCAGAAATTGGCGGTGAAAGGAATTAACGGAAAATTGTAATTGGAAGAAGAGACAAAGTTAGGATATGTGTTGAGACAACGGGGAATTATTACGAATACTACAGAGATGAGAAAGCGAAAGGTGTGGGTGAAGATACCGACTGGAATACATCAAACAAATAACTGTCAGAACAGCTCAGACAGTAAGCACACATTTCGAGAAAGTCAACATCTCAGGTTCGAGTTCTGTTCCGACACTCAGCCTTAATCTACCTGGAAGTTCCGAAACAAGACGCAGGGAAATGTTTTTCTAGAGCAACTGAAGACTTTGAGTCCTTCCCTGAGATGCATAGGAGAGATGGGCTGCATCACTCGTATATTACTGCTCACCATATCCAACACATCGTTTTCATATATAGAGTAAGAGCTGCCCTGTGGCACTTCCCTGGGGAACACATAACTGTGATAGACGCTCGTCGTCCAGGACATTATACTGGATTCTTTGACCAAAAAACTCTTAAAAGCACTCACACATCTGAGAACCTATTCCCTATGTTCGGACTTTCGATAATAATCTGACATGTGGCCTATGACACCGATGGGTATTCGGCCGCTGAAATAACAAACGCTAAGACCGCCAAGGAAAGAACATAGTGATGTAATGTAGTCTTTATAATATAAGGTTTTCCTACGTGCGTAAAAAGTGTTTCTGACGGCATGGAAAAGATATTGTAGAAACTGAATATCACCCTAGTCTACAAACCCATCTAAATGATACAGAAACCCGTAAAGTTAACGATGATCAGAAATTACTGGAAAAGCAAAAATTTGTGGGGTACCATGTAGCTTCCAGTGGTAGGGACATGGGGCTATCAGTGCAATTGTGATATCAAATTGATATGCAAATTAATTAAATTGATAAATTAACCACCCCCCACACCCGCCCACCCCCGCCTCTGACGACCCCCACCCCCAGATGATGTCACTTGTTTTTCCCAGTTGCACATGTGCCCCAGCCCCTCCTCCCCATCCCCCATCCCTCCTATCCTAAGCCCCACACCTCCCACCAACCTACCCTATTGGTGAGAATTTCGAATTTTGGCGCGAATTCCGAATTTTGGTGTGAATATTGAATTTTCGTAGGAATTTCTTTGTCCCAGCGCTGTGCTCATTTGCCCACCCCACCCACCAACCAGGGAATTGGCAGGAAATTAAAAATCATGGTGTCATTTCCGGGACTTGAACCCTGGTCCTCCTGGGTGGAAAGCCCAAGTGCACCCCACTAACACAATTAAATCACCAGAGGCGCCTGGAATAGATGGGAAATTTAAAATGGCGGAAAAAGGACTCAGCCTGTTCTGGGCTGCTGGAGAGAGGAAGGAGTGCACTTTATTTAGGTTTGAAACAATTTATTTGTAGACAGATTTCACATAGTTTATTTATTACACTGTTACAAAACACTTGCCCTAACGTGCAATATACAGTTTACAGACCTGCAGACTCCTCATAAATAATGCAGTACACAGACACAAAAACAACTCGTAAAAGCCGGCCGAAGTGGCCGTGCGGTTAAAGGCGCTGCAGTCTGGAACCGCAAGACCGCTACGGTCGCAGGTTCGAATCCTGCCTCGGGCATGGATGTTTGTGATGTCCTTAGGTTAGTTAGGTTTAACTAGTTCTAAGTTCTAGGGGACTAATGACCTCAGCAGTTGAGTCCCATAGTGCTCAGAGCCATTTGAGCCAACTCGTAAAAGACCGAAATAATGCATTGCACAGCCTACAGATGTGCAAACTACTCGTAGATCACCAAAATAAAACATGTGTATCACTATGCAAACACGCTCACAACGCTCGAACACACGAAAATAACGCAGTGCACAAACACTCAGTGCACATAAAAGACGTAACGTATCAGCGACTCGAACCCTGATTCTACTGGATAGAATGACCATGTGCACCCCCTAACACATGGAAACTGTCCAGATGCGGAAGAGGAAGATTACGTTAGTGTACTTTATTTATTTTTGGCCAGGAAACTGACGCAAATATCGATCCTAATTACGTAATTAATCACAAACATGGGTCCTAATTACACAACCATACGCACAGTGATGCACAAGGACGGCATAAAATCGCAATACAGCGCAAAAACTGACGATACCATACAATTGGTGTTATCCTGCTGGGAAAAAATTTCCCAATACCACCCGAAACCAGTGACAGAATCATTCAGACACTACCCTACACCAACAAGCTGGCGAGAAAAAGGATGGGGTGTAAGGTATTATCTTTATTCTTTTTGTTTGAAATACGTTCAACTGACTAGATGCTGGTGTTGATAGAGAAGAGCTTAAAAAGTTATTACTTGCAAACATACAGTATCTGTCGTTGTTTGACGTCAGATTTCGCTACAGATGTCTACTAAAAATCACCCTGCAGCCCAGTTAACTGAAGCCAATACACGCTATCAGAGCTGATGGATAAAATACGTCACAGCTGTAACTACACTTCGAAATTGTTGTGAAAAAACCAGCACTGGTATTGAACAGGTCATAATGCAACACATGCACTGAGGAAAACAGTCGTCCTGATAGACTGCAGAGGAGGCGGTAGTTGAACGTGCATTCTCCTCAATGTACAATCACAAGCTGCTGACAATCGAGGCCCTCTCTCCTCCCTCCCACCCTCCAACCACCTGCAGGGTGAATGGACGGAGGGAGGAAGTTACTCCACCAGCAACTTCGTGACACATTCTGGTCGCTGTCTGCCTCGAGATGATGATCCTTTGCCAACACAAAAGCAGGTATAGTTAACTAAACAATAGGAGATAAAAGAATGGCTGCCCTGAATGCATCTTGGTCATCTATAGTGACACAGCCAGCCCTAATGATTAGGGGGCACATCTGTGGCGACGAGCTGTCACAGACTAGACTGATCCTCAACGCCTCCAATAGGCCTCTCGTTCTGGGATGGAAAACACTTTTGTTTAACGTTATGTAGGTCTCTCCAACTTCGAGTTCAGCAAAGTGTAGCATCACCGATCACAAATGATCAGCAGAGACATACCCACCCTGTGCAAAATCAGGAAAAAAAGCTACCTACATTCGCAATAATACTTGCAAAGTAGAAAATGGACGAATTAGCAATTACATGGAAATTGGGAAACATGCTGTTGTATCATTGGTCAGTGTTGAAATTATTGTAAAATTGCTAAAATTGTTTGCACTATCAACTGTGATGCTTATTATTACAGAACGTCGACAGTGTCTTTTCCACCCCATCCATCCACTGGTACGCTGTTGGTTACCACATAATGATTGATCGACATCGCTTGTTTGAGATGGAGAAAGAGTTTTGGTGGAGGAGCAACATCTTCTGGGGATGGCTAGCACCGAAACAGTGATTGTTTAGATGATTGCAGTATGAGGAATCAGTCGAAACTGAACACAGAGCCATCAGCTATTCCGTCACTGTGACAGATGAGTTTAAATTTAGTGGTCGTCAATCACCTTCAGACAGCAGTTTGGAAACTCTTCACAGTGCCTCCAAACTCTTCCAGTTTTATTATGTTATAATTGTCTTTTATCTAAAATCATCCAGTGTGTGTGTAGTGTGTTATGGTAGCAGCAGTAGCAATATGATTTATACCATGAGGTCTAGTTTTCTGCAAGAAGCAATGTATTAGAATGTGTTAATGTCAGTTTAGACCATGACACTGACCTGTAAGTCATGGCGGAAAAAGCAAAATGTATGCCAGTGTACAAAGCCTGTTACTGCAGAAAAAGCAATGTTGCACTCAACGACACAGGGACACATGGAGCGTTTCTTGCGACTTATTGCATAGTTCTGGGATATGGTCATCCTCCTACAGTACAGGTGAAGCAACTTTACACTGGTCTGTGCAATGGATCAATAAGTGTATATTTAATAGGATCGTTACATGTGCTCGATGCTGGCATGCGGACAGTTCATAATTTTTCTCTGCTGGATGGTACAGAATAACGTTGAAAGAATGTTTGGGTGATAGACGTGAATGGATCCTACGCATATCTGCTTCGATGTTGAGTCTTCCTAATTTTCCCATCAAGAAACACCACTGTAACTATTTGTACTGTCGTTCCAGGAGTAGGCTTGATTTGACTCTGACCTTAAACATCGTACACAGGTGGTGGACCTACGAGAACATGTTCCCACTTACACTGAGTGGTCAAAACACACACCTATAGAATTAACTCTGCTCACTCTGTTTCTAAAAAGGTTGCTGAATGTGGTTGATATTTCTCTCTCCGACTTCTGGTTAAAATTGCTAAAATTGATCTTGCTATCAACTGTGGTGTGTATTACAATACATCGCTCCATATCAATGGCGTCTTTCCTATCCCGACTTTCCACTGGGTATGCTGTTGATTAGCGCATAATGACTGACTGGCACCACTCCACTGAGATGGAGGGAACCTTGATGTACCACTGGATACCTGCTACTTGTCACAGTGGAACATAGGAGTAAATTTAGAGGTCATCACCTTAATACAGTTGTTTGGAAGTGTTCCTCATTGCTACAGACTCGTCCTATTTACAAATCCTGCGATATACTGCACATGTTTTCAATTTTTTTTTCACCAATAAGGAAACAGCACCTCTTTTTATTTGTGGTACCTGATGCGTGTGGTGAACAGCACCTTCAAGCAGTGGTCAATACCGGAACAGTAAATCATGTACACGACTACAAAATGAAGGAACAATGATTTTCGAAACGGATCACCGAGACATCCGCTACCCTTTCGATGGGAAGATGAGATTAACTGTACTGTAACATTTGAATAATTGTTGGAAACGCTCTACAATAGCACAGACTCTTACCGTTTCCATATGTTGTGATGTCAACGAGAAACATCGCATCTGTGTTTTATTTCTACCAGCCTGTGGTGTGGTAGCTGCACAGTGGTGTTTTAGCTGTACAGTTTATGGCACGCGATTTTCAGTTTTCAGTGAGAGCCAGGGGATCGAAACATGTTAGTGTCAGGTTATCAGCAGCTGACAAGGGTCTCTAAGTCACGGTAGAGAAAAACAAAGTGTATGTCGGTGTACATTGATTGGATGTGTTACAACCGAGAAAAAAAAATATTAAACTGCTTATGAAGGAGCAATACAGGAACCATCTCATGTGATTGATAGTCTGTTGCCGGCCGCGGTGGTCTAGTGGTTCTAGGCGCGCAGTCCGGAACCGCGCGACTGCTACGGTGTGTGATGTCCTTAGGTTAGTTAGGTTTAAGTAGTTCTAAGTTCTAGGGGACTGATGACCACAGTAGTTAAGTCCCATAGTGCTCAGAGCCATTTGATAGTCTGTTATGGTCATCCGACACTACAGGTGATGAAACTTTACACCGGTCTGTGGAAGCGTCCTTGATCATGAACCACCTGCTCCAATGAACCAAAACCCGTGTATTTAATAGGATCGCCTCATTTGTTTCGGTGACAGGCATGAATGCACCCTGAGAGACACAGATCTCCTTAGGACTAGCTGTAAGTAGCCTTGTATGATGTATAGTCTTCCTAATTTTCCCAACAAGAAACACCAATGTAACTGCTTGTACTGTCTCTCCTACTTCCTCGTGTTGCAGGGGAAAGCTTCTTTTGGCGCTGGTCTTACGCACTGAACACGGCTGGTGGAGATATGACATCATGGTCCCATTTCTACCGAGTGGTCAACACGTGCTCCTATTGCATTAACTCTCCTCGTTCTGTTTCCCTACAGGATGCAGAAGGTCTTAGATATAGCGCTCTCTGAATTCCATACAGGTCAGAAAAATTTTAGTGATCACATAGACTAAGCTGCATGGATAGTGGTGGCAAGACTTAGGGGCAGTTACAAGATGCAGAGGGACTGTCTCAAAAACACCGCTGGAGTTTCTGTCGTATAGGATCCTTAGCAGATAGGTTTGAGAAAGGTGAGAAAGGTGACTCATTTCGAGATATGAGGTTGACACGAATATGATTCACCAGTGGCTGTAATCATTAAAAGATGTCTCTACAGGATCCAACGCAAGTAAGTGATTGAATGGATAGACTTTATTCAAAATCGGTGACAAAATTTATTTTAGAGAGCGTAACACTATCAGCGGCTCGTGTGTGTACCTGTAGACTCAAGACCGCTTTTTATCCAGGGTGACGGTAACGTGGTCAAGACGATCATGTTTTTAATACCACGGTCCTTACGTGAAATGTACCTTGTGGGCTGTAGAATCGCTCTGTGGTCAGCTTTAGATGTCATTTCTTAATAGTGTTCCTCGAAAAGAATATCGTGTTCACTCCACATATTCCAATTTGACCCACCTGGTGAGTGTAATCCGACTACAGAAAAAAAAAAAAGTTACTAACTATGCAAAGTGACTCTCATGATCAATTTAATTTCAAAATAACAAGGGCACCGCCCGCATCTCGTGGTCGTGCGGTAGCGTTCTCGCTTCCCACGCCCGGGTTCCCGGGTTCGATTCCCGGCGGGGTCAGGGATTTTCTCTGCCTCGTGATGGCTGGGTGTTGTATGCTGTCCTTAGGTTAGTTAGGTTTAATTGGTTCTAAGTTCTAGGCGACTGATGACCTCAGCAGTTGAGTCGCATAGTGCTCAGAGCCATTTGAACCATTTAGCCAACAAGGACACCTGCGGTGACCGGAAGTTTTCGCATCGAAATAATCAAAACCTTTTTTTCCTGATTTTATCCATGGTGGGTATGTCTCCGCTGATCATTTGTGATCGGTGGTGGTACACATTGCTGGACGTCACATAATAATCAGATGCGAGTGCAGTCGAACGTAAAAACTACATCGATTTTGCTCATAAAACTAAATGAAAATGGACTTTGTCTATTATTATCATCGCAAACGTTTTCATTTTCTTTTTTTAATAGTTGTTTTATTATAGGAGTCAAGTTGATGTTAAACAGACCATCACAGAATGGCGGGCGACTTTCCTACGAGACGCGCCTCCCCGCAGGTCCCAGCTGGAGCGTCCTCCGTGACGTTCAACAAAAGTGTTTCCATCACTAAGGCGTTGAGAACCTGTCTAGTTTGTGACAGCTCGTCGCTGCAGGTGCGCCCCCTAACCATTAGCGGTGGCTGTGTCACTGTACTTTAGATGACCAAGATGTATTTTGTCTCCTGTTGTTTAACTATACCTATTTTTGTGTTGGTGAAGGACCATCCCCTCAAGGCAGACAGTGGCCAACTCGTATTACGAGGTTGTTAGCAGAGTATCTTCCTCCCACTGTCCATCGGCCTTGTAGGTGGTTGGAGGGAGGGAGGGGAGCGGGCCTCGGGTTTCGGCAGTTTGTGATTGTACATCGTGGAGAGTGCACGTTCAACTACCGCCTCCTTTGGAGTCCTTTAGGACGACTATTTACCACCGTACATGTGCTGCATTATGACGTGTTCAATATGAGTGCTGGTTTTTTCACAACAATTTCGAAGTGTAATTACAACTGTGACGCATTTTTCCCATCAGCTGTGTTAGCTGGGCTGTAGGGTGATTTTTAGTAGGTGTCTGCAGCGAACTCTGACGTCAAACAGTAACAGATACTGTATGCTTGCAGGTAATACACTTTTTAAACTCCTCTCTGTCCAACACCAGCATCTACTCAGTTGAACATATGTCCCACCAAAAAGAATATAGTACCTTACACCTCAGCCTTTTTCCCGCCAGCTTGTAGGTGTAGGGTAGAGTTTGAAGGTTTCTGTCGCAGGTTTCGAGCAGTATAGCGAAACTTTTTCCCAGCAGGATAACACCAGTTCTATGGTATCATCAGTTTTTGCGCTGTATTGCGATTTTATGCCGTCCTTGTGCATCACTATGCGTATAGTTGTGCAATTATGACCGATGTTTGTGATTAATTACGTAATTGGATCGATATTTGCGTCAGTTTCCTGGCCAATATAAAGAAAGTAGACTAACCTAACCTTCCTCTCCCGCATCGGGACAGTTACCATGTGTTAGGGGGTGCACTTGGTCTTTCCATCCAATAGAATCAGGGTCTGAGTCGCTGATACACTGCTTTTCTTACGCGCACTCAGTGTTTTTGCCCTGCATTATTTTCGAGTGTTTGGCGCTGTGAGCGTTTTTACATAGCGTTACACATGTTTTATTTCGGTGAGCTACGAGTAGTTTTGCACATCTGTATGCTGTGCAATGCATTATTTTGGTAATTTACGAGTGCTATTTTGTGTCTGTATATCAATGTACTGCATATTGTGACCCCAAGCACGTCAGGGCGAGTGTTTTGTATCAGTGTAATAAATAAACTACATGAAATCCATTCCTAAATAGGCTGTTCCAAAAATAAATAAAATACACTGCTTCCTCTCTCCAGCAGCCCAGAACAGGCTGAGTCCTTTTCCTACCATTTTTAATTTCCTGTTTATTCCAAACGTCTTGGTGATTTAATTGTTTTTTTTTGGGGGGGGGGGTGCAGTTATGGTTCTCACCCAAGAGGACCAAGGTTCGAGTCCCGGAAATGGCACCATCATTTTTAATTTCCTGCCAATTCCTGGGTGGAGTGCGGGATGGGCACATCAGCACAGCGCTGGGACAAAGAAATTCCCACGAAAACTTTAAATTCCTGCCCAAATTTGAAATTCTCGCCAAAATCGAAATTCTCGCCAATAGAGTAGGTTGGTGGGAAGGGTGGGGTTGGGCGATGGGGGATGGGGGAGGGGGACGAGGGGTGGGCCACACGTGCAGCTGAGAAAAACACGTGACGTCGTCTGGGTATGGTGGTGGTTGTGGTAGGGGGCTTGGATGGGCGGGAGTGATAAATTGATTAATTCAATTATTTTGCATATCAATTTGATATCAAAATTGCGCTGAAACCCTCATCTGCCTATTGGAGCTGTGGATAAATGCATTTGCTTACTACAGAAAGATGGATGGAAAAAGGACTAGAAGAACGTAACAGTAACTGCAAAAGTGAAGAAACAGAGAGGTCAGGAGTAGTATGGCTATGTATGTTGTGACCAACTTCGCTTATATGTGTGATGTCGCGTGACTAAGGTCAATCACTTGTCTGTGCCTAAGGCACGCCCTCTTAAGAATGACTTCATTATTGTGACCTCAAAGCTATGCCTCTTTTTCATTGACGTCATTAAGATACTGGATTTGTGGGTAATTTAAAAATTAAATATGCCGGTAAATTTAAACATTAAAGATGGTAGAAAGTGGTAACCTAAAAAATTTAATATTGTACTATAAATTTCATCTCACATTGCATAACGTTCACTCCGTTTCCATACTTAATGTACTCTCTTACCAGTGAAATTTATCACACGTCTAACTCATCAGTAAATCTCGTCTTTGTCTTTACCAATGGACTAATGTTTTTACTAAAGTACTTTATGATTTTGTCATCAGTATATTTCATGTTTTAAAATTATCGCTAAATTTTTATGTCGGTCTTTGTAATGTATTACAGAGGAAATGGAAAATAAAAAAATACACTTGTTCCAAGGCCGTTTCGACTTCACTGTGGAAACTTCGATGCGAAGCCTTTACACAGCCTCCACATAGTCCGAATCTCTCCCCATGCGATTTCCGTAATTTTGGAGCCCCGAAGAAAGACAACCATGGCCGTCGGTTTGGTTCTGATGAAGCATGCCTGGGCACAAGTATGGTTCTGCCAGTAACCACATTTTTCCATAAAGACATTGACCATCTTATCTCACAGTGCGATAAATGCATCAACAATTATGGCTATAGCTTTAGAAATAATGAACATTTTTCTTACTGTCTTCCATCTGTCTCGTTTTCCTTTGACTGCTCTTTACAGAAAGGAGAAAACCATAAATTCTATAAACGTGTTGCAAACATCAGCGACCAGAGGTACAGAACACAGGAAGATCGAAATCTGGAAAAGATCACTGTCATTGATATAAATGTTGTAGAATATCTGGAGTATTGAGCCGTAATTGTATTCTGCCTATGTTCTTAAGATTCCTACACTTTTCTTAAGCTTCATCACGTTTATTTCGATGATCATGGGCAGCAACTCGCCAATGTCTATTTTTTTTATTGCTGCGGTATTTGCATACCACAATTCTCCCCAACGCCACCGTGGACGGACAGCACTGCAGACGTGTCAACGGATGAGGAGGTCGTCATATCCCTGTCTAACCAATATTTCGCCACCTCTATGGACGCCTTTGCGATGACGGTCAGAACCGCGAAGCCCAGCGTTGGAATCACATGAATTTGTAGTGAGTGTGCGGGTACAACCTTTCACACACATCGTTGTTCAGAATTGACACGAAAAGGTCTCAGAAAGGTCTCAGGAAGTGGCATAGTGAGCATCAATGAAACCACCACTTCCATTGGGACGTTGATTCACTGTCGAAAACGACAATTCGTAGTGCTCTGAGAGTTCGTGAGAACGTTTGACACTGCTGACACGGCCTAGATGATTCAGCCCTCCTCTAAAGCCATCTTAAGCAGCGCGACCGCAATTTTTGCTGTGGCGAATAAGGTGGAACCACTACGGACCGATTAATACCAGGCCGGGCGGTGCGGCCGAGAAGTTCTAGGCGCTTCAGTCTGGAACCGCGCGACCCCCACGGTCGCAGGTTCGAATCCTGCCTCGGGCATGGATGTGTGTGATGTCCGTAGGTTAGTTAGGTTTTAGTAATTCTAAGTTCTAGGGGACTGATGACCTCAGATGCTAAGTCCCATAGTGCTCAGAGCCATTTGAACCATTTTTGAACAATACCAACTGACGAAATATGAACGTAATACAAATCAACAGTGTGCTTTGCTTTTTCAGACCTTCTGTTTCGCGTCCTCTTGTGACGGCGGAGATTAAGGATGGAAGTGGCGGTGCGACATTGACACAGAGTGTGAAGGGCCCCTCTGTGACCAACCAGTTCGACAATGGTCTCAGTGCCACCGCCACCTTTGTTGAAATGTGTGCGAATTCCTAAGGGACCAACTGCTGAGGTCATCAGTTGCTACTTGTGCTAAGAACAACACACACACCCATGCCCAAGGGAGGACTCGAACCTCCGGCGGGAGGAGCCGCGCAGTCCGTGACATGGTGCCTCAAACCGCACGGCCACTCCGCGTTGCAGCTCACGTTTGTTAAGCGCCTTAAAGTACCTGTACAGGCACAATACATGATGACAGTGCTAGGTATCTGCATACGATCGACGCCGCTGTTCTTGCGTCTACTAATAGACATGCAGAATGCGAAGGGCGTCAAGGGATTGCCTGCTTGCAGGCGCCTAGGACTGCCGTTATGGACTGTCTCTGTACAGGAACATTTTGTAAGTGCTCAAACATGGGCGGGTAACACTAAGGACATTGCCGAAGTGGGTGATCATGGAGAGTCCGTTGTTGTTTGGTTGACGTATATATCGATGTTGCGCACCACCTCCCTCCCTCATCTCCTGTCTTCGTTATATCACATTCAAATTTCGTTAAACAGTTTCGATCGGTATACCCTGTACAGTACTAGAAAAATAGCGATCTCACTGCACTATCAAGGCGCCTGGTTATGTTCAGCGGGGTTTCAGCCCCATGATGTCGTTAGGGATGGGTTGAATCGTCCGGAGGGTGTCAGTAGAATCACTGGTTGTCAAGAACGTCGTACTGTCGCTTAGCGCACTGTGGACTGTCGTTTTCGACCGCGAAATGTGTTTTCATTGACGTCCTTTATGCCACGCCTTGATGCCTTTTCATGTCGATTCTGAGCGGCGTTATGTCTGAAATGCTTTAGTCTACCACTAAAAATAATTTGAACGCTGAGTTTCGCAGTTCTGACTACCATCGCAAAGCCGTCCAAAACGGGGCCCAAATGTGGAGTGGGAGATGTGTGGCAATCTTTACATCGTGTGACATGTCCACGGCGGCGTGCTTCCACATCGGCGGCGAGCAGAAATACCAATGTCAGATATTAACCTACCTTACACGTCACACGAGCTTACGAGCTCTGCCATAGTTTCCGGATATGTCGAAACTTTCCTGTCGCGGAGTCCGAGGGTGACGTAGCCGAGCCCAAGGGTGACGTTGCATAGCTAAAGAGGGGGGCTGTAGGTATCTGCGATTCAAATTTCAAACTTATTCGTCGCAACCGGAGACAATTTCATTGTTCCGAAAAAATTATCCTTTAATTGTGTTCTGCAGCGTACTATACACTGATTCATAACCGTGTTGGTCTTATCAGTTTACGGAAGGACTGCTTTTAAGCGATGTATTCAAAATCACGTCCTACTGTTCTGGGAGTGCTATGTGTCCATTATCTGTTAACGACATATATATTGCAGGAAGCAATTCGATTACTTGAAAAAGAACGCAAACACAAAGCCGGAATAATCTTTTTGATGCTAACTTTTTCCTTTGTGGAATGAAAATGCAGGAGAGCTGCACTCAATTTCACTATTATATTTCGTCATTTCGCGGCCACACGTTGATGTGCAGAATGTTTGAGACTGCTGACGGGTCATTAGACTTTGGGAAAAATATCATCCACTCAATTCTGAAGATAGCAACGACAGATAAGTGCGACAACTATCGCACAATCGGATTAACAGCTGATGCACCCAAGTTGCTGACAAGAATAATGTACAGAAGAATGGAAAAGAAGAATGAAAAAATGTTAGATGACGATCAGTTTGGCTTTAGAAACGATAAAAGCACAAGAGAGGCTGTTCTGACGTTGCGGTTGGTAATGGAAGGAATAGTGAAAACCAGTGCAGCCAACTTCATAGAATTTATCGACCTGGAAAAAGCGTTCGAAAATGTACAATGGCGTAAGATTTTCGACTTTCTAAGAGAAGCTTTAGGATGCAAAACATACAAAACACAAGAGGGGAAAATAAGAGTGGAAAACCAATGGGAAGTACTTGCATTAACAAGGGTGTAAGACAGGAATATAGTCTCTCGCCCCTACTGTTCAATCTGTACATCGAAGAGGCAGTGGCAGAAATACAAAAAATGGTTCAAGAGTGGGATTAAAACTCAAGGTGAAGAATATCAGTGACAAGATTCGCTGGTGACGTAGCTGTCCTTAGTGAAAGTGAAGAATTACAGGATCTGTTAAATGGATTGAACAGTTTGACAAGTACAGAAATGGACTTAGAATAAGTCGGGAAAGGACGAATGTAATGATCACGAAGTAGACGGAGTTAAGGTATGCAGCTACCTGGAAGCAAAATTACCGATGCCCGGGTTCAATTCGCGGCCGGGTCGGAGGTTTACTCAGCTCGGGGTTGGGTGTTTGTTGTCCTTACCGTCGTACCATCATAACTGACACGAAAATAGCCTGCATGGCGCCAAATCTTCGTCTCATGATAAGGCTTCTGTTGTTGTGGTCTTCAGTCCAGAGACTGGTTTGATGCAGCTCTCCATGCTACTCTATCCTGTGCAAGGTTCTTCATCTCCCAGTACCTACTGGAACTTACATTCTTCTGAATCTGTTTAGTGTATTCATCTCTTGGTCTTCCTCTACGATTTTACCCTCCACGCTGCCCTCCAATACTAAATTGGTGATCCCTTGATGCCCTACCAACCGATCCCTTCTTCTAGTCAAGTTGTGCCACAAATTTCTCTTCTCTCCAATTCCATTTAATACCTCCTCATTAGTTATGTGATCTACCCATCTAATCTTCACCATTCTTCTGTAGCACCACATTTCGAAAGTTTCTATTCTCTCCTTGTCCAAACTATTTATCGTCCATGTTTCACTTCCATACATGGCTACACTCCATACAAATACTTTCAGAAACGACTTCCTGATACTGAAATCTATACTCGATGTTAACAAATTTCTCTTCTTCAGAAACGGTTTCCTTGCCATTGCCAGTCTACGTTTTATATCCTCTCTACTTCGACCATCATCAGTTACTTTGATCCCCAAATAGCAATACTCGTTTACTACTTTAAGCGTTTTATTTCCTAATGTAATTGCCGCAGCATCAACCGATTTAGTTCGACTACATTATATTATCTTCGTTTTGCTTTTGTTGATGTTGATCCTATAGGCTGAACCGTAATGAATTTTCTGAATTGAAGTAACATACTGTCGTATCGTCTTTCCAGATGAGATTAGCTGCATGTGCGGGTCCTGAAAGCCAATTTTTTTTTTAAATAAAAGAAAGCCGATGACGGACGAAGCAAACAAAGATTTTAATTTGAGGAAGATATTTTGAGGAGATACATATGGAGCAGAGAATTATCTGGTAGTGAGATGTGGACTGTAGGGAAACAGGAGAATAAGGGAATCGAAGGATATGAGATGTGGTGCGACAGAACAACTTTGCAGAGTGGGTGGAGTGATATGGTAAGGAATGGCGATGTTCTCCTCAGAATTGGCGAGGAAAGGAATATATTGAGAACACCGACAGGAATCAGGGACAGGATGATAGGATACCTGTTAAGATATGAGGTAATAACTGCCATGGTGTTAGACGGGATTTTTGAGGGCGAAAAATGTAGAGGAAAACAGAGACTGAATGGTTCAAATGTCTCTGAGCACTATGGGACTTAACTTCTGAAGTCATCAGTCCCCCTAGAACTTAGAACTACTTAAACCCAACTAAGCTAAGGACAGCACACACATCCGTGCCCGAGGCAGGATTCGAACCTGCGACCGTAGCGGTCACGCGGTTCCAGACTGAAGCGCCTAGAACCGCACGGCCACCCCGGCCGGCACAGAGACTGAAATGCAGCCAGCAAATGATTGAGGACAGAGGTTGCAAGTGCTGCTCTGAGATGAAAATTTTGGCGATGGAGCGGGATTCGTGGCGGGCCGCATCAAAACAGTAGACTAATGACTGAAAAAAAGAAAATAAAAAAAAACCTGATACCCATGATGTGGACACCTCTAGCGCAGAAACACTGTCCTATCGTAATACCGGGAAACAGTGGCTGATAAAGTTGCCGAAGATGTGGCAACATTCACGTGGCTGGCAAGTTTGCCGCACAACGTTGTCGATCTGTATGTCAGCAATTTGCAATTCGATGGGGTCGCATAAACGTACCGTAATAGTGCGTTGACTCTGCACGCGGTCGCCAGAGGATTCTGTCAAAACACTAAGGGAGCTGCGAGAGGACAGACGAGTAGGAGCGTTCACAGTGGTACCATTGCTTCATTCGATTGTAATGCCGAAGCAAGCCGGCGGCGCACGCGTGACTAATCACGTTTTGCCAGATGTGCAGAGAGAGGCGATGAAGGCATCGGGCGCTGGCAGGCGGGGCATTGACGCGGAGCCGTCATTACGCGGCCGTACAAGGAGCCTGCGACGTATTAGGGCAGCGGCGACCGCTGGGCGCGGCCCAGAGGAGGCAGGCCGGCTGCTGCAGGCGGTGGCGGCGGGCATTAATAACGCGGCGCCGCGCCGCGCCGCACAGGCCAGCTCTGGCTGCCGCTGTGGTGACGGCCCGACCGATGCGATCGCGCCCGCCGTCACTCAGCGCTCGCCGCCGCTCCACAATGCCGTAATTAATAACGCCGGCAGCGCGGCGCACGAATTAAAAGACCAGCCGGCTGATCAGACGCGGCCTGCTTTGCGGCAGCGCTCATTAGCGCACCGCTGCTTACGTCACCGCCCGCTGATCGCCGCCCCATGCGGATGGGCTTCTCACGCCAGGCGCTAATCGAGACGCGCGCAGCGTCACACAGGTTCACACGGGACGCCGCAGATTGGGATGCGACGGGGACGCGACACGCGTCTGCCCCAGGCTGCCCGGCGTTGTGGTTGTGACACAGTTCCACGCTAACACTACAGCACCGTGCACTCAAATTCCTCGTCATTTAGTAGTAGAAGGTGATTCAAAAAGAATACCACAACTTTAAAAATGTGTATTTAATGAAAGGAACATAATATAACCTTCTGTTATACATCATTACAAAGAGTATTTAATAAGGTTTTTTTTCACTCAAAAACAAGTTCAGAGATGTTCAATATGGCCCCCTCCAGACACACGAGCAATATCAACCCGATACTCCAACTCGTTCCACACTCTCTGTAGCATATCAGGCGTAACAGTTTGGATAGCTGCTGTTATTTCTCGTTTCAAATCATCAATGGTGGCTGGGAGAGGTGGCCGAAACACCATATCCTTAACATACCCCCATAAGGAAAAATCGCAGGGGGTAAGATCAGGGCTTCTTGGAGGCCAGTGATGAAGTGCTCTGTCACGGGCTGCCTGGCGGCCGATCCATCGCCTCGGGTAGTTGACGTTCAGGTAGTTACGGACAGATAAGTGCCAATGTGGTGGCGCTCCATCCTCCTGAAATATGAATTGTTGTGCTTCTTGTTCGAGCTGAGGGAACAGCCAATTCTCTAACATCTCCAGATACTGTAGTCCAGTTACAGTAGCACCTTCGAAGAAAAAGGGACCAAAAACTTTATTGGCTGAAATGGCACAGAAAACGTTCACCTTAGGCGAGTCACGTTCATATTGACTTGTTTCCTGCGGATTCTCAGTACCCCATATACAGACATTGTGACGGTTGACTTTCCCGTTAGTGTGGAAAGTTGCTTCATCACTAAACACAATCTTTGAAACGAAAGATTCATCTGTTTCCATTTGAGCAAGGATAAAATCACAGAAATCGATTCTTTTAATCTTATCAGCTGCAGACAGTGCTTGAACCAATTTCAGACGATAAGGTTTCATAACTAACCTTTCTCGTAGGACTCTCCATACAGTTCATTGTGGAATTTGCAGCTCTCTGCTAGCTCTGCGAGTCGATTTTCCTGGGCTGCGAACAAATGCTTGCTGGATGCGTGCTACATTTTCATCACTCGTTCTCGGCCGTCCAGAACTTTTCCCTTTGCACAAACACCCATTCTCTGTAAACTATTTATACCAACGTTTAATACACCACCTATCAGGAGGTTTAACACCATACTTCGTTCGAAATGCACGCTGAACAACTGTCGTCGATTCACTTCTGCCGTACTCAATAACACAAAAAGCTTTCTGTTGAGCGATCGCCATCTTAGCATCAACTGACGCTGACGCCTAGTCAACAGCACCTCAAGCGAACAAATGTACAAGTAAATGAAACTTTATAGCTCCCTTAATTCGCCGACAGATAGTGCTTAGCTCTGCCTTTTGTCGTTGCACAGTTTTAAATTCCTAAAGTTGTGGTATTCTTTTTGAATCACCCTGTATTTCGTTTTTCTACATTTAAGCACTACATCTTTTTCCATTTGTGAATTATATTTTTCAGTTACTTATATGCACATATCATACAATGTAAGCTTTCACGGCCGGTATTGTCTTCACTTAAAACTTCCGGGCTGATAGGGCGTGGTCGAAGTATAAAACTCTCCCCTGACGTTTCGTCTCCGACTGCGGGAGACATCCTCGGAGGTACAGCGGCGAACTCCGAAGAGAACTCGAGGATGCGCTGATTAGATAGGCAGTACAGAGGGCGCCACTGTCGATCGCGTGGCGTCGGCTATGAGATCGTCACGCTTGCGGTGCAACGCTGACATCCAAATTTTATCCAGTTTAACACCTTCGTCTTTCCTGTTAAAATTATTACGGTGTTTATCAATCTCGATAGCCTCTCTATACAAGCGTGCATAATAATGCGAGGATTTTGATATGACGCTCGTCTCGCTGAATTTTATTTCATGATCGCCTTCATGGTAAACGTGTTCCGCTTCGGCCGATTTATCCGTGTGACGCAGGCGGCAATTCCTCTTATGTTCAACAAGACTTGTGTTCACACTTCTCTTTGTGGTGCCGATATAAACCTGTCCACAACTACAAGGAGTTTTATAAAAAATGGTTCAAATGGCTCTGAGCACTATGGGACTTAACATCTATGGTCATCAGTCCCCTAGAACTTAGAACTACTTAAACCTAACTAACCTAAGGACAGCACACAACACCCAGCCATCACGAGGCAGAGAAAATCCCTGACCCCGCCGGGAATCGAACCCGGGAACCCGGGCGTGGGAAGCGAGAACGCTACCGCACGACCACGAGATGCGGGCTGGAGTTTTATATATCCCCGGTGTAGCCAAAGGGTGTCGGGCATCTTTTGCCGATCTTAAAAATTCTTTTATTTTCCTGGTGGGTCTGAAAATAGTTTCCACCCCATACTTGCTTAAAACTTTCCCAGTGCGATCTGTGACCTTACTAATGAACAGAAGAAAACTTTGCCCGTGGGCGACTGTTGTTCGTCGTTACTCCTGATTCTCTGCCTAGAGCGAAGTGATCGAACTATATCCTTGCTAGAATACATCGTTTTTTGATTCGTCTTTTCTTTTGTTAGGATTAATGCACAGTTCAGTGACTGATGAGCTATTCGCCACTGGTATTATATCCTCTGCCTGCACTATGTTTTCAGATTGCAAGAAGGGGCCGGCCGGAGTGGCCGTGAGGTTCTGGGCGCTACAGTCTGGAACCGGGCGACCGCTACGGTCGCAGATTCGAATCCTGCCTCGGGCATGGATGTGTGTGATGTCCTTAGGTTAGTTAGGTTTAATTAGTTCTAGGCGACTGATGACCTCAGCAGTTAAATCGCATAGTGCTCAGAGCCATTTGAACTATTTGAACCATTTGCAAGAAGGGACACACAATCCATCGGGAGCATAGTGAATAAGAAAGTGAGGAAATTTATAAAATCATGCGACCCATAAGCAAGACAGTAACGTAAAACAAGGCTAAATATGAAGGGCTTATTTCAATAGTGGTACATGGGTCCAGTTTTGTTAATTGTGAGATACAGAGTCCTAAAGTTAAATGAGCGCTGAAAAATCTGCAGTTGAGATACCAGAAATATTCAAGCATATGGCTTCTTGCTAGAGATGAACCTTCTGTTTGTTTGCATAATTAATTTCAGAAGCATTATATTCTGAATCGTGGAGGTACTCGACTTGTACCACTATTGAAATAAGCCCTTCATATTTGCTGCCGACAATTCTGGCGTATCTGTACGATCTGTTACAGAAATTCGAAAACGAATAATTTCCAAAGGTGTGACCCCTTTGTGCTCCTGGTAAAAAGCACTCAAGATCTGAAGTACGTATATAAGCTTCACTGTGATTACTTGGTATGAATGTAGTAAGAGACATTATACTAGGTGTATTTGGATATCAGATTTCTACTGCAAGTTAGAAACAGTCGAAAAAAACCTACGAATGACAATGACAATAACTCTTGACGAGGAAAAAGCATTTCATTGGTAAAATACACAGTTTCAGCATTAATAAAGTAATTATGCACCAGGCTACACAAATGAAGAAGTGGTCGGTATTATTCTGAAAGTATGAGCATCCTGAAAGAGGCTGGTGATCTGATGTATGTAATTTGTTGAAATGTACTGCTGACAAAGACAGGCCTACATTCGTGACAATGTTTTTCGAACAGCATTAACTCTTTCCCTCACATAGCACAGCTGGCTAACCTTCGCATTCCTGTCGTGTGATTATTCTCATTTACTGACAGTACACAGACCATCGTCTTATGCGATGGATGAATAGAAAACTGCCTTCTAGTTATACTGATCTAATTTGCAATATCAGCATCACTTATCTTAGTCGAAATTTTAAATTGTTCACATCTTTTCGTACCAGACAAAATATATTAATTTGATGATTTAAATTTTTTATTCATTAACGAATAAAGCAACACTTCATCCTCAGCATTCGTATCTGAATCTGATTCAGAAATCAAGTCTAACAATAATAACTCTTTTATTTGTTAATCACACAGTGTCAGTTTGGCAAGCAGTAGGTCACTAACTGGCGACTGGCATGTGCACCTACCATCATACGCATCTCAATATGCACAGGACTGCATAACACATGTGGAACGTGCATGTCGCACGGTAAAATCGAGTCACGTCACGTGTGCTATACGCGTTTCAGGTTGCACTTAACCTTATGTCTGGGCATGTACTGAGTAGCAGTTGACCATATGGTGAGTTTCAGCAGTTGAGATGTGCTGCCTAAGTACCACCACTAAAGGAGAAGGCTGCAGCGCGCTCGTGTGGCATCACGCAGAGCAGGCCAGGATGTCCTACTGACCTATTCTGTATCGTTCGGTCACTCTGCCGATTGGTTGGGTAGGTGATCGTACTGAGTGCCTCTATGCGACTCGACAGTGAGTCAGTCAGGCTCCTGAGGAACCGAGGTGGACCTGTGCTCTGTTGCCATATATCCTGACTCCAGCCAATCAAAGACAAGTGATCACAGTTGCAGACACGCTCACCCAACGACTGTACACCCAGTATGGCACATCCCAGGGTGCATGGCAACCCTCATCCAAAGCAAATAGCTGACACAACTACTAGTCACACTATTCCTATTACTGATTTCAAAAAGTATGTATGGAAAAAAATGGTTCAAATGGCTCTGAGCACTATGGGACTTAACATCTGTGGTCATCAGTCCCCTAGAACTTAGAACTACTTAAACCTAACTAACCTAAGGACATCACACACATCCATGCCCGAGGCAGGATTCGAACCTGAGACCGTAGCAGTCGCGCGGTTCCAGACTGAAGCGCCTAGAACTGCACGGCCACACCGGCCGGCCAAAGTATGTATACAGTGAACAGTGATGGTCATGTAAGACGTAAGTGGAAATGGAAGAAGAAGACGAGCACATTCCCATATTGCTCTCTGTGGTTGTTAGGAGCTAACGTAATTATTCGGGCTCTGTCCACATAACAAATGACATCATGTATGGATGAGCGTTTAAAGTTCTTATAAAGTTCCGGTAAAACAGTAATTTTTAATGTAAGGACGGACTGTTCACCGTGAAGTTTGAACAACATATATAGTACCTTTGGATAATAAGAATCCTATACCCTCGTGTCTCAAGAAAGGGGACACCAGCCCACAAAACTACATCATATTGAGAGCCCTCTCAATTTCGTCAGTGCACCCTGTGGTGCTTCGCTAACTCACGCCAGCTGAATTATCATCTCCAACCACTTTCTGATTAGACCCATGTTCCAAGAAGTTAAGAGTTGTCAAAACTTTGAAGAAAAAAATAATCGTTGCATCTCATATCTGGTAAGAACCGCTCAAATGATTTAATCATTTCAGAACTTGCTAAACAAATATACCCTAAGGTGCAAAGGGATGACTGTAGCTCTTTTATGGGCTCTCATTTATGCCTGCAATTACTCAACCAAATTACGGGCTGTCTGCATATTCAGTCGTTCCTTGCCACAAAGTTGCTCTTGAGCATTTCACGTCCCACAGATAACGTTGCCATATCGCATGGCGTCGCACTTGCTGGAGTCACCTTATCCACCTTCATCGCTCTTATCTTCTTCTTAACAGTATTGTCCACTCCCATGATTCTCAGCTGAAATGCATTTAAATGTTTGAAATTTACTGACCATTGGGAATGCATGTTTCTATGCCAGCATAATAACATTTATGAACTCACTTTCCAATCGGATGCGTCCTGGTGATTCTTCAATGAAACCTAATCATTAAATCCAGAACTATGTATCACTCAATACTTGTAAACTAACAAATTATCTATGCAGTCAAGGCATACAAAACTGAACGAACGGCCTTATCGACACCTCACCACCTCTCAGTTCAGTAGATGATAAATCGACAGGCGGGCCAATCGTTAACAAGCCTCAGTAGCGTACAAAATAGCAACTACAGCGGCTGAACCGGAAATGACATCACTACCGAGGCTAACCTGCGGAACCGAATGGTATGGACGATAAGGAATAGGGCTACAGGGTTCGCGAGATGCTGGGCTGACAGAGTCTCATACCCAGCAGTCATCCTCAAACGAGTTTACAGAATCTGTTCGGTAAAAATATGATACTGGTGACCTCACATTTGCAGTGAGGCAGCTCCAGGACCACCTGTGTGAGTCTGAGGGCCTTTCTCGACACAGAAAAGGCGTTTGACAGGATCTGCAGAAGATAAGTCTAGGAAACAATAGAAAAGAAGGGAGTGGAAAATGAGGCAACAAGCAGAGTGGAGGTGATGTAGTGTAGGAGTCCGTGTGGTGTGAAAGTGGGAAATGAAAGGACGGGTTGGTTACAACAAACGAGTGGTGTGAAACAGGGCAGCGCATTATCACCTCTGCTCTTCATTATGGTCTTGGATGAGATAACGACTAGGGTGGCAGAAAAAATGGAGAAGACGAGACGGAGGGAATGATGTTTACGGATGACTTGATAACCCGGAGAAACAGGGAGGAAGAGATTCAGGAACAGCTGTATTCTCGGGAAGAAGCTGTGAGACAATGTGGGCTGAAGTTTGATGTACAAAAATGTGAGATCTTGGTTATAACTACAAACAAAGATAGACCAACTAGCGGAATAAAAATTCGAGGTGGAAAATTAAAGAACGAGGAAACGTGATAGGCGGAAATGGAACAAATGAGAAAGAAATCGGTGGTCGTGGTGGGTATGCAGAAGCATTCCTGCAAAATGTTAGGAGCCAGATTTGGAACGAAGACTTCCCACAACAAAGCGAAGAAGTGATACACAGAGGTATTGATCTATGCATCTGAAACGTGAGTAATGAGGAAAAGAGATTTAAACAAATTACAGGCATGTGGAATGAACTTCCTCAGAATTAGGATAGAAGTAACAAGGAGAGATAGGATATGGATTGAAATGGTAAGGTAAACCGTTACAGAGTAAGATAGAAACATCAAACCATAGATGGTATGGGCACTTAAAGAGAATGGAAAATAAAAGGATTCCCAAGAAGATACACGAAATGGAGATGCAAAGGAAATAGCCAAGAGGAAGACGGAAGGATAGGTGGCTGAAAGCTGTGGAGTAGTGTGCTGAAAAGAGAGATGAGGCTGGATCGGAGTGAATGAAGAAAGATGGTGGGAAAACGAGAGGCAGGGCATTCCTGAAGATGATGATGATGTGTAGTTTTACATCAGCTTCATGATGAAGTGGTCATCATCTCGCTAATGCATATTCTTATTGTATTCCCGTTTGTGTAAGATACTGCTCGAAATTCAAAAAGTTTGCAGTGAAAATACGGGTCATTGTGATTTTGTTTTAGTGCATATTACACCATAAGATGCTGCATATGAAATTCAGCTGATATACTGAATTTTATTTGATAGTGAACAGCTGAGACTGAAACTTACCAAAGGATTTTCTTTCCGCGCTTCAGTTATCTGTGACTTATGAGAAATTACAGCAGATAGCATATCATTTTCACACTCCTATCCCTGCACAGAGCGAGAAAATGAATATTCTTACTAAAAAATATCTATAATTCATCAGTGACATCAAACAAATAATTAACATGTTTCTGCAAGTCGCTAGCGTATTCACAGCTTCGGAGTTTGGCATGTTTCAGTCCCAGCTGTTCACTACTAAAAGTTACAGGACTAAACTACTAAATATTAGCTTCTGCGAAAACTGCAGTAGAGTTAGACGCTGAGAGCGTGCCTTATATATTACTTGTCCTCTGTTGCTGGAAAATCAAGTTGGCTGCCGTGTTATTCTTATGGAGATTAGACCGCTGATAAGGAATTCAAGTTGAAAATCAGCTGTTCTTCTGCAGCAACAAGGGACCTAGTGTTACTAGGACCTTGTTGCAGAATAATCATCTTTAGGTTATTAGGGTGAGTTTATAGCCTCAATATAATTATTAAATAAGTTAATAAAGAAGACTACACATTGATCTTGCCAAAAGCCGAGAAGCGATTCTTCTTAGTGTTTTAGCTCTCTGGGGCACTCTGGGAGATTTATTTTTATCCAAAATGTTAACATTTCCTCATTTGAAGAAGCATCAACAGTTGTGAGTAACAGCTAAATTTCTCTTGCCGTCATGTTCAGTTTTGCTCATTTTGCTAAAACAGATTGTAATTTGCATAAACTAGCCCTGCAGTAGCTATTGCGTCAATATTCTGGAATAGAATATCTTATTAAACAAGCAATTGGCGACCAGAGACTTCAATAACTTACAGAAAACCTTACTGTGTCCGTTTACAGTAGCGTAACAGAAGAAATTTTATGTTTTCCATGCTATCAAGTTCTATGTTCAGTAGCAGTCGATGATACTTAAAAAATTACAACACTGGTTTGAAAAGAAATAAAATAAATACTATAGCTTCTGCTATATTGCCGCAAATACGGAAGTTCTATATGTTAATCACCTGGTGAAATACTTCCCTCTATTGGTGCTATAATTCGCCAAAAATCTCTTTCCATATCTCAAGTTTATAAGATGTGAGGGATGATATGAATACATCATTCTCAAGTGCATGAAATTGGAAATGTGCATGCTACATAAAACGCATTTTCTGAGGATTGGAGACAGGGACCTCCTCCAAGTTTAAAGAAAAATTCAATACGTTAGCTACATTTCATACACAGCAATTTGTGGTGTAATATGCAACAAACGCAGGATCATAGCGACCCCTATTTTTCATTGCAAACTTTTCTAATTTTTCGCAGTATCTTACTTAAAAGCGTGTATCACAATATGCGTGAACATTACCGAGATGATGGGCACTCCACCATGAAGCTACAAGTAACGCAGAGGTCAATTTTTTTTTATCGAATAGATTCTGTGAATTCGGATGAGAAAGATTGCAGGGTGTGTGCTTTGATTCTGTCAGCCCAGTGCATAGCTAATACTGGTCTGTCTGGGACGTCACACAAGCGCACTGCAGCCTTCTTCTTAGTTGGTGGTGATCTCAGGCAAGGTCATCGGTGTACTTCTCTAGTGTGTCGCTTCTTCTTCCTCCAAGTGTTAGCCATTTGCTTGTAATGTCCTTTTGTTCAGTGTCTCTGTTTTTTGTGGTTAGTTGCTGTCTGATCTGCCCATCTGTTGTTGGCCTACCTACAGATATATTCCTTGTTCATCGAACATAAATTACTATTTTGGCGATACTGTTTTCATTGATTCTTGTGACATGAGCCCTCGATTTACTTTTATACTCCATGATCTCTTCATTTATGCTTTTAGGTCGTAGTTCGTGTCTGTTCTATTCCTTATCATATCAGACAGTTTATAGCCAGCTGCTTTATTTTAAATACCTCATTTCTGCAACCTTCGTTCATTTTCAGCTGATATTGTACAAGTCTCGCTGCCAAGTACAGATGGCATTGCCACTGTTTTGTAGAACTCTTTTATGGTGTCTTTCCTCATGTTTTTGTCCAGTATTTGGTTCCAGTAATATAAATATTCTATTTCTTTTACGGTGCATCCTTTCTGTTTCTGCTTGTCACATCGTTTGATAATTTATAGGCAGTTCTTCGAAGTAATACGACATGCAACGAACGTTGGGAGGTTCTTGGGAAAGGGCAGTGCAACTGTACCTCATTCAGTATGATGGTGCGTCCAGTTTTATAGAGCTGCCACAGCATGTAGCGTCCCTACGAAGCAGGTGCGACAACAGACATTGCACGAGTTCAGTGATGCCGTACTCAGTATTTGATAAATAGTACAGTTCATAAGAATGTCAGTTTTAAAACGTCGCCTCAACCACTCGTAAACGTGTCTTCTTAAATAATGCTTCCACATCATCTAACTAGTTGATGCAGTAAACTGTAATGAAATGGGGTATGCACTACTGACTAATGGTGGTCCCACAGTAACAGCCATTTACGTGTTTTGTGTACGACTTTGTACGCTATGGTAAAGAGAGATGGGTTACAGAGTGGTGTGGCAACTGTCGTTGTAGGAAAGCTGGACAGAGGCAGAAGTGATTGGGAATCAGATAAACATAGTAAACAGAAAAGCTATGTAACTTACATTTCTCCAAGCAAACCAAGACTCAGTACAAATAATACAAGATACAGAGTCCAGCTATCACATTGTCAAGAATGAAGTGCGAGCGAATTTCTAGTGGCGCAACGTCTCCAAGTGCAAGTGGGGTGGCGGCTGCCACAGATCGTCCTACACTGAACAGCTGAGGGCTCTCACAATACATAGCTGCTGTAGCTGTGGCTCAGCAGACGCGCACTGTTATATAGCTAGGGAAGGCCGAAATGCACGCTATAAGCTCACGCAGGATGGCGTGAGGTCTGAAACAGGATACGGAATGAATGCTATAAAGAAAAGTACGTAGCTGCTGGAATACTTAACTTTAATCCATCATTTGTATACATCGTTCTTGATGAGACATGCTTCATACGATAACTATCAATTGCTATGGCGCCTTGCTAGGTCGTAGCCATTGACTTAGCTGCAGACTATTCTATCTTCTCTGCAAATAAACGAGGCTTCGTCAGTGTTGTATCGCTAGCTAAGTCGTCCGTACAACTGGGGCGAGTGCTAGTAAGTCTCTCGAGACCTGCCGTGTGGTGGCGCTCGGTCTGCGATCACTGACAGTAGCGACACGCAGGTCCGACATGTACTAATGGACCGCGGCCGATTTAAAGCTACCACCTAGCAAGTGTGGTGTCTGGCGGTGACACCACACGCACCATTGGGTCCGCCAGATCCCGCGCGTTCACTATCTGCGTCAGACAGAAACTTGCCGTCCTGTTATCAACGCTGTTACGCCATGAGGTGGTATCGATACGTGATACTACAGTGCGCACCATCTGTATTCCTCCAATAAGTACACAAACGGCATGCAAACGCATAAATAAAGTGAGCGAGTATTTTATGCCTGTGCACAAGAAAGCAAAGAGATACCAATGAACAGGGGCTATGCGCAACCCTATTGGGAAGCTCAGAAGTTCAAATCGGGTCGAGAATAGAATGTCAGTGGTAAAAATGTAGTTAAAGTAGCTAAGGAAAGACAGATACTAAAACAGCTGTATGGAGTTTTTAAAACGCTGTTTCTGCCTCTTGTAAGCTGTTCGTTTAATGCATATATATTTTTTATGCTATGTGTCATAATATCAAATTGTGCTAGTAGATCGAATTTATTAACCTTAGCCTGTGTGAGTAATATAACGAAGTCTTCGCAACAAAAGAGTGGCCAGTTTTATGAATTTGCATGACTGTGACTGACTTTTCAAAATTTTTAAAGTCTCTTATGGATAAAAGCAAAGTTCTTACGAACATGTTACAGACATGCAAAGGGAACAGAAATCATAAATTTTGTAACAAACTGGATATTGCTTAATTTATTTACAGAAATGAAAGATGTGAAATAATTCTGTTGCCGCCGTGATGTATCTCTGGTAGAAAACATGTGAATAATACATATTTTAGCGCTTGATGAAGTAATAAACGTTTTCCTTCGCTCGAAACACAAAGAGTACAGGACGGAACGTCGTTAATACTGGTAGGAGTGTAGATCTGTTTATTAAATTCAGATTTCCAGGTTGGCTGGTCCTTTCATAAGTTGCATTCCCAGAACCACACTGACGTTTTACGTCGCCCTTTTTCGTGTTACTCTTCTTCCACGCAGCTTATATGAATTCAACGTTACATTGTACGGTATTCAATGGCCCTATTCCTATTCAAAGGTCAATAATAAAGTCCTTCCCCTGACATTTCGAAACAGCTTTCTGCGGCTGATCATTTCAGAACAAATAGTCTACCAATTTCTGTTTCATCTGCTTACTCACGAAACGCTTTTTTCCCATTTCTGTAACACTCATTTTTCTGATGAACAAGAAATACGCTCGTCTTGTAGCAGTGACCATAAAATCATCTGTGAACAAGCCTGTCATGAATGACTTGTTGGCTTCCGTATAGGGCCAAATTCTTCTTACTGTAAGGGGCGACCAAAAAGTTTCCTTACGAAGGCCGCACAGCCCAGAATCGGTATGTCAATCAGGCAACATCACTGTGAGCATTGAGATATCACCCCACCGATGCGCCAGGATGAAGGTACCGGTTTGGTGAAACGCCGTTTCCTGCTGCGTGAAGAAGACCGTAACTTTCTGCTGCACGTCCCTGTCCCACAGGAATCGTCGACACTCAAGGTGTTTCTTAAGGGCCCGAAGGCGTGATAATCACATACAGAGATCAGGACTATAGGTCGAGTGCTCTAGTATATCGCACTTAATTTGGGGTAGCTTCTGAGTTACCACAATTGCGATATGTGGACTAGCGTTATCATGGAACTCGAAACTCGGTGCATCATTCTACAACGGTGGTTTTCGGCAGACCTGTTGCCCCGTACACATTCTTCACTCTGCGGTGAATGTCTGTTGGTTTTGTCCTTCAACAGCCAAGACAAGAATAACAGCACTACTGCCCTATCTGGACGCATTTGCTAATAGCGTCGCCATTTACCGTACGCACATTGGAAAGACACGAGTGCTTCACTGACTACCTACCCATATGTCGGTGCTTATATACCCGCGTCGGAGCCGCGCTACGTTGCATGTACGCTGCACACCTTGTATAATTCCGTTTTACTGCAGGTGTTTTCCTTCTCTACATGAAACATGACTTTCACAGTGCAATTTATAGTTAGTAATTACAACTGCAAATACTGGTTGCTTTAAACGAGTACTTCTCAAATGCTCTGAAATCAAGAGTTTATGTTACCATATTTCACTGCATCCATTTGAATTTACTTTGGATTGCTGTCACATTTGTGCCTGGAAAGAAATTGTAGTGTATTACCGCTTTTAATGACGTTTTTCTAGTTACGTGTTTGTTTACTTACATATTTTCGCTAAAAACATTCATTTTCGTTCGCTGGAAGTAGTAGATCAAAAAAAGCATATGAGGTTGGGCTTAGTGCAGCGTTTGAAGATATTACGAGTTCTACCTCTTTAAGTGCTGTATGATATATCAAAGCTACGCTATCGGTCAAAAGTTTTGATCAGATACCACAACTATGGATTTGTGGTTAAAACAAGTTTTTCGTTCTGAATATTCTATAATATCCCTCTTCTGAAAATAAAACAAGTATAAACATACGAAGACTGAGTACCTCTATTGGATATTTGACTAGCTGTTGGTCGAGGGGCGCTGATGATTATCCAAAATAACACAGGCGTGCCTTTACCTCACACAGTTCAATTCGAATAGGCCTAACTCTTTCGGCTGCCTGTGTAGCAATCAGTTCGCGTTTGTTTACAATACATTGTGTGAATATAGCAGTGTTTTCACGTAACTGACCAGGTTCATAACGTATTACCTCCTAATGGGAAAAAAGTAGGAGACCGCAACTGGAAAACGTGCTGTAATTGTAGCTCTCCATCAGGAACGTTATTCTAGTGAGATAACAGCAACAAAAGCTGGCGCAGTCCAATGTACTGAACTTAAAATGACGGAGAGAGTTAATGTTTATTTTGTTGGTCTATTTAGTTTGTACGATGTTTTTGTACACTGAAATAATGAATGCATTTTTTATCACCGATGACCGAAAAGTTTTGACCGATTGTGCGTATAGATCATAGTCTCACCCTTCAGTTGCAGAGTTTTATTGTGAGTAAAATTCTGTCTATCTTTAAAGGAAGTTGTACAACGTGTGGACGGTTAATCCATACTTCGCCAATCATACAAAATCTCGTACCTTGAAACTGAAGGTCTCCTACCACGCAACACACGATATTTGCAAATGATCTGAATTTCTTCAACGTCATCCATAACTTACCCCATCTTGTAAATGAAAATTTGTGTTAGTTGCTAATGGATTATATTTCGAAATATTTTTAACATGTTACTGTTTTTTGGTAATACTGAGTAAGTTATGTGTGTTTATTTCGAAAACAAGCTCTTAAATTGGAGACCTATTGTTCAACACACTTGTTTGGGTCGTCCCCTTAGCCATTCTATCATCATGCTGTCTCCAACGAGTTTTTCTTTACAAAGAATTTTTATCTCCAGTTCTACCCTTATTTTTTCGTTTGCGGTTTTGTCGGAAAGGTTACATCCTTTTACTGCTCTTAAGAATCTCACTTCGGCAGCCTGCGCATTGTTTTTATTCAGTTTCTGTCAGCGTCCATGTTTCAGATCCATACAGAAAATCACGCACAATCATTACTTTGTATAACTTCGTTCGTGATTCTTTCGTGGTTTTAGTTTTCAAGCGTGTATTTATAGACCACATGTTTGCTGGAACATAGGTATATTGTTTCTAATTTTTTTTCATATTCATAAATAACATGTTCTTGTGTACTTAAAACCTGGGACTTGTTATAATATAGCATCACCTATTAAAATTTTGGTTCTAACAGTATATTCACCTTTGACGGCCGTTATTTTGTTTTGTTTATTGGAACTTGAAAATTATAATTCTCAAACAACATATGTAACTAATATACTGCTCTTTGCAGCCTGTCTTCAGTTTTGAAACTTCCTGGCAGATTAAAACTGTGTGCCCGACCGAGACTCGAACTCGGGACCTTTGCCTTTCGCGGGCAAGTGCTCTACCAACTGATCTGCCGAAGCACGACTCATGCCCGGTACTCACAGCTTTACTTCTGCCAGTACCTCGTCTCCTACCTTCCAAACTTTACAGAAGCTCTCCTGCGAACCTTGCAGATTTTCCAAAGTCTTTATTCGCCAATTCAGCCATATGATAGGTACGGTAGGCAATAATGTCTCTGTCTACAAAACTTTCAAGTCCAGGTACATTAGGAACTCCTGTACCACCACGTACAATAGCTACAGTAAGCCAACCATTACCATGACTGAATGTATCATTAAGGTCTATGCTGAAATTAATTCTACATCCAACAAATACACAGGGGCCGTCGACCAGGGCATTAGCAGCAATGTTCTTCACAGTATTCCTCTTCTTGTCTGCAGCAGATGTGGACATTTCTATGTTTTCAATTGTTTTATATACTGTTTGTTTAACACGACGTCGATATCTTCTGTACGGCATCTTGGCAGCGTTCAATGCAGTTGCCTGTGCAGCAGCAGCAGCGCGAGTGATCCGCTTCGAGGGGCCTCGCTCGCTTTTATAGAAGCGCGATAGCGCGTGACCAGTTTTGTTTGTAATAATCTGGTCGTCAGCAAACAGCATCGTCTTACGCGTAAAATTGGTGCAATACAAATATCTCCAAATTTATTGAGCCTTTCTCTAATCACATAATCTATATAAATAGTAAACACAATCTGAAACCAGCTACAATCCTGCCTTACATATTGTTTATGAGTATTTTGTTACTGCATCTTCCATTTCGACATGTATGGTGATTATTGTACCTCTATGTATACATTTTACTAATTTAGTTAGGTGATTCCTCTTTGAGACATTACTTCCCATATTTTTTCCCTACATGCTCGTTCGAATGGGTTTTCGTAACCAGTGAAAGCGACAGAGGTTTCAAAGTTGTATTCCGTTCTCTTTTCTGTTATCTGCTTAAGAGTGGGATCTGTACAAGGTCGTAGCATTCTAAAGTAGTTATGTTCTTCTAGTAATAAAACGCATGTGATGGCTCGTAAACTTTTATTTAATATTCTTGCATATGTTTTATATCCTCTGTTCGAAACACTTATTCCGCTACAATATTTACACCAGGTCCCAGCACATTTTCTATATACGGATATAACTTGGGTCTTTGACTGAGATCCTGTAATCTGATCTCCATTCCAGTATCTGTTAATCTCTGATTTAGTACTAGTCCGCAACGTCTTAATAATTCTGCGTTTATTCCACCTTCTCCTTTAGCCGTCCTACTCTTCACTTCTTTTAATGCTATTTCTAATTTCTGTAAGATAATGGGAATTACATTTCCATCAAGAGCCTCATCGTTTTCTTTTTCTTTTTCCAGGGTGTTGTATCCATTATTCTTCTTCGATTACATATATACCTGGTACATTTTGGGTACTTCATAGGCCATCATTTGTCTCCCACGTATATCGTATTCAACAGTGCTGGACTCTAGGTGAGGTTTCGTTACAATACATTTCGCTTAATTCCGTTTCTCCATTTGTATCTCTCTTGCTACTTACGTTTGTAATTGTAACGCTTGTAGATGAGCTAATATCTTGCCACATATTGTGTTTGCAATTTCTTGATTCCATACCCTTAATCCTTTTTTCTTGGCACACTTCCCTTTTTATCTAACACTTCGTTAATTATAGTTCTTACAACTAGTATAATATAATTCCTTTTCTCATTAGTATATTGCCTAATTTCTTATATATATAGGTAAGCAGAAAATGTTCTTCAATGTGAACTTTTTATACTTCCTTCTTGTAATATGTATATATTAAACGGGTCTACATGCGCTCTTTAATGGCTTTCCATTTTCTTCCAACCTTGTTAGAAGTAGTATTTTTGACATTAGCAGATAGTGATGCATTGATATATCACTTACCCGATGCGCAATTACATCTTTAACTTATGATGACAATTTCTTATTCCTAATGACATTGTAAATTAGCGATCTACGTCCCCTTGCCCTCGAAGTAAACTTACGGATGCCTTTCCTTCTAAAGAAACTATTTCTTACCCTTAACTTGTTAAATGTTGAAAAGTTTCTCAGATTCAAAGACAGAATACTAACCATTACATTAAAAATAACTAGTGCTGACTTGACTATAAAATGGGTATATCCCCCTGAAGAAGGTAAAAAAGAGATAGTGATTCTATGAAGAAGTTAGCAAAGTAAAGAAATAAGTGAATACGTAAAATGAGTTTACGTTGTTTTATCAGGAGATTTGAAGGCCCCAGTGGGCAAAATACCGGTTAAAGAAGTGATAGGGACATTCGGTAAAGACACTTCGAACTATAATGGAGAAAAGCGATACATTTGTTTATTTTAAATACTAGCTGCAAACCCGGCATTACCCAAGTATTCATTCTATCAATTTTTTATTGGAAATTAAAACAAAAAGTGAACTGTTTTTGTAGTGTAATAGCGACAAAATTTCATTTCCGTGTATTCGTGAAAAAGCTTTTGAAATTATGATACAGTCGTACAAAGCAATGTGCATTATTTTCAAATGTATAAGCGCAGTATCCAATTTTTTTTAAAATGAGTCTATGGCAACGCGTCTTCAAAGCTCTACAGGCGGTTATTGTTACGCCTAAAACCATCTGAGACTCGCAGTTGAAAGCTGTTAAAAACGCTGCCAAGTGCCAGGGATTTCCTCAAGTTGACTCGATTGTAGGAGAGTTTTAATAGTAAAGAACAAATGTATCAAAACTTCATTCATGATGCAGAATTTTTTTACGCATCTCAGTGTTTGCGATGTCATATCTCTTGAACTATGTGTCGTACGACGATATATTTGTGTAGGTACATTCGGCGCCAAATGTGAATACTGTCTGCGAAACATGCTGCGAATAGAGTTAGTAGTAAATGAGTGATAGCTTTGAACATCTTGCATGATGCTGTAGTTTTTCATGACCCTCATTGTTTATGACATCACATCTCTTGAACTATGATAGGTTGGTGATTCTTATCCCCATAGCGAATGAAGGGATATGTGTACCGAGTTTGGTTGAAATAGATGCAGTGGCTTAGGTGGAAATGTAGAACATACACACATACATACATACATCAATATTTATAACACGTATTCATGACAGAATATAGCCCCACCAGCGTTTCTTGTATTCTTACGGATAAACATAGTTTTGTGTCGTGTTTCACATCAAAAGCTTTGTAGACCTGCAAAACAACATGAGAGCTGGTTAAAAACTTCATTGTTAACCGAAAGAATACCTGAAAAACGTACAAGCAGCTAACACTACCTGATGTAAACGAAAATCAAACATAAAAAGGCCACCACTGAGAATGCTTTGTATCAATAAAAGGAATCGCGTTGTTGTTGTTGTGATCTTCAGTCCAGAGAGTGGTTTGATGCAGTTCACCATGTTACTGTATCCTGTGCAAGCTTTTTCATCACCAAGTACCTACTGCAACCTACATCCTTCTGAATCTACTTAGTGCATTCATCTCTTGGTTTCCCTGTACGATTTTTACCCTCCACGCTATCCTCCAGTACTAAATTGGTGATCCATTGATGCCTTAGAATATGTCCTACCAAACGATCCCTTCTTAGAGTCAAGTTGTGCCACAAATTCCCAATTCTATTCAGTACCCCCTCATTAGTTACGAGATATACCCATATAATCTTCAGCATTCTTTTGTAGCACCATATATCGAAAGCTTCTGTTCTCTTCTTGTATAATCTATGTATCGTCCATGTTTCGCTTCCATACATAGCTACAACCCATACAAATACTTTCAGAAAGGACTTCCTGACACTCAAATCTTCAGAAACGCTTTCCTTGCCATTGCCAGTCTACATTTTATATCCTCTCTACTTCGACCATGATCAGTTATTTTGCTCCCCAAATAACAAAACCTATCTACTACTTTAAATGTCTCATTTCCTAACCTATGTCCCTCAGCATCTCCTAATTTATTTCGACTTGAACCATGTATGGTGATATAAACGCCAATTTTTATAGTAGTTCCACATATGGAATTCAAACACATGCAATAATTATTAGACAATTTTGGACACCATGGTGACATAAATGAAGAATTTAATGAGCAAACTGTTCGTGTAAGCACTTAAATTTTGCTACAGAAATGAGCAGGTTCTTTCAGTTTCCATGGAGTAGTGAGTCCTAGTAGGAGAAGGACAGGCCCGGTATGTTGGTTCCCCTTTAAGACCGCCTGTGGGTGGGGCCCGGCTATTGGCGAAACGAGCCGCGAAGCCAAGATGGCGGCGCGCTGCGGGTAGCGGCGCTACAGGGGAGGGGCGCGCCGCTGCCACGGCAGATCAATAAGTCAGCCGCCCGCGCGGGGGTGGGTGGCCGCGGCGGCCATCTTGGCACTCGGCATGTGTATGGCTGCGGCGCGCTTTGCATGCGGTGCAATCAATGACGTCGTCTCTGGGGAGGAAGAAGCACAGCGGTGCGCTCAATGTGCCTGAAATTACTCTGCTGCATCGTCTGTGACGTATCCAGAAGAGGCCCACAGTTCGGGAAACAAGGGTCCCTCGACTTTATAAGCTTGTTGTGAAGTGAATTACAAGCTAGACGTGTAACTACGACTCTAGGAGACAATTAAATGATGTGTCAGAAATAAACCACTTTATTTATAGGAGCACGATCGGTTTCGTGGTATCAAGTCAAGTCTTACTGCGTACATATACAAGACAGAAAACATACAACAGAAATTGTGATTAAAACAACCGGATGTACAACGTAAAAGTCTACGCTCTGTGACACCCAATATGAAAAACACGTTAGTAAACCGTGAGGCCCGTGAGGGGAAGGCATCCTTCTCATTATAAAGTACTGTTTCCGGAAACAAGGAGTCATAGATCAAATTGACCACTTGAAAAACCGACATGTTACAAGCGCGTAAACTAGTCTTATTTTTCTCTTTTCATTGTAGTGCTACGCGCTTTCAGCGTGTCAGTTTTTCAACTGGTCAATTTGATCTGTGACGCCATGCTTGTTGCAGGTAACAGAACTTCGTTTTGAGAAGGCTGAGTCCCTCTCATACGCGCATCATGGGCTTGATGTTTTCCTGTAGTGTAAGTATTTGACACTGGTTGTCACAGAGCTTTGATTATTAGGATAGGTATCAGGTTTTATTATCATAATGTCGATTGTATCTTTCTGTCTTGTAGATGTACAACTGAAGATGTGAGCTGACATCACGAAACTGTTTGTGCTCTTGTAAATAAAAGTTCATATACAGCTGAAAGCAGCGTGTTCCCGAAACGCGGATTACATCAGATGCGGCTGTCCTTAAAAAAACTGAGACAATTAAATGGTCAATGACGGTGAAAGCCGTGCACAGTTCAAAAAGGGGAATCTCACATGATTAGGCCTAGCTTTATTTCAGAGTTACTGAGCAAAATATGTTCTCTAACAAATGCGCAAGTAGCAGAGATCATTTTCTGGAAAACGAAGCACATACTGTGTGGATAATATCAGGGTTCTTGAGGACACTGACTTTTCGCTAAGAGTATGCTGCACAAATGTGGAAACTACACGATGTATGCATTATGAAGCTAATGGCGAGAAGTACAAAATTTAGTAGGAGTGACTCTTGTACAGTGGAACACGTACTAAACTTTCGCTTCTAGCCATTCCTGTGTAGATGTTTAATATACTTTCTTACCTAATTTAAAATGACAGCATTCAGTTTTTGTCTACTGCAATCTTTTTTCCGAAATTACAAAAACTACTCCCGGAAAAGCAAGGCTTCTGCAAATGTGAAAAACTGTTCCAACGTTGACCATGGTCATGTACGTAGGAACAAATATTCTGTTCAGATTTAAAAATAATTAATAGTAAATGTGTTACATTATTACTCTATCACATACCAATAATCAGTAAGTGAAATCAAATTAATAAAGAATATTATCTAAAACCAGTTACACGTTAAAAATAATTCGAAAGTCATCCTTTGGCAACTTACACGAATTTAAAACAAAGAGATTTGCTTACCAAAGGCTTTTTCGAAATATTTTCCGACCTGCTGCGCTGTCTCTTCTTCCCGTGTTTTTTATTTATTTATTTATTTTTGTTGAGGTTCTTTTTCCTATCGGCTCTATACACTTGCGGCATCAGAAGAACCAATTTGCTCTTACCTGCACTAGCAGTTACGCAATTTCACTAGTTTTCACTTTGAGAAGGAAACATCTCACAATCAGTTTTATATCATGACTATTTCAGTTCTACGCTTCTGATTTACACTTACCAACTTTACACTGTTACGTACTTAGCTGTAGCCTTCAGAAGCTCCAGCAAGAGCGCAGACGTGTTTCCAATGTGGATGCCATTCCTGCCTTGTTTGTTATACTTTCACAAGCTACTGTTTAGCGCATTCAGTTGCGTGTAGATTTTCAATTTAATTTCCTAGCATTTTACCATCTCCCTTTTCATTTATATTTGGGCACATCCTCTGATGATGACTTGCTAAAAACTGAAAATCTTAAATGAAATAATTTTTTTGATCTGAGGTTGAAATATATCACAAAAAATCATCTACTTTGCTGGAATTATCTGGTACACTGGCAACGACGAAGTGGCCAATACAAAGCAGGAAGAAAAACTGCGTAAAGCCATGTCAGTCATCTGCAAGTTAACAACAAGAATTCCCTTTCCACTGAAGTCAAGCTATGATACTTTCAAATAGACGTTGTTCCAGAAGCATTCTACGCAGCTAATACGACGTCATTAGCGTTGAATACCAATGTCGCCAAGGATGTAGAACGACAGGTACTGTGGAAAATATCTCAACTCAAGATCCAAGACAACATGTGGTTCCGCTGAAATCCAGAAATCTGTATTCCCTGCGGAACGATATAATTTAATGGCACAGAAAAGACGTCTCAAATTTTGCACGGGTATTGCATTTAACGGACGACTCACGGTTAACGAAGAACTTTTTCTGCATCTTAAACGGGACCGGAAAAACCAAGTACAATAGCTGACTGAGGCCCAACAGCATCTCAAGGAAATCAGTGTTACTCTTTGAAACCCAGCCTTAACTGCGGCATCACTAACTCAAATAGCCTTCATCCGTTTCCTTCTGCAACAAAGCATGCTCTCCGCATCCAGTGACGAAGACGTCGACGAGACATTAAATTACAAATTTTCTTCCTCTGGCATGAAATCAATAACTCAGATGTTAACACATTTCATCAAAAAGAGTAAGATTGAAGCATAGAGGCATTCCATTGCGAAAGCTCCATGGCATTAGAAGCGAAGACCCCTCACCCATTAAATGATTTTAGCCGTATAGAAGCTGTCAGCTGCCACCTTCAAAAAAGAACATGTTATTGATTGTACTGTATAAGCTACAACTGCATCAAAAACACATCGGAGCCAAATAAAAAAAGTAAAAGTAAAACTTGTACTTTAGCAACGCTTTTAAATTGTTTAGAAGTAATCAATATTTTTCATATCTGTGTTAAGACAAACATGGTATACCTGACTGTTCTTCACACCACAGTACGATTTCCTTAAATTTATAGATAGAGCCCATATGCCATGTATGAGCATGTGGCAAAATGTTTCTTATCAATAAGCAATGAGTCATTTGACTGTCGAAGGTAAGGCAAAATCAGTTTCGCTACAGATATCTGTTTAATAAGATTTCATCTAAAGTGTTTTTCGCAAACAGTTGCATTACTACGCTCAATAGAATACTCTCAGTTTCAAAACAAAGAATTATGATTAGAAATACGCTAGTGTACGTATATGATAATGAAATTGACTGGAAGACCAAGAAACTTAAGACAGCACATTTTTAGCGTCTGTTTTAGTCAGCAGACACAAATCCAATACTACCCTTATGTATCTGTAAATGCAAGGAAAAAATGTTTCTCCTACCATGCAAGTCAGTAATTTTCTACGAAATTTGGGTTCTTATAATGGACGAATATGCACAAAAATTTATTAATTTAAGGCTGTTACTATGTATAAACAAAACCTTTCTTGGTTTTTCTAAATATGTATACAACATGAATAGAACAGTGTTACGATCAGAAAAATATGTCCACTTTGTGAGAGCTTCAGTGCACTAATCTCCAGGAATATTAGATTAAAGAGTATTAAAATGAAATTAGAAGCCTTAAGAATTCGTAATTCTTTTTCAATGTAATCTGTGCTAATAGTTATATGTATCTTTCAAACTGTGAAGATGTAGACAAAGAAAACGTTTACACACACATTTTCAATTACTGTATTTTTTCGTTTTTTCTCCTACTTCTTGGGCTTTTTGATTCTTTTGCCAACGGTATTTATACATAAATCCTAGTTCACAAGCATAATATAAAGTTTTTACACGCAGAGATTTCAGAATGCGTAGTTTTGTTTGATTACTTTTGAGCCTAAACGTAGTTCGAAATTATCACAACGACAGAATTACTTTATCTTCAGAGCAACGAAGACGAATGCTGGTGTCCTATGATCAGTATAATATAATATTCTGCTGTACGTTAATCGTTGTTTCCACTGTTTCCTTCTAGAGACATTTAGATCAAAGGGACCATGTTGTATCATGTCTGTCGTTGCAGATGTTCCTACAATTTTCATGAGCTAATGCTGATACTGTTTGCACTTTTCTCACGTGTCTTTAGGCGGCTCATTTGTAAACAGAGATGAAAAAAGCCGAAATCATGTACGATTTTATTGCAGAATGACTGTGAGCTGACTTTGTGATAGGAGGTGCAACCAAATCCGTGCGGAAATCGGCTGCGCGTAGCGGGTTGCCGAAATATAGGCGCTTGGGAAGCCACTGAACAGCAAGGCCAGTGGATTTTTAATCATTGACCTACCAGTCTCATTGATTCGCTGCAGATCACCTAGCTGTTGCTACAGCTGACGGGGCAGTCACTGCTCATTTGCACTGCTCTGGAGTTTAAAAAAAATTAAAAATCCCCTGAAGACGGAACTGATCCTACATCTGTTGCTTTGGGTTACGTCGAAAAGTGAGATGGCATTGATATAATGATATGTTCGTAACATCGACTTTTTTTAGAAATAAAGCCTATGTTAATACGTCCACATTGTATTGTTCATATATGACAAAATCGATAAATTTATTGGACATATAGGGCTTTTGTAATTCTATGATCGTACGAGTCCTATTTGCTAATGTTAATTTCCATTTGCACTTTCCTGTAGGGTGCAGGGTAACGCAGGCAAGTAATGCCGCTTTTCCACATATTCCTGTCAAATAATTTTAAAACCATAAAGGTTCTTGTATTAACATATTCACGATACAAATTTTCACCCATATCAGTCATTTCATAAACGGCACTCACAAACGCTAATAAAACAGATTGAATCCGATGTATTTGAAACTAGCCGGTTAGTGAATCCCGTGTGTATTTGAACCTATCACGTGGCTAACTCTACCCTTTGTCCAAAGTGTCATATATCTTCATTTGAGCACTTCGAATGTTCAATCAGGTGCATGTGGTGTGGCGTGTGTGTGTGTATGAAGTGTTGGCCTGCAATTGACAAAATGATGTATTGCATGAATCGTTGAAGTTTTTTCTGAGTATGGTGTAAGTTACTAAGCTAATGTATTGATGCGTGGATCCTAAAAGTGGTACATGATTTTGTGATGTACGTAAACACTAAAACATCGGTAGAACTGATGCTAAGTTTGACATACAAGGTAAAATTTTTAAAACTTCAAACACAATACTTCAAACATGAAAAGTAGAGCGCCCACAAAAGGTGTGGCCCATAAATGCAAACTATTTAAGGGCAGACTGCCCACGCAAGGCACTGATTCTGCACCTACATCTATGTTGCAGTCAACATCACGAAGTTCAAATGTTGAAACTCTAAATATTTCATTTGGTCCACTATTACAATTTCCGAGTTCATTGATCGGCTTACGCTGAAATACCATTTAGTTACAGTCTGTCATTCAACAGTTATTCGGAGAAATGCAAAAATTTGCTGGGTAGCCTCCTCGGAGTCTATAGAAACATTTTTATTAACACTTTTTAATTCCAGTTATTCCCACCACAGCATTTTAGTAGTACAAGACTACCTAATGGGAGAATTTATTGTATGTGATTTCATTCACTCACAAGTAAAGACCTTTCCTGTCTAAACAGAGTGTACAGGAGTGCAAAGAAAAACTAGAGAAGGTCTAAGAAAGTAAACACGATCATTATAATTTATGTGTGTTGATGTTTGTTTATATCAAAGTATAGCTCTCTTGAATAACGTCTCAAAATGTTAGATATCACGTCTTAACAAATAATTATTGTTGTAGTTTCTCAACTAACATGAATGTAAAGTAGTAAGGGGTATCTGAAAATTCAAATTTAAATCCCGCTTGCTACTTACTATTTTCAGAATATAGTACTAACTGTGTGTCGATACAGGTATATACTACCTTTCGTGAAAGATACTTTATGTCTCTATGTACCACCATGCTATGTGTTCCAGTTTCTTTTTTCTCTCTGATCACTGCGTTACTATAAGTATAGTGTAATTAACAAAACTATAAATTTTCTTTAATTCCAAAGGAATGGAAATCTTAAATTTCTTGAGACAACTAGTGTGTAAAGTGACAATAACAGACTTCTCGTCCAATAAATTTAAGCATTAGTTCACAGCTCTAACCCTACGATTTTTTTGCAAATGCGAATCACTCTCTATCATGTGTAGAAAATCTCGTATATGACATCGGTGGCGTTTGAAAGTTAAATAGAAAGTAAAGAGCAACTGCTAGGTAGGCACCTAGCTGCTTGACGTATTGTGCAACAAACAGCACGAATGTTTGAAAGAGTTAGGGCAAAACTTTACGCTTCGTTGTAATCCACGCATAGAGACTGATCGTCGTCAGTTTGAGCAGAGCTGAGAGGTAAGTTGTTACTATAAAGTGTGAGCTGTTTACGTGAAAAAAACTGCGATTTCTAACAGCAGTTCAGTTCCTAATCCCCTACCAGCTGCGCTATTTTGAACTGAAATACTTTCGACGGACGTATATCGGTTGGGTGCGGACGCGTATAAATTAAATAAAGTTGGTAGTAACATGAGTGTAAAATTGTGGTCATTATCTGTATGCCTACATCACGCTGCAAAAGAATACCACCTATTTAGAATAAACTTCACCCTCAATAAAATCTGTCCTTCCATGGAATGCAAGAAGTTCCCTCTCAAAGCACTTTGTATTCCGATGCAGCAACAAAAAATAGTCGTAGACGTTATGCCTGTTATTTTGTTGATTGTCTCTCAGGTATACGTATCGTTTGCAACCAACAGAAACTTAAGTTATCGAATCCAGTTTTCATTAGCTGAAGATTATACCTAAGGGTAAGTAGTCCCAAGAAGCAACTAAACTCCTATGTATATATCGGAAAGGAACTTCATCATATTTGTTGTAACTTTGTTACAATACTTTCCCATCAGTAACACGTGAACACACCTTGTGGTACTTGATCACAGAATGCCATCAGCGGAAAATTCCTGGAGTGATTCCGAGATTTCGTAGACGACAAAGTTTTGGAAGTGAAGTGGCTGCAGTTGCAGTATATATATATATATATATATATATATATATATATATATATATATATATATATATACACTCCTGGAAATGGAAAAAAGAACACATTGACACCGGTGTGTCAGACCCACCATACTTGCTCCGGACACTGCGAGAGGGCTGTACAAGCAATGATCACACGCACGGCACAGCGGACACACCAGGAACCGCGGTGTAGGCCGTCGAATGGCGCTAGCTGCGCAGCATTTGTGCACCGCCGCCGTCAGTGTCAGCCAGTTTGCCGTGGCATACGGAGCACCATCGCAGTCTTTAACACTTGTAGCATGCCGCGGCAGCGTGGACGTGAACCGTATGTGCGGTTGGCGGATTTTGAGCGAGGGCGTATAGTGGGCATGCGGGAGGCCGGGTGGACGTACCGCCGAATTGCTCAACACGTGGGGCGTGAGGTCTCCACAGTACATCGATGTTGTCGCCAGTGGTCGGCGGAAGGTGCATGTGCCCGTTGACCTGGGACCGGACCGCAGCGACGCACGGATGCACGCCAAGACCGTAGGATCCTACGCAGTGCCGTAGGGGACCGCACCGCCACTTCCCAGCAAATTAGGGACACTGTTGCTCCTGGGGTATCGGCGAGGACCATTCGCAACCGTCTCCATGAAGCTGGGCTGCGGTCCCGCACACCGTTAGGCCGTCTTCCGCTCACGCCCCAACATCGTGCAGCCCGCCTCCAGTGGTGTCGCGACAGGCGTGAATGGAGGGACGAATGGAGACGTGTCGTCTTCAGCGATGAGAGTCGCTTCTGCCTTGGTGCCAATGATGGTCGTATGCGTGTTTGGCGCCGTGCAGGTGAGCGCCACAATCAGGACTGCATACGACCGAGGCACACAGGGCCAACACCCGGCATCATGGTGTAGGGAACGATCTCCTACACTGGCCGTACACCACTGCTGATCGTCGAGGGGACACTGAATAGTGCACGGTACATCCAAACCGTCATCGAACCCATCGTTCTACCATTCCTAGACTGGCAAGGGAACTTGCTGTTCCAACAGGACAATGCACGTCCGCATGTATCCCGTGCCACCCAACGTGCTCTGGAAGGTGTAAGTCAACTACCCTGGCCAGCAAGATCTCCGGATCTGTCCCCCATTGAGCATGTTTGGGACTGGATGAAGCGTCGTCTCACGCGGTCTGCACGTCCAGCACGAACGCTGGTCCAACTGAGGCGCCAGGTGGAAATGGCATGGCAAGCCGTTCCACAGGACTACATCCAGCATCTCTACGATCGTCTCCATGGGAGAATAGCAGCCTGCATTGCTGCGAAAGGTGGATATACACTGTACTAGTGCCGACATTGTGCATGCTCTGTTGCCTGTGTCTATGTGCCTGTGGTTCTGTCAGTGTGATCATGTGATGTATCTGACCCCAGGAATGTGTCAATAAAGTTTCCCCTTCCTGGGACAATGAATTCACGGTGTTCTTATTTCAATTTCCAGGAGTGTATATATATATATATATATATATGATATTTACAACATCATATATATATATTATATATATGATATATGCGCAGGAGGTACAGAATTTCGAGACAGCTCATCATCGACCTTCACGAAGTTCGCAAACTGACAGCACAGGTCCGTCTGACCATTCTTTTGTGGGCTGAGAAAACATTAGTAAGTGCTTCCGTAATAGTTCTATACATAATCATGCAACACGAGGCAGTCTGGACTTGCTTTTACCAAGGTAAAACGAGGAAAAGGCCGAAAACAGCATTTCAGGAAAACCATTTTTTAATAAATTGCCAGAGGAGGTGAAGAAGACTAATATAATTTTAAAAATCCAGCTAAAAATTTTTCATGAATAATGCACGCTGTACCAAGCTATAAATCCACAATAGTGGTTAATAACGTAAGGGACAACTGCAATTCTCCGTCGCATTACAGTACATGATCACAGCGTAAAGCTTTAACGAAAAAGTTGTGTGTCGAGCTGTATATTTTATGGTCGTCGTATTAATGTCTTGTCAGTCTCGTGAACTCAGCATCATATCATGTGGGATGCGGTCTTCGTTTTCCAGACAGAGTGGAGGGAGAACATGAGGACATGCATGGGGCCTAGCAGCATGATTACGACTCGGGAGTCGCTCTTCTGCATGGAGTAAAGGAAGCGGAAGTGTTAAAGTAGAACATTCTGGGTCCTGGAGTTCGCCAGCGGGTGTCCATTAAACACGCAGTGCAAAACTACGTTTTATGTCATAAGTCATCTTGTGCAGATTTTGTGTGAATGAAAGGGTATAGTAAAACAAGGATCATTTAGTAATCACGAAAGCGTTACCGATATGATAGATAAACTCCAGTGGAAGACTGCAAGATAGACGCTCAGTAGCTCGATACCGACTTCTGTTGAAGTTTCGAGAACATACCTTCACTGAGGAGTCAAGCAGTATATTTCCCCCTCCTACGTCTATCTTGCGAAGAGACCATGAGGATAAAATCAGAGAGATTAGAACCCACACAGAGGCATACCGACGCTCTTTCTTTCCTCGAACAATACGAGACTAGAATAGAAGGGAGAACAGATAGAGGTACTCAAAGTCCCCTCCGCCACACACCGTCAGGTGGCTTGCGGAGTATGGATGTAAATGTAAATGTAGAAGCGAATGAAGCGGTGCAGTTGTTACGACACTGACCTCATATTTGTGGAAATGGACGTCGCTCTGTCCGGCCATCCTTATTCAACGTTTCACTACAGGCCAATGACGGGACGATTCCTCCCTCAAAGCAACGTCCTGCTTCCTGTTCTACGGCTGTAAAACATTCATTATACTGTATATGTATATACACATTTGAGCTATTTATTTTCGTTGTATTATGACGAGCAATCTCGTATCATTATGAGATGATAGGTAGATGAATAAGTAAATATATAAATAACCGCTGTCTCCTCAAAACGAAGCACATTGTCTGCAAAATAAACGAAAAGTGTAAGTAAGAAGCAAATAAGAGGCGGCAGAGACATGTCGCAAATACCAACGGTCGAGTTCGTACGTCATTGCGGCGCGATGCCAAAACGAACCAGGAAGTCTCTCGGACATCCTTTTATTCCGACAACAGCTTTCGTTTCAGCAAACAAATTACTGCTGTTAAATATTGACTGATACGGCAACCAAACAAAAAGAACGGAAGAGGAAGTTTCATCTGCAGTGTTAAATCGAACGTTACGATGTCTTTGTGCATCATTTTGCTGTGGTGTATACCACAGATCATGTTATTGTTAAGTGCTCACTATAACGAAGCGAAGCGACGGAGAATTATCTCTCGTGCGAACGGTAGGAGAGTGTCACAAACGGCGTTCGGTAGTGTTCGGTTCGCATTCACTTGTGTTCGCTCGTGTAATGTTACTGATCGGCCTTTTAGCGAACTATCAAAGGACGTAAGCGTCTACTCCGCTTCGGCGCTACCAGTACAGAAAAATTTCCTCTACTACTTCATCCACTTTTGTTTTTGTCGACATGAGTAGCGTGAGCGATGGAGTCGTCGGAAAAAAGAATAATGTTGCTGATAGAAGAATATACACTCCTGGAAATTGAAATAAGAACACCGTGAATTCATTGTCCCAGGAAGGGGAAACTTTATTGACACAATCCTGGGGTCAGATACATCACATGATCACACTGACAGAACCACAGGCACATAGACACAGGCAACAGAGCATGCACAATGTCGGCACTAGTACAGTGTATATCCACCTTTCGCAGCAATGCAGGCTGCTATTCTCCCATGGAGACGATCGTAGAGATGCTGGATGTAGTCCTGTGGAACGGCTTGCCATGCCATTTCCACCTGGCGCCTCAGTTGGACCAGTGTTCGTGCTGGACGTGCAGACCGCGTGAGACGACGCTTCATCCAGTCCCAAACATGCTCAATGGGGGACAGATCCGGAGATCTTGCTGGCCAGGATAGTTAACTTACACCTTCTAGAACACGTTGGGTGGCCCGGGATACATGCGGACGTGCATTGTCCTGTTGGAACAGTAAGTTCCCTTGCCGGTCTAGGAATGGTAGAACGATGGGTTCGATGACGGTTTGGATGTACCGTGCACTATTCAGTGTCCCCTCGACGATCACCAGTGGTGTACGGCCAGTGTAGGAGATCGCTCCCCACACCATGATGCCGGGTGTTGGCCCTGTGTGCCTCGGTCGTATGCAGTCCTGATTGTGGCGCTCACCTGCACGGCGCCAAACACGCATACGACCATCATTGGCACCAAGGCAGAAGCGACTCTCATCGCTGAAGACGACACGTCTCCATTCGTCCCTCCATTCACGCCTGTCGCGACACCACTGGAGGCGGGCTGCACGATGTTGGGGCGTGAGCGGAAGACGGCCTAACGGTGTGCGGGACCGCAGCCCAGCTTCATGGAGACGGTTGCGAATGGTCCTCGCCGATACCCCAGGAGCAACAGTGTCCCTAATTTGCTGGGAAGTGGCGGTGCGGTCCCCTACGGCACTGCGTAGGATCCTACGGTCTTGGCGTGCATCCGTGCGTCCCTGCGGTCCGGTTCCAGGTCGACGGGCACGTACACCTTGCGTCGACCACTGGCGACAACATCGATGTACTGTGGAGACCTCACGCCCCACGTGTTGAGCAATTCGGCGGTACGTCCACCCGGCCTCCCGCATGCCCACTATACGCCCTCGCTCAAAGTCCGTCAACTGCAGATACGGTTCACGTCCACGCTGTCGCGGCATGCTACCAGTGTTAAAGACTGCGATGGAGCTCCGTATGCCACGGCAAACTGGCTGACACTGACGGCGGCGGTGCACAAATGCTGCGCAGCTAGCGCCATTCGACGGCCAACACCGCGGTTCCTGGTGTGTCCGCTGTGCCGTGCGTGTGATCATTGCTTGTACAGCCCTCTCGCAGTGTCCGGAGCAAGTATGGTGGGTCTGAAACACCGGTGTCAATGTGTTCTTTTTTCCATTTCCAGGAGTGTACATGGCATGCGTCGCTCAGCGATCCTAGATATCTACAGCACAAGAGCCAAAGGAAAAGAAAATTGCCGAAGCACTCAAAAGTCCACTGCAGAAGAGAGAAAAATGACAAATTCGTTAGATGCTAGCGTCAGACGTAACAGTAGTGAATAAGCACAAGCTTTGTATTACGATTTATTAAAATGGAAAAGCGCAATAAATTACCTTGAATTCAAGGAAATGCGAGTATGTATGTATTATACTGATTAAAATGAGAATGCATTCTAGCTGATTACGTACGTGGTAAATGTATTTACATGTTTCACGTGCCGGCCGCGGTGGCCGAACGGTTCTAGGCGCTTCAGTCCGGAATCGCGCGACTGCTACGGTCGCAGGTTCGAATCCTGCCTCGGGCATGGATGTGTGTAATGTCCTTAGGTTTAAGTAGTTCTAAGTTCTAGGGGACTGATGACTTGAGCTGTTAAGTTCTATAGTGCTCAGAGCCATTTGAACCATTTTTGAACACGCTTCATGTATCACTGTTATGTTAGAGATTTTCGATGATAAATGAGAATAGTTTACCCGAGGTCAAGCTAACTGGTCTCTAACAAATGATACAGCAGATTTTATCAGGTAGCCAAACTGATAGATCTTACGTATATTTCACATTTCATTAATCGAATTTCATTGACATTATGTTCCCTACATGTTCTTTAACAAGATCCTTGAAGTGCTTTTTATATGACACTGCAGATATGAGGGATATCTGATACACAGCTGCTACCAAAATACTAAACAATCACTAACGTTTAAGTCTCCAGTTTCTAATAATCATAGTGTAAAGGCTAGCTTTTACTCAAGTTATTTTGGCTGTCGGTAATTAGTGTTCTGCTTTTAAATTTCCTCCTCAGTTGTAATGAGAAATCAACTAAAAACGTCAGCTGATGTATGTGAATAATGTTCAGGAACACTGCAGCTGAAACTGACTATTAAATGCACTACATCCAGACATTTCACGTTTACGCACAAATTGAGATATCTAACTTCTTACTTTCCTTCACCATTTTAGTTACTTCGTGAAAAACAGAAGGCTCGAAATGCAAAATAATCGCCCCTGAATATCAAAGTTTCGCATCTTGACTTCGACTCTATGGCATTGCATCCTGTGTGTCGATTATTGCCGCCGAAAAGCAGTAACGTAGCGTTCATGTAGGCTTATGTTCGTTATCAGGCAGAATCCATATTCCTAGATGTCCGAAAAGCACGGTGCCTCACTGCAGACTGTTACTAAGATCCGAGCATACAGTCTACTTTCACAGATACGTAAGTGGCTAGGAGGATTTTTAAGTAAGGAAACCCAGCACGTGGTCCCCGTCGGCGAGTATGCATCGCAGACATGGGTATCGTCAGAGGTCGCCAGGAAAGTGCGACAGGACCACATTTATTCTCTGTATACATAAATGGTCTGAAGGACAGGGTGACCAGCAATTTACGACTGTTTGCAGATGACGTTGCGATGTACGGGAAGAAGTCGTCGTTGAGAGAACTGCAGGGGGCTACAAGCTGACTTAGACAAAGCTTCTAGTTGATGTGGTGAATGGCAGCTAGCTCTGAATATAGAAAAATTTAAGTTAATGCGGATGAGTAGGACAAACAGCCCCGTAATACTCGAAAATAGCATTAGCAGGTTGTATCTTGACATAGTCACTTCGATCAAATATATAGGAATAACGTTGCAAAGAGATTTGAAATGGGATGATCACATCAGGATGCTAGCAGTGAAGGCGAAAGCTCGGCTTCGTTTCATTGGAAGAAATTTGGTAAAGAGTAGCTCATTGATAAAGGAGCTGCGCATAGAACGCTAGTGTGATCCGTTCTTGAGTACTGTTCCATTGTTTTGGATCCCCAGCTGGTCGGATTGACGGAAGGCATCGAAGCAACTGAGAGGCGGGTTGCCTGATTTCTTACCTATAGATCCGTTCAGCACGTAAGTATTACAGAGATGCTTGATGAATTCAAATGGGGATCGCTGGAGGAAAGGCGTTATTCTTTCCGCAAGGCACCACTGCGGAAATTTAGGGAATTGGTATCTGAAGCCGACTGCAGAACGATTCTGCTGCCACGAACGTATACCTCACGTAAGGTGCGAGAGATTAGGGCTCGTACGGAGGGTTTTAGACAGTAATTTTCCCACGCTGTGGTGCGAGTGGAACAATAGAGGAAATGACTGCTAGCGGTATACAAGTTGCCCTCCACTACGCAGGTTATGTATTTAGATGTAGATCAGGTGTTCTTTCCCGTTCTGTGTATTGTAAACGCTTGTTCACAGATACAAGCGACTGGCGGTGAACACTCACGAATTTGTCGCAATTTTGCCTTCGATTGTGTTCGGTTTCATGCTCCTCTGTGTGTAAAGAGATTTATGGATCGTAACGATACTCAGAACGCTCGTATCGAGGCTGCTGCACCCGAAGGCTGAATAACTGAAACTAATGATTATACATATCTACTTCCCGCAGACGTAGTTTCTGGGCGCCTCGAAAAGTCGTCTTGTATAAGTCAAGTGAGTCCTGAGTTTGTAACGATTTCTGCATACGTTCTCAGTAAGTAAGTGCCTCAGAGCTCACGAAGAGGATTCCATTGCTTGCATTCCAGGCTGTCCGCAGACAAGTGAATCTTCCTGTGGTTTCTGCGGTATGTGGGCATAAAGCGAAGTAACTGCCTCGTGCCTTGCTGAACTGCGTGCAGACAATATTGCTCGGCGCAGGTATTAAAGGATTTACGAGTATGCCGTAATCCTGGTACAGACAAAGGGCCGACATCCCTGCTGACGCGGCACCCTGCCGCGCGGCGGCGCCTAAATCGAATAACCTCTGAATTAAAGCGACCTCCGCTACGGGGGGTCGACGCGACATCGGGCTGGCCACGTCTGACGCGTATTACTCGTCGCCAGCGACGGACGGGCATTACAGCTGCGCGAGGCCGCAGCAGCAGCGCACATAATACGCAGTATATACCGGGGAGGCCACGTGGCCGGCACGCGCCAGACACGTGCGAGCCAGCGCCGGCTAATACCGCACGCGCCGCCGCCCCCGGCACGCAGGATTACACGCCACCCCCGCCGCCCCCAGCGCCCCAGGAAGTCATTACTCTGGCCGGCCTGGGATTTGCGAGCGCGCAGCCAGCCCTAATGAAGGCGGCCAAAGAGCCGCGCCGGCTCGAATTGCCCGCCAACGAAAGACCCCGCGTCAGTTGGACGCGACGCATTCAGCGGCAACACGACTACAGGCTGGAGGCTGTCGCACGGAAGGACGGAAAAGCGGCCGGCCGTTACGCAGGCTCTGCTTTAGTCAGCGGCGACACGTGTGGGGTTTCAGCTCGCACGCGGAAACACTGAGTCACGTTTTCCGTCTGGGCTTCGCTAGAAACGTGGCAGTAAGGCGAGGTGTAGTGAGGGATGTTTCTAATCAGAATGAGCTCTTAACGTAAAGAAAAGTGTCACATTCGCGTATTATTTGCTTTTTTTATTAGTAGTTTCGCTCTTCTAACGACAGGATTGAGCGCAACACATCCATAAGTCAAAGATATCTTCAGCACCAGCATCAAATTCTAAATGGTGGGAGCTGCAGGACGGCCTCAAGGGCGTAGCGATATAGACGGCTTCTTCCAAGGCGGTCGAACATGCAAGAAAAAGACGGAGTGGATTTGTGATTTACGAGTTGCGATCAAAAAGCAACCGGAATTTTAATTCTTTTCAGCCATAATGGCTATGTTTGTGCACCGTGACAGTGTGGGAATTATTTATTTCAAGTTTCTGCTACCAGTCACTTTTTATTTTATGCTTAATTTAATATAATGCAACGCGTTTCGAACATATTCTGTTCATCTTCAGGCGTTTATACATACATACATACACATAGAGAAATGTTACTTGAAGCTAAACAGTCTTAAACTAGATTAATCTAGAACTCTTTGCCTTTTTTTTATTTTTTACTCTAGCTGCTGTTGTGGCATTTAGGGGGAAGGAGGGGGGCAGTATATGGCTAGAGATCGAAATCAGTGATGTCTTCTGCTGGCTTTCTTCCTTGTGGTTGACTATATATATCACAGCCTGTATAGGATGCAGATAGATTTGCATCAGTTATGTGTTACGAAATTAGTGTGAAAGGCTTTTATATGACAGTTGATCACTTACAATTTCATCATCTTGCTACTTCACTTGCATCACTGGTGTAATGGCGGAGCTGTTGATTGACGTTACACTATTGCACATTATATTTTGTGACAAACAAAAAAAAACAATGGACAAAGAGTTCTAGATTAATCTAGTTTAAGACTGTGTATTTTTAAGTAACATTTCTCTATATGTATGGATGTATGTATGTATAAACACCTACAGACGAACGGAACATGTTAGAAACGCGTGTTAAATTAAACATAAAATAAAAAGTGACTCGTAGCAGAAACTTGAAATAAATAATTAACCGGAATTTTTCTTTTTCTTAAAGAGTGTTTATTTATTCATCAGCTTCAACTTTGTCCCCTTCAAAGTAACGATCCTCACATATAATACACTTGTGCCATGTCGTTTTCCAATCTTGGAAACACTTCTGGAACTCACTTTCCGTTATGGCGTTCAGCTCCTTCAGCGATTCTGTTTTTAAGTCATCAGTGGTGGCAAGACGACGTCCTTTCATGGTTTTCTTCAGCCTGAGGGATAGTGAGGTAGAGGGCCATGGATAGAGATTTTGGTTTTTGCCAAAAAAGTACGAACACGTGTTGAGGTGTGAGCGGGAGCATTATCGTGATGCAATTTCCACGAAACATTTTAACATTTTGCTATAATTCTCGTCGTTTACTTCGGATTGCTTCGCGTAAACGGCGCATAATTCAGATAATACTCCTCATTGGCCGTACGACCATAGGGCATTATCCCGTTTTGACAGAACAAAACAATGAGAAGAACCTTCACATATCACCGAACTTGTCGAAGTTTTTTCAGTATTCACTCTTCAAGCAGCTTGTCTGCTGACGACTGAGCCTTGGTTTCGGCGTCATACCCGTGTACCCATATTCCCTTAGTCGTCGTAATCTTCTTATTCAGATATTCTTGATAGTTGTCGACTTCAGTTAGATATTCCTGAGCGATCGAAATTCCACAGTTTCGGAACAAACTTTGCTGCTACATGTTTAGTGCCCAAACCATCCGAAACAATTGCCTGGCATGAGTGTAAGGGTATTCCGACGCCATCAACAATCTCTCTGATGTCGATTCACCTATTTTCCAGAGCTATTTTCTGTACTTCTTCCACATAGTTGTCAGTAATTGGTGTGCTAGGGCGCCCAGGATGTTCGTCGTTTTCAACTTCTTGACCCTCTCTGAAAGGTTTATAGCACTGTTGAACTGTTGTCTTACTCATACTACATTCGCCAAAAGCCACAATCAACATTTAGAATGCGGTGCTGCATCTTATTTCCCTTTTCAAGCAAAACTTAATGCTGATGCTTTGATCCATCATTTTCGGAAGCATATATTCGCCGAGCACTCGAAAACAAGTATAAGTATAACCTTTTCGACTGTCAACAACAAAGTAGTAACCGACACAGCTGAAAACGCAAATATACATCAGGAACATAGGTACCAACAAGACAAAAAAAAATGAAAATCGGATGTCGCGAAGTTAAAAAAAAAAATTCCGTTACTTTTTGATCACATCTCGTACGTTAGTGTCCAAAACTTAAGTACAATCACAATAGTGAAAACAGAAAATGTGAGCAATCATCCAACATCAACACAAATATTTATCTACGAAACCTACTTGTTCACTCTGTACAGGAAAGGAATGCGCAGTACTGTGAATAGCGGCGTAGCCGAAACATTAACACGAACCGTGCCTGAGAACAGTCACGTTTCGTTTGTCCGTTCATAGCGACCAGAATGTAATCTCTTGGTAACGTAGACAACATAATGTCACAAAGATCCCATCTGGACCCTGTTTTGGACGGGAGAATACTCTGTCGCCTGAGAGCAGGTCAGACACAGACCGAAGTCTCGGTACCCTTGGATGTGCGACAAAATCTCATTTCGAGTGTTTGGCGGCGGTTCCGAGAGACAGAAGATGTTCATCGTAGGCCAGTACAAGATCAACCAAGAATAACCGTCCCAAACCTGGCCCCGTATCTGGCCGTAACTACCCGACGAGATGGGAGTACACCTGCGAGACCTTTTACTGTAGAGCTTGCAGCTTCCTCAGAAGTTGCTATTTCGCGACAAACTGTACATCGGAGGCTCAAATAAGCATGGCTGTTTGCCAGACGCCCGGCACTGTGCATTCCGCTCACTCCACCGCAGAGACGGATCAGTGAGTTGTGGAGTCGGCAACATCAAAATTGGACTATGAATGAATGGGGGAACGGGCTCTCATAGGTGATTACTCTTCAATTTGCAAATTGATTATCTTCGTACATTACTCTTGAGAGAACCTGAGCCGATAAAATCGTGGAAGTATCGTGCAAAAATCCGGTTTGGTGGTGATAACTTCGTGGTGTGTGGAGGAGTCATGTTGAATGACCGTAAGCAGCTGCACATCTTAGCTGGTGCTCAGAGAAATGCTGTATACGCTCAGAGGTACAGAGATGAGGCACTGCTACAACATGTCCTCCTTTTCAGAGATGTAGTTGTCTAGACTTCCTCTTTGTGGACGATAACTCCCGTCCGAATCGAGCTTCTCTAGCGGATAAATTTCCTGATTGTTACTGGCTATCGAGGTCCCCAGATCTGAATTCTATAGGACATGTATGGGATGCATTGGGAGGCGAACTGCATCCCGCCAGCCTCCACCGAGTTCGTTTCTATACTTGCGCACCGCACTTGCTGGGGAATGGGACTGACTGCGGAGAGAGATCTTGAACCACTTCGTAGACAGCATGCCATATGCTGTGTAGCAAGTGTGGTTGTTAGGGCTAACCATATCCCGTATTAACGGCTGTTTTTAATGTGGAAGAGATTTCCTGGCTGTGTTATTTTCTTACAGGTGTGTATCTTACCTATCTGAACTTTTCTAATATCATTTTTGGGGCGCTGTTGTATGCCAAATGTCATGTGGTTAAGCTAGCTTATTCAGAAATCCTTCTAACATCTTGTAGGGCAATATGTCCTGTTTTCGTCATTAGGCTTAACTTTTGGACAAGAGTATACTTGTGTCCTTGCTTGCTGCTACCAAATTTCGGGCAAATAAAAAAGAATTCAAAAATAAGCCTTCTCTGTTTGATTAACAATGAACTCTTTTCGACCTCGTGTAAACAAACGTACTCTGCGTTTTATCCTATTTCAGCACGACTGAAACTCTGACATACGCTAAAGCATCGAAAGTCTTGATTTTCTTTAGTAATCACTGTATTAAACGTTTAAGCCATGTAAATTTCGCATCAAATCTCAATGAATAGTGGCTTTCACTGTGTCTGCCAGTAGTGTCCATATGAGCGTGGCATTCGTATGCGAGTAACTGAAAGTGGAAAAAAGTTACTGGGCGCTTTACGGAGTGGGAGGGAGGAGCAGATTTGCAGATGTCGCAGGTCTGCAAAGGTGAAGGTTCACATCGGCGGAGCTCTGGTGAGTTGCTCTCTGTGGCGGACGGAAAGCGAAAGTCAGCAAGAAAAAAAGTAGAAATTATGGGATCTGTAGCGGTTTTACTCTAATTACCTCATAAATGTTTCTACTTGTGCTTGAGCCAGTGTCTGCGTTCGCTATCGATGAAGTTTCGTAGATACGTTCTGAAACTGTAAATTGTACAATTAAGAATAGATCTGACGATGACTCCAGACCAGAAACAGAGACAACAGAGGAGTTGGTAGCACTTAAGACGTTTCTACATAGAAGGTTATAACTAAAAAGGGATTCTTACACAAACTTTGTTGATTTGCAAAAGTACCATCGACATTGTTAGCGTTAAGAAACTCTTTATGATCTTGAATGATGCTCAGATTTGAGTGATTGAAGAACATGAGTTAATTAACGTGCGGTGCAACACATTGTGTTAATTATGATGCTGATGAAACACAGATAAACGAAGAGCGAAAATATCTTATAGATTTGGTGCAGTCATTTAATGAAGCAAGACTTATGACGTTAAATTCTCCATATAATCAACAGCATCCAGTGTCAGGGTCATGGCGTGCGGAGTGGCAGCTCGGTTTAGGGCACCATGTCACGGATTGCGCTGCCCTTCCCGCCGGAGGTTCGAATCCTCCCTCGGGCATGGGTGTATGAGTTGCTCTTAGAATAAGTTACTTTAAATAGTGTGTAAGTCTAGGGAGCGGTGACCTCAGCAGTTTGGCGCCTTAGGAATTCACACACACAGTTGTCAGTGTCATAAACTTTTGCGTTCCCTGGATAGGATGTTCATGGCCAATGCTGGGCGATATATTGGATGGCAAGGGGTGCCTCGCTGCAACAGCAAAATTTGCTCAGGCACTCTTTTCCACCTGAAAATACAGTCTTTCGCACTCCATGTGTTTGTGGGGATTCAGCAGGTTTATTCAGAGGACGACTATGGGAGAACCATACGAGATACAGAAAATAGAGAGCGAAGAGAGCATCTCACACATTCTACGCGCTCTATAAGCACATCATTTACGACGTAGCAAAACGTCAGTGTGTGTGCACAGTCCACAGAAGTCGCTGCTGGTGCTGCCTGCCAAGGCGCACATGCAGCAGCCCGCTGGGGAAATCAGTCCAGCGGGTTGCCTACCTGAAGGTGAGAACTAATTCGATATGACAGTGCATAGGAGATGCTTTGCCTACACGTTGTGACACGCTTGCCCCTAGCGGGGCGTTCTGCAACTACCACACAGAGCGTATTGCTTATCGAACATTTGTGAGACGAGCTGTAGACTGAAATGTGTGATTTTCCGCACGTCTCGTAGTTTTTTACGCGCTGTTCTTCTGAAAGCACGGAGGTACTAGTAAACAATCGTGCATAAGTTGTCTTACACGTATGCCGCAGCACATCGAAGACTTTTGGTTTAGTGCGTCTATTTAAGTCTGTGTGACTCTCATGCAAAATCCACATTTCTGCCCATTTATGGCGTGTCTCATGTCACGACATTTTACAGCGCTCCTGCACAACAGTGTTAAAAATACATGAGGGCTATTCGGAAAGTAACGTACGATAGCGTCTCTAGCATGCCCATCGATCGCGTCCTGTCGCTCTGTTCAATTCTGAGCGCACAGAGAGCACTTGGGGATGCCTAGAAAACAGTGTCTCCCGCCAAGTATGAATGCCTGTGTGAGATTTCGCCCAACTTCACGCAGCCTGCTGTTCTTAATGAGTGAGGACGCTCCTGTAGCGTTTTCTGTGGGAGGTGTTTTATCGCCCACCATACAGCCCAGGCTTGGTTCCCTCTGATTTTCATCTCCGCTTCATGAAGCACTGACTATGAAGACAACATTTTGGCAGTAACAACAAGCTGCAGAGAATTGGCAGAAAGCACAGGCTGGGGCCTTCTACGACGACGACATTGAAAAGCTGGTACAACGCTACGACAAACGTCTCAGTCGGAGAGGCATCTACCCAGAGAAGTCGTTTCCATTCCGCTACCTGTCCGCTATTTTCGACATCTGCGTGGCTGCCATCTATCCACCAAAAACTCAACCAACTACACCTTAAAATTAACTGCACTACAAAAATTGAGAAAGACAATACCATTAACAATCTATACCTCACAATTGGAAAAAATAATAACCACCACACATTTATATCTATAGAAATA